>NC_142480.1:42237196-42540227 GCF_049115385.1 Moschus berezovskii | reverse complement strand
GATCCAGTACCCAATAGGATAACAGAAATGGATCTCTGCTCTTTTGCGAATAGCTTTCTCATCAGTGACTTTCTTTTATTCTCACACTGATCCTGAGAGGTTGTTAATGTCTTCCAGTCAGTCAGATGAGGAAGTTGTGGCTTAAAGTCTGAATAATTTGCCCACATTCACATGAATGGAGTGGCTGGGCATGGGAAGGGGAAGGGGGTGGAGCCTGACTCTTCAATTGTTATGGCAAGTAGTTCATGACTAAACCAAGTTTTATAACCTCATTATGAGGTGTTCTGATGTTTTTATTGAAACTATCATATCTTGCCTTGAATTTAAATGTTTTTGTTCTAATTTGTCCCAGTAAAACTGCCGTTTCAGTCATTTAGAGAATATTGAAATTAAAAAAGAAATGTAGCTTCATTTTCAAGATTATATCAAGTCAAATAAAAATCCACTTAGGACTAATGAAATATTGTAAAACAGAGCTTTTTTTTTTTTGCCACACTACAAGGTATTCAGTACTTTAGCTTCCTGACCAGGGATCAAACCTATGCCCCCTGCAGTGGAAGTGCAGTCCTAACCACTGGAGTCTGCCAGGGATGTCCCAAACAGAAACCCCTTAATCCTACCTTTCCATAGTATATGATTAAAATATTAATTGTATGCAACTTCTCATAAAATAATTTTAATATTGCTATAGGTAGAAAATAACCAATGAGGGGTTCATTTCCCTGAAGTGCATGAACAGACACAAAGCAACAAGTAAAAGAGAAGCAACCCAATAGAATAACAAAAGATATGAACTGGAAGTTAAGAAGAAATGAATCCATCCACAATCACAAATCACAGTAAGAGCCTCTAAACACACCTCAGTCAGAAATTAACTTGAAAAAACTAGTACATATAGAAGCAAAAAATAATAAAATAATAAAATTAAATTAAATTATTTTGATTATTAAATTTAATTAATAAAATTATTAAATAACAATAAAATATAATAAAATAATAAATAATAAAATTACTAAGTTTGATCTGACAGCATGCTGAAAGTGAAAGTCGCTCAGTTCTGTCCGACTCTTTGTGACCCCATGGACTATACAGTCCAGGGAATTCTCCGGGCCAGAACACTGGAGTGGATTATACGGGAGTGGAAATAGTGGAGTATTTCCCTTCTCCAGGGGATCTTCCCAACCCAGGGATCGAGCCCAAATCTCTTGCAGAGAAGTATATAATTGTGCCCAACAAACTGAGAATATACATTTGTTTCCACACACATGGATCATTAACAAAATTCCACCTGGCATTTTTCCCCCATTCTTTTGAGATTTTCAATCTCAACAAGTTCTAGAGATTGGAAATCATATAGTCTACACCCGAAGAGTAATACTAGAAATCAATGAGACTAGGATAACCACAATAACAAAAGTCTGCATCTAGGCAACTTAAAATACGCTTATAAATTACTCTTGGATTAAGGAGGAAATTATAAACTGTTTAGAAATGAATATAAATAAAAATTCTACTTACCGAAACCTGTAGGATACCATGAAAAACAATGCTCAGAGAAAAATGTATACTCTTCATGAATTTATTGAAATACAAGGAAGATTGAAAATGGGCAAACTTCACTTTCAAATTGAGTCAATAAAAATAATACAATAACTCCATACAAAGTGTATGGAAGGAATGAATAAAAATTAAAATATATTAATAGAAAACAGAAAAAGAGAAAGTTGCTGAATTAAGCAAAAATACCAATGAAATCCAAAAACAGGTATGGTTAAGAAGAAAGGGAGGAGATGTTAAAAAAAAAAAAACTGGAACAAAAAATGGCACACAACTAAAGATACTGAGTAGACTGAAAAAATTAAAATACTCTGTAAAGGGTTATGGGGCTCCCAGGTGGCTCAGTGGTAAAAATCCCCCTGCCAATGCAGGAGACATGGTTTCAATCCCTGGGTCAGGAAGATCCCCTGGAGAAGAAAATGGCAACCTACTCCAGTATTCTTGTCTGGGAAATTTCATGGACAGAGGAGCCTGGCAGGCTACAGTCCATGGGGTCACAAAGAGTAGGACACAACTGAGAGACTAAACAATAACAAAGATTTACAACAGTGAACTTGAAAGTCTAGATGAAGTAAATTTGTTTTCTATGAAAATATAATTGACCAAAGCTGACTCTGGAAATACAAAGCCTCGATGAACTCCTTTGATAAAAGTTATTACTAAGGTGGTGAAAAATGGGTCTCTAACAACAAGACTGGACAGGCTATTATATAGGAGAGTTCCAAGGCTTCACTCAGCAGATAAACCCTATGTGATACAACCAATCTGAGAGACTAAGGGATTATGCAACTCTGACTTTCATAACCCTTCTAGTTATGCTGAAGGTCGGTGGCAACTGCAAACAAGAATCAAAACCTTCTACCCTGAATCCATACAGAAATTGGGATGCTACTTAACTCATGAATTTATTTGAGAAGAATCTTTACAATACTCAGTCTTAATATTGTGTTATGGTACTTCTTCTACTCGTTTGTGCATTTTCATGTCTAGTGATTTGCTCTTAAGTTCCCTTGTTAAGGTTATTTCTGGATATTTTTGTCCCATTATGAGGAAACTTTGTTGATTTTCCTGGACTTTCTAGATACAAAATATTTTTCTGCCAATAATAATTTCCTCCTCCTTTTATGTATTCTTCCTTTATTTATGTTTTCATGTGGTTAAATTTCCAGAACACTTTTAAAAACCAGAGGGGATAATGATGCCAACAATAATGGGTGAACTGGATTTGTTCTTGATTTTAATAAAAGTCAGCTGGGTGGCTTTTATCTTTTAAAAAAATGTCTACGACCTTTGAATATAATCTGACTAAATCATCCAAGTAGATCTTGGTGTGTGGTGAAGTGGATTTATTCATGGAAAACAAATTCACTCAATTTTATGTTAAATACAAAATGAAGAGGCTCCATGATACCATGAAATCACTGGAAACAAGTCCTACTTACTTCCATTCCCAGAAGTTTGAGAGCTTTCGGCTGCATAATGAAAAGGGAGGGAGAAAAATTCAATGGAATCAGATAACTGAAGTTACAATACTGTGAGCTGTACATTAGTGATATCGCTAGTAGATTAATAATGGATTAAAAAGTACTTTGGATAGGGAGGTTCAAGAGGGAGGGAACATATACATATACCTATGGTGGATTTGTGTTGATATAGAGCAGAAATATTGTATTGTAATATTGTAAAGCAATTAATACTGTACAACACAATATTATAAAGTAATTATCCTCCAATTAAAAATGAATAAATTTTTTAAAGTACTTTGTATAATTAACAATGAAGGACAAGCCTAAGGAAAGCATTTGTCCTTCATAGTAAATGATATAAAGTACTCTTTCATCTATTAAAATCTATTTTCCTTTCCTCTGCTTCTGTCAGCCCAGGTCAGGTGAGGAGAGAGACGTGCAGAAATGGGACCCCCACCCCAGGGAGAACCCGAGAAGTTCACCCACAGAAACGCAGACACAGAACTATGGGGCTCTGAGTGGGGTGAGGGGGGTGCTTCATGGGAGGTCTCCCACATGAGTTGGGCCTGGGATACACATGGGGTTTTGAAGTGGGGAGACGCGGCTGACACGTTGGTAGAGTTTGTCTGAAAGTGCTGCATGGTCACCCACAACAGGGTGTGGATAATGAGGGAGAGCCTTAGACACTTGGATCATAAGCCTGACAGTGATTCCTCAGGCGCTGGGGAGCCTTGGGAGTTTGTGAGCAGGGAATGCTCCATCAGGTTCCTCATTTTGGAGGATCGGAGTGGCTCCAGCGGTAGGATGCATGGAAGGAAACAGAGACAAAGGAGCCCAGGAGGAAGACAGTTGTGGACAAGGGATGGGGCAGGCGCAAGTGCTAGGCTGTGGGCCCGATGTGTGGAGGGAAGAAAGGATGCCTCACACCGAGAGCCACTGCAGGAGGACTGGAAGGTGTGTGGGGGCATGGGGTGATAAGCTTGGCTTTGAACAGGCTGAGTTCCTGTGGAGGTGAGCAAAGAACCATGTGTGACCCCGGGAACCACAGAAGACTGCGTATCCGCTGAGCTCTACCCTCTTGGGTCCAAACAGGTTGTTGTAGAGGGTCCGGAAGCTCTTGCGCGTGTAGTTGCAGCGGTAGGCACCACCCATGAGGTACTCCAGTACGAGCCCGATGTCTATGAGGCTGATGTGGTAGTCAGGAGGAAGGTTGCCCTGTAAGGAAAGGAGCCATGTCTCAGGCCCTGCAAGAAGGCCTGCGGCCTGGACTGCATCACATACCTTGGCGTCGTGGCCATCCCTGCTGGTGATGTGGGTGTTAGCGGAAGCAATGGGGCATTAAGCAATCTTCTATCTGTTACCACAGGATGGAGGGAGATAAGAGGGTGAACCATGTTCCAGAAAATGGGTTAAACTTCCGCATGAGATGAGTTAGAAACCCTCAGGGCTCTAGGGGAGAGGCCTGGGCTTGTCTGTGGGCTTGGACAAAAGGACAGTAATGTGCATTTAAACATAAAGGAAAGAGGGACCTTCCCAGTGGTCCAGAGGTTGAGACTCTGCCTTCCACTGCAGGAGGTGCCTATTTAGTCCCTGATCTGGAAACTGAGCTCCCACATGCAACAGAGTGAGGCCAAAAAACAAAAATAAAGAACATATGTATATACAAAGAATGTATAAGTATGTATAACTGCATCAGTTTGCTATACAGCAGAAAATAACACAACATTGTAAATCAACTATACTTCAATAAAAAATTGGTTAAGGGAAAAATTCATTGAGGACAGATGGTATAGCTGGTACAAGCCTTCCTTGATGTGAGTAGATTTGCCCTGTTGAGAAGGTGCTTTGACAGCTGCTTGCAGGAGAGAAGGTGTCTTCAGGGGCTGGTGTCCAGATTTTCTACAGAAGGAGCGAGTGAGCGCATGATGGGCAGGAGGACTCTGTGAAAGGTAGGGGGAGGTCGGGACCCTCCTGGGACTGGGACCTTTTTGGAGAAACCTCCACGTGGTGCCCCAGGATTTTCTGAGGGACCCCAAAGGTTTCAGTAAGAACACAAACTCCCTGAGGTGGCTGGGAGTTGGTGAAGGGGCAGAGTTCTGCTGTAGAATGGATGAGGCTGTGTTAAGATGAAGGCAGGGTGTGGGCAGAAGGGAGAGGGACTGAGGGCATTCATGGACCTGTAGTCATGTTTGACTCTTTGCGACCCCATGGACTACAGCCCACCAGGCTTCTCTGTCCACAGATTCTCCAGGCAAGAATACTGGAGTGGTTGCCAGTTCCTTCTCCACTCACGGAGACTACACTTTTTGAATGTCCTCCTTATGCACAAAGCCCTCATCCTTCACTCAGGCTTTGCAAGTTTGTTCAGCCCTCATCGTGATCCTTGATCAAGTCAAGGATTTCACATGAGGGGACAAGATGCAGCTCTGCCTCGGTGAGCTTGTTGCTTGTGGCGCGGGAGGGGGTTAAGGACCAAGCCACCCAAATCTCGACACAGCAGCATGTTCAGACCCCCACTCTGCCTGGGTGGGCAGGTGAGAAAGGGCTTCCTGGGGAGGGTGACACTGAGGCAGACAGCACTGCAGATATGACCATGCTTGGCCCCAGGACAGAACACACGATCATGAGGCGGACCCTGTATGGTGGGCATGTGATGGGACCAGTGGATGCAAGTGTCTTAGATGGAGGCTTAACTTCATGAGATGTGGGAGGCTTTCAAGTGGGGGCCAGGGAGGGTGGGAGGAGAATGATCGAAGCCACTTAGGTGAGACCTGGTTGGTTGGGTTTACACTTGAGTAGCAGTGGGTTTTGACTCTCAGCACTTCCAAAATTAAGAAATATGGGAAAGTGGGAAACAAGGGCACTTCTTGGTTCCCAGACCCAATGATTCTGCTCTGATCCAATGAGCATTTGTGAGATAGGTTGGGACCAGGGACCCTTCGCTGCAATGCTTGTACCTGGACACTCCTCTCCTTGAACAACAAAATACAAAGGAACTGTATGGGACTAAAAATAATCGCATGCATGTGCAGTTGGGGCAAATTCTGCACCCAAAAGATACAAAGAGACCAAAAATTGCAACTGCCTCTTTTGATAAGCCTGGAGCAAAAGCAAGGTACTGCCCCCTTCATATAGCACCACCTAGGAGGTGAGCAAACCACCTAAGTCACCCTTCCAGCCTAACCCTGGACACACACCTATTCTCACTCCACTGCCTAAGGAACCAGCTTGCCCTTTCTCAGGAAGCAAGCAAGGGAAACTGTTGTTTGTTCTCACTCCCCACTGCTGCAGCAAGAATCCCAATAAAGCCTCATCTGAATTCCTCATCTGGCCTCTAGTCAATCTCTATTGAATGGGGAAGGTCAAGAAGCCAGGTTGGTAACATTTGCAGTAAAAGCCACATTCTCACATCAGTAGAATCAGATATCTGTTTGAAGTCTGACCAGTCTGGCTGGGACTCTGACTGAAGGCCCTTTTCCCCCGTTTGAGTTGTTCCCTCTTGCTCAGAACACGGACACCCGTCCTGCACTCCACATGCCAGGGGTTGCGTTCTGACCTCACTATGTTAGCCTGGTCTGATCCTCCAGCCTGTCACGGGCAACAGGACCCCAGAAACTCCACAACAGAACAGAGTAGATGGGATCCTACAAGACTGTAAGGGGTTGTAGTGCTGGAAAGGATGGTGGGGCCGTGAAGTGGAGGTGTCAATCACTGTCTAATGAGGAAACAGGGCCAAGAAGAACTGTTGCGTGGGGCACGCAGAATGACATTGAGGCCTGTCCTGCTAGGATTTCTGGAAAGAGGCACAGGGAAGGAGTGAGGGCAAATCTGAAACTTGTAGAGCACGGGGGCCCTGGGTAGCAGAGAGGAGCTTGCTGTCCTCCCTGGACCTCTGCCCCTGGCCGGAGCCAACCTACCACCAAACAGTCATTTAGCGCAAGCCGATTGTGTGTGGGCTGAATGCCACACTTGAAGAAGATGACAGTTGAAAAAAGTAAATCCTTTTTATAGAGAGAGGAATTCATGATTTCTTATGTCTCTACGTTTGGAAATTTAAATTTCAAATGACACCATGTTTGGAAATTTAAAAATTGCTTTAGAAAATCTCTAAAAGAAGTCAACAGGTAAAGGACTAGAGAACAGCAGACTGGGACTTGCCTGGTGGTCCAAAGGTTAAGACACCAAACTCCCAATGCAGGGGGCACAGGTTCAATCCCTCGACAGGGAACTAGACCCCACATGCTGCATGGCATGCAGCCAAAAATTAAATAAATAAAACAAATAAACCTTGAAATAGCTCATTCAAAAAACATATATATATAAACAAAAGCAAAGACAAAAAGAGAAGACTGACCTTTTTTACATCCCTCACCAGCAAATGAAGTGTATTGGGTGGACCCAGTCTCTGAAAGAGAAGCATTTAGCCATATTAAATATGTTTTTCTCTTCAACTCTTAGAGCAAAATCAGACTCTATAGAATTAATGAATTTGTGAAAGCTGGGATGTCATCCACTATCAGCCTATGTCTGTCACAACACAGGACTGGTCGTGGGTAAGAAGTATCCTGCATGTTCAAAAATATGTTAAATACCGTTTATCAAATTATTTTAAAGAGACTCTCACAGGGCACCATATCGTCTTAAAAGTTCACCAAGTTTTAGCAAGCAACCACTCAGGACCACTTCTACGACTTAAAATTTTAGAACAGGGGAGGGAATGTACATCTCAAAATTCATATGGTGAGAATACAAGCCGAGAGGATTTCATCCAAACACTGTGATTCTCATATCAGGAGCTCCTTGTCGTGAAAACTCAGTTTTCCATTTTTATCACAGCCTCATAAAAAGTGGTAGTCCCCAGGAACAAATGACTGCTCACCCCGGGAACTTTTCACTCTGCTAATGACTCCAGGAGCTGGACTCTTCCTTGTAGAAACCTGTGCTCATGCACCATCCCTGAGTTAATGGTACAGATGGGGCGGGGTTCTGGGTAGCCTGGCAGAGGTGGGTGAGAACATGACTCTCGCCAAGTCCACTGGTCAGGCGAGAACACTGGCTCTTAAATGATGCATGCTTAGACACCAGTAATGTCCGACTCTTTGCAACCCCTAGGACTATAGCCCACCAGGCTCCTCTGTCCTTGGAATTCTTCAGGCAAGAATAGTTGAGTGGGTTGCCATTTCCCTCTCTCTTCCATTAAAGCCGTGTTCTGATGGGGCTAGCTCCCCTCCACTCTCCCTCCCTCGCGATCACTCACTGTGTTATAAAGTTCTTCCAGCCTCGGGATGGTGAGAAAATGTTGCATGTTGACTCCATTTTCAATCAGGAGCTTCACAAAGTCCACACGGTCTAAGACCAGTGCATCCAGCATGGCCTGCTCCAGAGCATTCACCTGCGTGAGCCCAGGAGAGGGGCGTGAGTACCTGGGGGTGCTGGGTAGGGGCGAGTTCCCAGGGCAGCTCAGGAGGCAGCAAGAACTGGACCTTCCCCTCGAGGAGGCTGACTGGCTCCCACGGGTCCCTGTGAGCCCAGGAAAGGGACCAGAGCCGTCCCACCTACCCAGTTCAGCAGCTCCAGCTTCCGGGGGTCGGTTTCTTCCTCTACCTCCTCCTTCACCTTCCCTTTCTTCTTGCCTTTTCCTTTTCCTCTTCCACCCTTGGTGGTCGCCGTGGGCGGCTTCTTCTCCTTCTCCGTGGCCTTGCTATCTGTCGGGGGCGCCAGGCTTCCCAGGGGCTGCAGTTCAAGCAGGCAGGGTTGGGAAAGGGATTAAAGCTTCCCCTTGTCCCAGGACCAGTGCCTGCCCTCTGCATGCACGTGTGTGCGCACACACACACACGTCCAGGTACACAGGAGCACACACATGCACACCCAGATACACATGCACACACGCACAGGTGCAGGCATGAGCACACAGACTCAGACACGCACACAGGCAACACAGGCACACATACTTGTGAGCACACGCACACGCACACACACTTCGCTGTCACAGGCCAGGTTGTCTGGTGGCAAAGACCCTGACCTCGCGACCCTCTATTATTACTTCTATGCTTGAAGTACATTCATGTACTTTAAGTGGCTGTTTCAGTTGATGTGTGTTTTTGTCCAAAGGAAAGGGTGCTGAGAGGTAAATTCAAAGGCGCCAAAGAGAAGTGTCTGTGGAAACTGATGGAAACAAGAGAAAATAATGGTGAGGGGCTGGAGATGACAGGTGAAACCACAGATGCTTGTGTGGAGAGAAGCCTGGGCTGAGGTCTCCTGGGTGTAACCGACAGGCACATGTTTCCAGAGAAACAAGGGCCTTTGAAAGATACTACAAGAAAGGAAATTCCACTCAATGGACAGTAATACAAGAATAGATAGTCTTGATGATGTAAGGAATATGCTAAGAAGAAAAGAGAGAATCAATTAGAAATGCAAGGCAGGGGCTTCCCAGGTGGCTCCGTGGCAAAGAATCTGCCTGCCAATGTAGGAGATACAGGTTTGAGCCCTCGTCCGGGAAGATCCACGTGCCGCGGAGCAACTAATCCCACGTGCCCCAACTACTGAGCCTGTGCTCACAGCCCATCCTCCACAAGAGAAACCACTGTGATGAGAAGCCTGTGCACAACCAGAGAGTAGCCCCCACATGCTGCGAGTAGAGAACGTCCACGTGCAGCAATGAAGACCCAGCACAGGCAACAATACATAAATAAATAAAATTATTCTTAAAAAAAGAAATGCAAGGGCGAGCAAACATCTATCTATTCAAATAAGGCAAGGTCCAAATAGGAAGGAAACACAAAGGTTGCATAATTTAAACACTGGATGGACTGTAAGAACCTTCATGCTTGTTGTCTTTTCCTTTGTATGGCCCTGGTGACTCACCCAGGGCTACCTTTCTTTCTCTCTGAGTTCAGTAATGTTCTGTAATGTTAGGCTCAGCTGTGAACAATCTGTACAGAATCACACATAAATCTGCTGGTTTTTCCATTTTTAGAATTGACATAAAGACCTCATATGGAGGATGGAGGAGGGCGAAATGAATAAAGATTGTCGAAAGGTACAAACCCCCAGTTATAAAATAAGTGCCATGGGATGTCATGTACAGCATGGTGACTACAGTTGATAATTCTGTGTTGTGTATTTGAAAGTTGCTAAGACAGAAGCATGAGTTTGAGTGAACTCCGGGAGTTGGTGATGGACAGGGAGGCCTGGCATGCTGTGGTTCGTGGGGTCGCAAAGAGTCAGACACGACTAAGCGACTGAACTGAACTGAACTGAAGACAGAAGAGTTGACTCACTGGAAAAGAGTCTGTTGCTGGGAAGGATTGGGGGCGGGAGGAGACAGGGACAACAGAGAATGAGATGGATGGATGGCATCACCGACTCGATGGACATGAGTTTGAGTGAACTCCAGGAGTTGGTGATGGACAGGGAGGCCTGGCATGCTGTGATTCTTGGGGTCGCAAAGAGTTGGACACGACTGAGCGACTGAACTGAACTGAACTGAAGATAGTAGATCTTAAGAGTTCTCATCACAAGAAAAAAAATTGTAACTGTGTGTGGTGACGGATGGTAATTAGACACATTGTAGTGATTTCATAATATATACAAATATTGACTCATTATATTGTATACCTGAAACTAATATGTCATATGTCAATTATATCTCAATTAAAAACAACATATAAACAACAAGGACCTAATATATAGCACAGGGAACTATATTCAGTGTCTTGTAATATGCATTAAATCTTCCCTGGTGGCTCAGCAGTAAAGAACCTGCCTGGCCAATGCAGGAGATATGGGTTCAATTGCTGGGGCAGGAAAATTCCCTGGAGAAGGAAATGGCAACCCATTCCAGTGTTCTTGCCTGGGAAATCTCACCGACAGAGCAGTCTGGTGGGCTATGGCCGTGGGGTCACAAACAGTCGGACACTACTGAACAACTAAAGTATAACAGCAACAAATAAGTATTAATGGAAAAGAATCTGAAAAAGAATAAATACAGATCTATACATATGTACAACTGAATCACTTTGCTGTATACCTGAAACTAACACAACATTGTAAATCAACCATACTTCAATTTAAAAAATAAAGAAAATAATATGTATGTCTTAAATGAGAATTCCATTAGGAATTTGTTTGAAGCTTGTCCCTCCTTCATTGAGAGTATAAAATATATTTGATCATAAATATATACCGTAATGAGATACTACTACTTATCATTAAAGAATCTAAAATTTTTTAAATACCTGCCAATGCCAAGAAACCCTCTTACATTGCTCATGGGAATGTAAAATGGAAAGCAGAACACGGGGACAGTTGAGGGGCTTTCGGAGATAGGTGTGAGGGCTCTGCTTTTCACGGCATGCTCTGGTTTGTTATTTGCTTTTCAAACCATATTTATGCATTCACTAAATAATAGAAAGCAAAGAACACTAAGCAGCATGAAAATGGAAGTCAGAGAGAATTTAATGCCAACATAAGATTGAAAAATGAAATTATAAAATATTGACAGTATTGCTGAATTTTTCTAAGGGGAGGCGGTCACAAGTGATTGTTTCCTTCATTTTACTTGTCTATATTTTCCACACTTTCTAGAAACCGCTTATCGCTTCTGTAACAAGAAAGTGGGTGCAGGCCATTGCTTCAGGCTGGCACCCTGTGTGTGTGGTGTGTTCCCCAGGTCAGGCCCTTTCTGTAATTCTGAAAGCCTGGCTCTCTCAGTGGCTGACTCAGAGCTGTGTCTTCAGAAAGCTGCCCCTCGAAGAGAAAAACCAACCAGGATCTGGGATTCCTCTTCCAGAGTAGATGGTCTCCAGAGCTCATGACACTGCGCTTCCTGACAGCCCTGTCTCGGAGCTCTTAGCTTCTCTGCCTCATCACCATTCATGGAGCGGTTCACTTTGCTCTAAAATCCTTTACCAAGAGTAGACAAACCAGGAGATTCAAAACGAAATTAAAATATGTAAGGTGTGGTAGTGTTCTTTTAACTTGTGTAGTTCAATAAACAACACGCATAAACCACTCCCCAAACTTGTATCCTATTCCTTTGATATACTTCTCTGATTCCTTACCCCTGGAGGAAGAAATGGAAACCCACTCCAGTATTCTGGCCTAAAAAATTCCATGGACAGAGGAGCCTGATGGGCTACAGTCCATGGGGTTGCAGAAAGTTGGACATGACTGAAGCCACTGAGCACACACGCACACACTGATTGCTTAAATTCTTCACACTAATTGGATAAAGGATAACTGCGAAAATGAAATGTACTTTGAGGGTATGTGCCAGGCCCGTTTTGAGAAATAAGGTGTTTACAGTTCGACATGAACCCTCTAGATATTCCAAGCCTGCTTTTGAAGCAGCAGAGCCCTAATTTTGCAAACAAAAATTTTCCCCAAGTCCCAATACACAAAACCTATCAAAGAAGCTGCTTTTTTAAAAAATAACTTAAAAAATATTGAAGTGTAGTTGATTTACAATGTTCTACTAATGTCTGCTGCTGCTGCTGCTAAGTCACTTCAGTTGTGTCCAACTCTGTGCGACCCCATAGGTGGCAGCCCACCAGGCTCCTCCGTCCCTGGGATTCTGCTGTACAGCAAAGTGAATCAGTTATAAATATACACATATATTACATTTTAAAAATTCTTTTCCATTATGAGTTATCCCAGGAGACTGAATAGAATTCCCTGTGCCGTACAGTAGGACCTTGCTGTTTATCCATCCTAGATATAACAGTTTGCATCTGCTAATCCGAAACTCCCAGTCCATCCTTCCCCTACTCCTCTCCTACTTGGTAACCACAAGTTGTAAAGAAGCTGCTTTGATTGAAGGAGTGGCAGGCTGCTGAGAGCTGTTCATCATGCCTGCTCATATCTGCACATACAAGCCCCCACACCACACCCACGTACAACCACACACACACATACACAGATCCCACAGATATACACTGCATGCATGGTAAACCACACACCACACATCCACACGTACACTTCACACCCCACACACATACTGCACATAGATACACGTATATAATACACCAAACCACATACAAACACACCACACCCCAAAGGCTACACACAAAGGTCACACACACAGTCTCCTAGCCCTCTGGGGTTTCATGGAACATAGTTTAAAAATCAATGCTTTCAATGCAATCATTGTATTTCATTTTAATGAGCAATCTTCTTTCTTCTTAAAAGGGTAAAAACCCATGTTCACCAGCAATGATAAAATATTTAGTGCTCTTTATTCAAGAGCACTGGTTTGAATCTGAAGTTAGTGCCAGGAGCTCTTATTTCTTGCTGGTTCTTTGAAATGACACAGCAACATCTCCTAATAATCCTAAGAACTAGACACTGTTGGTGTTAGTCACTCAGTCGTGTCCGACTCTGCAACACCATGGACTGTAGCCCGCCAGGCTCCTCTGTTCAAGGGATTCTCCAGGCAAGAATACTGGAGTGGGTTGCCGTGCCCTCCTCCAGGAGATCTTCCTGATCGAGGGATCAAATCACATCTTACAGGCAGATTCTTTACCATCTGAACCACCAGGGAAGCGACCAGATATTGGGTCATCAGAAACCCCAGAAGATTTTCCTAGAAACACAGCACAAGGGAGCTTGCACTAATACACCCTCTGTACAAAGTCATGACAAACAGTATAGGTTGAAAACACTTAGTTTCACCGGCCAGCGGGGCCCAAAGACAAAGATCTGACTCCGAGCTATGTCCACACGGTTCCAAGCCAGCGCCAAGCTCAGCTGGTCCGGAGCCGATGCGTTTGTTCCTGGAAGGCAAGAGATGGGGCAATTCTCACCTCATGCCTAGATTGTGGGGGGTTGTGGGGGAAGGGGCTGGATCGGGAGCATGGGCTTCCACAGGCTGGCTCAGCATCTCACCCTTTTCTCTGGTCCCTGAGTGACTCAGTATTTTCGAAGAGCTGTCTGGGAGGAGAATGGAGGCAACCTCTTTCCATGTCAGGAAAGAGGTTTCTGTTCCCAGGGGGAACAGAGGAGGAAGCCAGTGACCCCAGTTTCCTGTTCTGCAAGAGGGCAGGAGCCCTAGGGCCACCCAGACACCTGCCAGGCCAGGTCAAGGGGCGCTGCTCCGCCAGATCAAAGGGGAGCACAGCCCAGGGTACCAGCCCCTATTGCAGGGAGACCAGCTCAGTACCACCAGGAGGCCGGCCCAATGGGGACCCCTGCCCCTCTCTCCTCCAGCATCCTCCCTTTCGCAGTGGAGGAGGGAGGCGACCCCTCAAGCAGCCAGGTGGCAGCCTATCATTAGGAGAGTCTGGGAAATTTGATGGAGCGCTGTGAGACGCAGAGATCACAAATGAAAAATCATTTCATGTTTACCCTCTCTGAGCTGAAAACCTGTCATGAGCTAGCTACCAATGGAAACCGGTTCTTAGCCATCAAGGACCAGTGGTCCATTGCTCCCTCTTCCCAGAAAAGTGTCCCTCCAGAGAACCCACTTAGAGCCTCATCATGTCACCACGGCTTTAGACTACAATGACTCTAGGCAGCCTGGCCAGCTCAGGGTTCCATCCCCAGCAGACACATTTCCTGGCGGGAGGAGGTTGCAGGAGGAGGGTTTCCTTGCCAAGAGTGGGGCCTGGGGAGGCCACCACAGAAAGGACAGGAGGGGCCATTTCTGAGAGCTCACCTTTCAGCAGGGCAGTTAAAATCGCCATCTCGATGTCTTGCTGACCCTCAGAACCCATCCTAAACACAGTGACCTGAAAATAGATTAATCGTGAAAAGACTGAGTAAACCAAAGTGAAAATTGAGAGGGAGAATTGGAGTGTTGTTTTAAAAAAGGACCTCAGAGGCCAATGCTAATATAACCATCCCTAGAGCAAGGGGATTTTCCATCAGTGCCTTCTGATTTCCAGAAGGGACAGCATTTTGAATCCTCACCTGGATCTTATTTTATTCTTCACCCCACCTGGAGCTGAGGGAACCCATGCAGGACGTGCATGCTAATATATGAATGGCTACTGAAAGTGACAAAGGCATCTCTACTCAGATTTGATACATTTGTAGGAAATTTGTAGATTTAGAATTTTGAAGAGTGCCTGTGTAACAAGAGTGGGTCTTGCTTATAAGGATAATTAAGGAGGTAAAAGTCTTCCCTGGTGGCTCAGACTGTAAAGAATCTGCCTGAAATGTGAGACCCAGGTTCCATCCCTGGGATGGGAAGATCCCCAGGAGAAGGGAATGGCAACCCACTGCATTATTCTTGCCTGGAGAATCCCACGGACACAGGAGCCTGGATGGCTACAGTCCATGGGGTCGCAAAGAGTCAGACACAACTGAGTGACTAACACTTTCACTTTCCTCTTGAAGGAGGCAAAGGGTAGAAAATAATGAGGGTATTTGGTAGAAGTTTCTAAGCACACCTGAAAGCATGGTGTGTGTCACTCCTCGGTGCTTTATTTAATTTTTTAAAAAACTTTTTGGCTGCACTATATAGCATGTGGGATCTTAGTTCCCTGACCAGGGATTGAATCCAACCAAGCCCCCTGCAGTGGAAGCATAAAGTCTTAAGCATAGAGACCACAAGGGAAGTCCCTGTGACTCTAACACTTTAACTCTCATTGATGACATCAGCCTCAGAACTGGTGGGATGTGGCCTGAGGTGCCCTGATACACACAAGATCTGATGCACCTGTATCGCTACTCTGAGGAGAACCTGCCTGTGCTTTGCCTGCTTCCCTTACGTGGACAGAATTGCCAGCTGGGTCAGGATCTGTAAACTGCCTCTTGGAAAAGCCTGAATGGAAATTGGAACAACTTCATCCTGCACACATAGGCAGCATCAGAAAAGAAACAATTCTCTCTGTGGAGCTGCCTAGAGAATCCACTCAAAACACTTACCAGTTCTTTCTTCTTCATACACTCCATGATCATCGCAAACAGCTGATGTGATTGTGTCTTGTTGTAATTAAACGTTTTTTGGATGGTGACTATAAGCTGATCCCTGAGGGAGTCATTGATTATCCTGTTTGAAGGAGATGGGAAAAAGAAGAAAACACAGGTGAAATCCACAGAATAAATCTGTATGAGTCAGGGGTCCCCAGCTTCCAAGATCTAATAATGCCTGATGATCTGAGGTGGGGCTGATGAAATGATAATAAAGGGCACAATCAACATGATGTGCTTGAATCATCCCAAAACCATCCCTCCGCCCCCTGTCTGTGGAAAACTGTCTTCCACAAAACTGGTCTCGGGGGCTAAAAAGGTTGAGGACTGCTGAATGTGATACGGTCTGGTATCTTTGGTTTGAAAATTAACCATTGGAGGACATTCCAGGATACCAGGATAGGAGACCAAAAGGGACCACGGTCAACAGCTGCATTTACACTTGTCCTAAATTTCAGGCTGTGTGAGTGCTTAGTCGCTAAGTTGTGTCTGACTCTTTGTGATCCCACGGACTCTAGCCCACCAGGCGCCTCTGTCCATGGGATTTCCCAAGCAAGAATACCAGAGTGGGTTGCCTTTTCCTACTCCAGGGGATCTTCCTGACCCAGGAATTGAACCTGAGTCTCCTGAAATACCAGGCAGATTCTTTATCACTGAGCCAGCTGGGAAGCCCAAAATTTCAGGCTATTAGGTTGAAAACCTTAGAAGGGAAAATGAAGTTGGAAGAGAACATATACCCTCCCCCTGCCCAAGAAAGAATCCATAAGTGAGAGCACCCTCACTTACTGACCCTGGGAAGTGGGATAGGAGAACTAGAAAACCTTCCTTCTCTTATGTTTTTGGGTTAGCTAGCCATACCATGACTCCTTCTGGGCCTCACAAGAGGCAGTTCAAACCCCACCCTTCCTAACATGTCAGAGCTCCTACCCTCTTTCCTCCGAGTACTTGTGGGCAAAGGACAGGATGTCTGAGGCCCGGCCGCTGCCATCGCAGACCACCACGGGGACCGGGGGCTCTTCTCGGAGATATTCCAGGACGATGGAAACCACGTTCGGGCCCCCTTCCACCACAAGGCCCACGAGGGGCACGCCCTGCCCCAGCCCTGCAACACATACCACATCCAAGTTCAGACCACTGTCAAGGCCCCATCTGACCCCTTGCTCTGACTCCTGAAACATGGGGAAGAGGGAAACCCTTAGGCCTGGACGGGTGCTTACAGAGGGTTAGTTTTCACTGGGAGAGTTGAAGGCCCTCAGGATGTGATGACTGCTCACGTTCTTTTATTCAAAGCCCACATCATAGCCTTATTGGAAAAAACAGAGCCTTAAAATGACGAACTTGACAACATGTATGTGGTTCAACTGTATGTTTCACTCATGTGGCTTACAAGGTGCTTCAAGGTGAGATGCCAGAAACATGGAATATTCTTCTTGCTAAAAGAATACTTGGCCTGCTTCCCTGTCCTGGGTGATATTCCCACTCTGGATGGCTGTCTCTTCAAGAATGACACTGCAGACGGTGGCTGGACCAGTGCTAGGAGAGCTCCATTCTATAATATCAGCCTCACGTGAATTAGCCTTATGACCTGGGGCCGGTTACCAGGCCACCCTGAACTGCAGCAGACCGTCAGTAAGAGGTAAATCACCCCAGGGCCTCCTCTACCTCCTGAAGGAGCAATGGATGTAAAGTATAAGAAACTGTAAGGCTGTCAAGTCAAGGTGTTCTGTCAACCTCAAGTGATGTTATGAATGTGCAGTGTTGTTATAGTAGGTATAGTAGCTGTTGATTAGCCTCCAGTGCCTGGAATAGGCAGTGAGTTATCTAGGAGGGCAAAGCCATGGACCATCATTAGCTCCCCAGTTAGTAACTTGTTTCCATAAAGAATCATATATATATATGTGTGTGTATACACACACACACACACACACACACACACACACACATACTTGGTTGTACAGCAGAAATTAACACAACATTGTGAATCAGCTATATTTCAAAAAAAATATACTGATGAAAATTGTGTTTCCACAAACATCATATAGATATGTGGAATCTATAAAATTGATACAGATGATCTTATTTGCAAAGCAGAAATACAGACACGGATGTAGAGAAAAACCAAGAGGCGGGGAAGTAGGATGAATTGGGAGATTGGGATTGACATATATTTATACAACTAGGTATAAAATAGGTAACTAACAAGAACCTGGAGAAGGCAATGGCAAGCCACTCCAGTACTATTGCCTAGAAATCCCATGGATGGAGGAGCCTGGTAGGCTGCAGTCCGTGGGGTCGCTAAGGGTCGGACATGACTGAGCGACTTCACTTTCACTTTTCACTTTCCACTTTCACACATTGGAGAAGGAAATGGCAACCCACTCCAGTGTTCTTGCCTGGAGAATCCCAGGGACGGGGGAGCCTGGTGGGCTTCCGTCCATGGGGTAACACAGAGTCAGACACGACTGAAGTGACTTAGCAGCAGCAGCAGCAGCAACAAGAACCTACTGTATAGCACAGGGGACTCTACTCAGTGCCCTGGGGTGATCTGAATGGAAAGGAAATCCAAAAAAAAGGGATACATGTATACATATAGCTGATTCACTGTGCTGTACAGAAGAAACTAACAACCTTGTAAAGCAACTTCACTCTCATAAAAATTAATTTAAAAAATAATAACTTCCCACAGAGTCCTCCCTTTGCCTCTGTGAGATGACAGGACTCTTCTGAACATGGTAGGACAAGCTGACTCTGCTGGCAGAACCAGAAGGTGGGCTCTGGGAAGCAGGTGGTAACAAGTGCCTAAGAACCCAGGATTCTGGGTGGGAGGGGAGATAGTGGGAGTGAAGGAGCAGCAGAGACCCATTTTCCTACTTCACAATTTTACCCTCAAACTGGCCAGGACAGACTATGTTCTGAGCATGTTTCCCCAGTGTCTGTTTGTTGTGATGGGAATTATCTGATCTCGGTGAACAAGGTCGTGAATCGAAGACATGTCCTTGGTCTCACGGTTCTGAAGGACTTTGGACAGGAACTGCCAGCACAGTTGGGAGAAGGTCTAAGAACTTCAAGCAGGGGAATTGAGAGTTTCTGGTTTGCTTCCACAATGCATTTCTACAGTCAGTAACTCTTAAATATTTTGACCTTTATTTTTTGGCCTGCACTTCAAGACATGCAGGATCCTAGTTCCCTGATCAGGGCTAGAACCCATGTCTCCTGCAGTGGAGGCATGGAGTCCTAACTGCTGGACTGCTAGGGAAGTCCCATTGTGAACAGCTTTGCAGTCTCCTAACAGAGTAATCTCAGTTATATTCATTTCAGAAGCTATGTGTTGAGGGTCTGGTATGTACCAGGCAGGCTCTCTAGCCAAGAGATGCTGGAGAAATGGACCAAGACTATGTGGACTTGCCCTTGAGATTTCCAACCTCTGCAAGGCTTGACATTCGAGATCTTCAGGACTCCAGGGACCCAATCACCTTCCTTTCTAGAAACAGAGGAGAGCTGGTTCTTCATGGTTCAGGCTGGACTACTGAAGCTCTGTGCTGTGGGAGGTGACGACTGAGCACCCCTTTGCTGTCCCTGCCCCACTCAGAACCCTGGGCAAAGGATGACAAAGGGAAGCCCACAGGTCACACAGCCAGGGGAGGCTGGGCGGTGTGAACATGCACGTGGCCAGAACAGCAAAAATGTGAGAGCCATCAGCCAGGCAGCTGCTCCTTGGAAATCCACAACTTTTCATAGTATGCTGTCTCATTCCAACCACACTGCAGCCCTACAGACCCTTGAATTATGATTTACAATAACAATTTCCCAGGTCTAGACTGTCTTTTGCAATCTTACCAATAATGATTACAACAAAATACCCTTTAAGATCATTTGACCATTGTCACTGGAGTTTGAACAGTCACTTTTCTGTAAAGAAGAAATTAACTTGGCATTGTAAATCAAATATACTCCAATAAAAATTATTTTAAAGTAACTACAGTCATTACAAGGAATGAGAACCACTGACAACATGGTGGGGAATGCCATCACCGTGACAATGGCTGCAGGGCTGTTTCTCGGGTCCACACTCCTTGTGAACTTGGGGCAAAGCATCCTAGTACAGCTCAAGGAGTGGGATTTGGTCAGTGGCCAAGGGAAAGGGTCTTGCTATGGTCGAAGAGGAGTCGGGGGAAGGCTGTAAATGCCTGCGGGCAGTCTCTTCTCCAGCCTGGTTTGCTGGACAGCCCCGAGCCCATGGACCAACTTACTCGTGTTGATCTTCTGCAAAGAAATGTGCTTCTCTAACTGCCGCCTCAGCATCACCTCGGCCCCGTACTTGCCCAGGGTGCCATTGTCGGCCAGGATGAAGTGCGTGTGTGAGTTGTTGAGCACGGAGAGCTTACTCAGGGGGTTGGACATGGTCTGGTACACCCGTGTCACCTGATGAAATGCACAGCACAGGTCAGAGCTGCAGAACTTCAACAACGAGACTAACAGGAGAAGCAAAACACTCAGATGTAGAGCTATGGCTTTATCTAATCGTGCACTTCAACCTGCTCTGCCTTCCCTAGCCTCTCTATTGAAAGTTTTTTTGCAATTTTTATATTAAATTAGAAAAAATATTTTAGTCATGACAACCCAGTATCTTAATTCTGCAATTAAATTTTTTTTTTCATATTTTGGCCACACCTCTTGGATGTGGGATCTTAGTTCCCTGACCAGCGATTGAACCCACACCCCCTGCAATGGAAGCACGGAGTGTTAACCACTGAAGCAACAGGAAAGTCCTGATATCCCAATATTTTAGATCATACCCTTCTTTAGGGGATCTTCCTGACCCAGGGACAGAACCTTGATCTCCTGCACTGGCAGGTGGGTTCTTTACTGCTGAGGCACTGGGGGGTCAGTGTCCTGCTTGAAGTCATGTATCATCGTTTTGCAAGATGTAAACTCATGTCCACAGAGTTGGTGATGCCATCCAGCCATCTCATTCTCTGTCGTCCCCTTCTCCTCCCACCCCCAACCTTTCCCAGCATCAGAGTCTTTTCCAGTGAGTCAACTCGTCGCATGAGGTGGCCAAAGTATTGCAGTTTCAGCTTTAGTATCAGTCCTTCCAATGAACACCCAGGATTGATCTCCTTTAGAATGGACTGGTTGGATCTCCTTGCAGTACAAGGGATTCATGGGGTCGTGGAAAGTCAGACACGACTGAGCAACTGAACTGAACTGAACTGAACTGCTGGGGAAAGGGAAAAGGCTACATGAGACCTCTCTTTATTATTTCCTACAACTTCAGGTGAAATCTACAATGACATCAAAATAAAGGCTTCGATTTTAAAAAAATTGCACATCTCTGGGGAGAATATACTTACATCCCTTCCAACCAGGTCTTCCTTGTTCTCCACGATGCCCCAAGGAGCAATTCCTATAGCACAGACCCGGCCTCTGGACTTGGAGGAGTGGTCCTTCAAGGCATCTCCCACGTGGCTGATGACACCTGTGAGCAGCCGTAAGTCATATTTGCAGGCCCCTTACCTCCCATCAAATCACTTTTCAGGAACTTTAGGGATCCCTGCTCTGAGCTGCTCCACTTCCTGCAGAACAGGGTTGAATCACTGAAAGTCTGAGTGCATAAAAACTAGTCATCCTGCATTAGCTCTTAGGAGAGGGAAAATAAAAACCAAAGCAACTGTACGAGAATTTTCTTTACAAGTTTCCAAGACCTAAGGATGGATGAAGCAAGGGGCTCCCTTTGTCTGCATTCAGCTAAAGCTGAGAGTCAGATGGCCAGGTGTGTTTCTCAACCTCTCTGGGCCTCAGTGATGGGAAAAGGATTGTCAGAAGCCTCAATGAAAATGAGGCTTTGTCCAGTGCTCATGTCAAAGAATGGCACATAGTAGGTGCCAGAGATGTTGACCATTATCATGATTATACCAAAATAAATGCCAAGATACCACATAAAATTTTCACTTCTGCCATAAATATTACTGTTACCAACCAGGGTTCTTGGCCTTCTCCCATCAAAAGAGATTGACTAGAGGTCAGACAAGATTTTTGCAAGACTTTATTGGGGTCCCTGCTGCAGCAGGGTGGGTAGTGAGAACAAACAACAGGTGCCCTTGCTTGCTCCCCAGGGTGGGGTGAGCTGGTTCCTTATATGGAGTGAGGATCAGGAGTGTGTCCAGGGGTGAGGCTAGAGGGGTGGCTGAGGTGTTTTGCCCACCTATTAGGTGGTGCTGTGTTCAGGGGGCATGCGCAATACCCTGTTTTTGCTCCGGGCTTTTCCAAAGTGGCAGTTGTTTTTGTTTTTGTTCTTGGTCTCTTTGTATCTTTTGGGTCCAGAATTTGTCCCAACTGTGCATACACATAGATATCTTTTAGTCCCATAAAAATAACTTTATGAGACTCTCTCTTTAGTTCTTTTGATTTTGTATCTCAAGGAGAGGTGTGTCCAGGCGCCAGCGCTGCAGCGAAGGGTCTCAGGACCCAGCCTGTCTCAATCTCAGGATGTAGCATGTTTTGTTTCTTGATCTTAATTATCCCAAAGCTTCTCAGGAACCACAATGATCTCAGAGTCTGCACATTCACAGTCTGGGAGAGGGCTGACACTTACCCGTGCTGACGCCTCCAGTGAAGATCCAGGCCCCAGTGGTCATGGCAGCCTTGATCAGGCCTTTCCCGAAGACCTGCTTCAGCTTGGGCTGCATCTCAAAGTTCTGAAGGCCCCCATGCACGGATATTAAGAGCTTGGGGAGCTCCAGCTGCCAATCTCTCACCATGAGATGAAGCAGCGAGTCTGGCTTGGTGTCGTAGGAGACCCGGATATACTGCAAAAGAGGGTGTGGCCCTCAGCACCCTTTCTTGGGTCTGACTCTCGTGTCACTGTCACTCCGGTTCAAGTGACAGCCTCCTGTCTTTCTCTCTGGCAGAGATCTGGGGCCCTCTGTGCAAGTCTGTGGCCACACAATGGGAAGGAACACTGGAGGGTTGCCAGATTCAACAAGTAAAAATATAGAATGCACAGCTAAACTTGAATTTTACATGGACAATGGAACATGTTTTAGTATAAGTATGCCTCCTGTAATATTTGGGGCACCCTTAAAAATTACATGTTACCTATCTGAAATTCAAATGTAATTGGGGGTCTTGTATTTTACCTGGCAAACCTCATCTTTTATTTTTTCATTGCCTTGTGTTGTGTGAGTGTTATTCATGTCAGCCTCTTAGTGACCCCCTGGACTGTAGCCCGCCAGGCTCCTCTGTCCACAGCATTCTCCAGGCAAGAATACTGGAGTGGGTTGCATTTTTCATTGCCTTAGGACGATTTATTTTGTCAAAGTTCCCAGCTAATTTTCCTAGTATCAGAACTTCTATAATGACAATAATTAATACTGAGAGTAAAAGGAATCCTGAAATTGTCCAATACTGAAAGACATTACTATTAGCAAAAATTTATTTTAAATTATTTAACTAGTTTGTTAAAAATTATGTGCATTGCAAATAGGTTCATCTGTACCATTTTTCTAGATTCCACATATATGCATTAATATATGACATTCACTTTTCTGTTTCTGACTTATAGCAGAAAATAACACAATATTGTAAAGCAACTATACTCCAATAAAAAATATTTTTAAAGTACATAACCCAAAAAAATTAAGTACTGTCACACACATGCACAAATGTCTGCAAATTAACAAATTTGTCAGAAATCTGTAGAAAATTTGTAGAAACAAATTTGTATAAAATGAAACCGAAGTTCAAAGGAAACACATTCTAAAATTTCAAAGCAAAGACCATTTATAGTTCTAAACAACAACTGAAATACTTCTTCACTGTGTCTAGCATTCATAGGAGCACAGAAATTACTCCGGATTGATTTTATTTCTGGATACTTTTTGTTCATTGGAAACGTCTAGGAAATATGCCTGCTAGGTTTACAAAAATTTTAGAGCAACTTAAGAATTTATCTACTTTTATGTAAAGCTTCTTAACAATTGGTCATTGCTGGGCTATATTCCATGTGCTCGTGATCAGTTGCTAAATTGCATTGTTCAAGCCAGGGATTCTTCCAAGCCCGTGGAAGAAAGTGAAATCCAGTCTAATCCGGTGATAGTCAACTCAATCCCCCTCCCCTTCCACCTCACCCAAATCCCAAATCTCAGTCTTCCTGGACCATCTCTCTTTTACTATTGAATCAAAAACCCTTATAACAGCGCAAAGCTGACTGCGGTAAAGTTCTGTGCATGCTTTGTGCTCAGTCGCTCAGTCGTGTCCGACCTTTGCGACCCCATGGACTATAGCCCACCAGGCTCCTCTGTCCATGGAATTTCCCAGGCAAGAATACTGGAGTGGGTTGTCATTTCCTTCTCTAGGAGGTCTTCCCAACCCAGGGATCTAACTTGAGTCTCCTGCATTGCAGGCAGATCCTTTACCACTGAGTCACCAGGGAAGCCTATAGAACCTGAGGTGTGGGGGAGGGATAAATTGGGAAATTCCAGTTGACATTTACACACAGTACTATACATATAATAGAGAACTATTAAGGACCTCCTATATAGCACAGGGAACTTGCTCATGGTCTGTATGGGAAAAGACTATAAAAGATTGGCTATATGTATATGTGGCTTCCCTGGTGGCTCAGAGGTTAAAGCGTCTGCCTCCAATGCAGAAGACCCGGGTTCGATCCCTGGGTCGGGAAGATCCCCTGGAGAAGGAAATGGTAACCCACTCCAGTATTCTTGCCTGGAGAATCCCATGGACGGAGAAGCCTGGTAGGCTACCGTCCACGGGGTTGCAAAGAGTCGGACACGACTGAGTGACTTTACTTTTTACTTTTACTTTACTTTATAGCTGATTCACTTTGCTGTACACCAGAAACTAATACAACATTGAAAGTCAACTCTAGTCCAATAAATTTTTTTTTAAAAAAAGGTCCCAAGCTGGCTCAGCTGGAATGTGTCTCCAGATGCTGGACAGGATGTCTTAGAGGGAATGGGTGCTTGAATTGGGGCTCGTAACTGATCTCAGGGTTGGACCTTTCCCTCAAGGTGAAGAAGAGGTTAATGAGTCCATGCACTGGCCCCTGTGAAATGCCTCTTTGTGTCCTGGCCAGTAGGCAGGGCTCCCTTCTGGAAGACCCAATGCTATGTTATTTGCTTGGAACACTTCTGAATTTTATCTGAACAATGATGTTGGGCCAGTGAAATAGAATGAAATAGCAAAAATGGCCTGACAGGGACCGTGGGAGTATTATTCAGAATGGACTGAAAGGGATCCCAGTGCTGCCGCCTCCCCTCTCTGGCAGGGCTCCTCAGAAAGGCAGAGGGTACTCCCTGTTTACATGCAAATGTGAAAGGCCTCCGTCTTCTTGTCTTCTCAGACCAGCTGAATGCCCGCCAAGGGAGGCTGGCCTTGGACTTCAGAGAGAAATATTTCCAGGCACTGCTCACCCATGTAAGGGTGGCTCAGTGCCCACAGTTATTTAATAGAAAAGACAAAACAAAGCCCCCAAACAACCCTAAAAACCAAATGACATAATTTGTCTCTTATCCCTGGAAATGGAACAGTATCTTTGTATAGTCTGACTGGACTGTGATTCTTGGTATAGATTTAAAGGACACTGTGTTTCCCTGGTGGCTCAGTGATAAAGAACCTGCCTGGCAATGCAGGAGATGCGTGTTCGATCCCTGATTCAGGAAGATGCCCTGGAGAAGGAAATGACAACCCACTCCAGTATTCTTGGGACTTCCCTGGAGGCTCAGACAATAATCTGTCTGCAGTGCAGGAAAGCTGGGTTCAGTCCCTGGAGGAGGAAATGACAACCCACTCCAGTATTCTTGCCTGGCAAATTCCATGGCAAGAGGAACCTGGAGGGTTACAGTCCAGGGGATTGCAAAGAGTCAAACACAACTGAGCACAGCACAGCATGTGTTCTTTATCATAGTGCCCAGTTTCCAAATCTCACGGCTAAAAAGTGGAGTGTGCAGACATATTTCTTGTCTTTACAATGAAAACTCTAGGAAGATTGCATCACACCCTTGAAAGAAGACCCAGGTGTCTACAGTCTCAGACTCTGGGAGGCTGGGCCTCTAATGGAGGCTGTGGCTTAGTGACACCCCTTCCCAAGGCCTCTCTTACCATGGCTTTGTTGGAGTATCCACCACCCTGGAATTCGAGAATCCCATAGGAATCTGTGGGGTAGCTCTGGGTGTGTTTGCCAACAGACCATTTTTCAGGTTGAACTTCTGCCAGCTTGTTTTCCTCTCCATTTTTGCTGGCTGTTACACTTGGCAGAGGGGGGATGTGTTGATTGGTGAGCTGGCCACAGCAACACCTGAAAATAAAGAAAAAGCTTGGTCTTTCTAGAACATTCTCCTCCTTATGATGCGTTAACCTGAATAGAAGCAGACTAACACCTTCCTCATCCAGCTTTACTGGGGACAGAAATACCCCTTATGGTATCCTTTTCCAGATAATCAGTGCATATCTATTTCCACACCAGACTATTTTAAACACATTGGATGACTGCCCTTCCTTACTGAACACACCTTAATTCTTTTTTTTTTTTAAGGATTGTTCTATTTGTTTTAAAATTTTTATTTCTTTATTTTTGGCTGTATTGGGTCTTCGTTGTTGTATCTGGGCTTTCTCTAGTTGCAGTGAGTGGGGAGTACTCGATAGTTAAATTGAGGACTTCTCATTGCAGTGACTTCTCTTGTTGTGGAGCACAGGCTCTAGAGCACAGGCTCAGTAGCTGTAGCACAGGGATTCAGTTGCCCCACGGATGTGAGATCTTCCCAGACTAGGGATTGAACCTGTGTCCCCTGCAGTTGGCAGGCAGATTCTTAACCACTGGACCACCAGGGAAGTCCTTTAATTCTTTTTGGTGTCTTGACAACATGATTATGGCCACCAATCACTGAAATTCTGTGCCAAAGGACACTCACTCTCCACCCACCCCCCATATAGACTTGACCTTCAAGGATTTTTCAATATTGCTAAATTCTTCCATCGCTTTAGTAAAACATTTCTCTACACAAGTTAACAGTGAAAGTGTATTTCTTTTGCTGCTCATACTTTTGATGTCAATTCAAAGAATCAATTGCCAAATCCAAGGTCATGACGATTAACTTTTATGTTTTTGTCTAAGAACTTTATAGTTTTAGCCCTTATATCTGACATGTGATAGATTTGGAGTTAATTTTCATATGTGGTGTGAGGTAGGGGCTTAAAGCCATTCCTTTGCACCTTGATGTTCAGTTGTTTCAGCATCATTTGATGAAGAGACTAATCTTTCCCCATCAGGTTAGGTAACCTTGCCGAAAAATCATAGGCAAGTCACAGACAAGTGGGTTTCTTTCTGAACTCTCAGTTCTATTACACTGGTCTTTATGTCTACCCTTATTCCAGCACTACACTACCTTGATTAGTGTAGAACTGTAGGAAGTTTTGAAATCAGGTAACATGAGCCCTTCTACTTTGTTCTTTTTTATCAGATTGTTTTGGCTATTCTGGATCCCTTGCAATTCCACGCCAATCAGCTTGTCGATTTCTATAAAGAAGTCAGCCAGAATTCTGATTACACTGAATCTGTAGGTCATTTTGGCTGTCTGCATCCTGACAGAGGAGTTTACAGCCCAGGTGATTCTCTGCTTAATGACTCACATGGAGAATAAGTTCTGGGCATCCTTGACTCCTCCTCCCTCTCCCTCAAACACCAGAACAGTTGCTGGCAGCTGGTGGACAAGGGCTATTTTGAATAACGTCTTAATTATGGCTTCCAATTTACCTGTTAGGGTCTTTAGTGCTGGGAATGACAAAGATACATTCTCGTTTGCAAAAGGTTTTTTCTATCCAAGCTTTCTGTCCCTAGAAGAGGAAAAAAGTGGACATTAGACTGAGATATTCCCAAACCAACCTCAGAATTCATTATTTTACTTTTATAAAATTAATAGTAACAGGGAGTCTGCCCAAAACATCTGAATAAACACCTCCAAGAATGGTGAATACAGCCTTTCAGGATCTTAACTCTGGTTCCTTTTAAGAGAAATGGCTCAGAAATATGCTTTTGTGGTTTCCGTAGGGCTAGGAAACCTGTGCTTTGCATGAAAATCAGAGTCTACAGAAGGGGAACGATGGTGCCCCTAGAGCCAGCCAGTGCCCTGCAGAGCCTGGTGTGGACCTGAGTTACTGGAAAAGCTGACAAAATTGCCCAGTCTCTGATCAGGTCTTTGTTTTGTTTTTCCTTAAGATGTGTGTGTGTGTGTGTGTGTGTGTACCATTTTTAAAGTCTTTATTGAATTTGCTACAATATTGTTTCCATTCCTGTTCGGTTTTTTGGCCACAAGGGATGTAGGATCTTAGCCCCTGGACCAGAGATGGAACCCATCCTGATGCATTGGGAAGCAAGTCTTTAACCACTGGACCATCAGGGAAGTCATTCTGATCAGGTCATTTGCTGTCAAGAACCTGGTCTTCTCTAGACTCCCAGGCCCCATTGCAATATAGTCATTTTATAAGTAATGTTTCCAACTGGTGCTCAGATTCACCAACTGTTATTTTTATAATTAAAAATATTGAAGATTGTGAAGAACTGGGTCCTCATGTAACATTGATGCTGGGGCTGAAAATTGGTACATTTACCATCAAGGGTAATTTGGCAATCATATGTTGCAGTTACAAAGCTTATATGTTTTCACTTGCCACTTTTTAGGATTTTATTCTACAAATATGCCTGAACAAGCTGACACAGGCCCAAGTCTGTTTACGGCATCACTGTCTGTGATATCAAAATGTTGGGAGTCACCTACTGCTTATCAGTAGGGGATTGTCACCAGAATCAAAGAAGAGTCATCGATGTAATTCTTTGAGGAAACAAAACAATTTTTTGAAAGAGAATAGGATGTTCTTGTTCTATCGATAGGGGAAAATCACTGAGCTATGGTAAGTGAAAAAGCAAGCCACAGGATAATTTCTAGAAAATAGACACCATGTATGGGAATGGTTTTCCACAGTTTCTTGTGATCCACACAGTCAAAGGCTTTGGCATAGTCAATGAAGCAGAAATAGATGTTTTTCTGAAACTCTCTTGCTCTCTCCATGATCCATCGGATGTTGGCAATTTGATCTCTGGTGCCTCTGCCTTTTCTAAAACCTGCTTGAACATCTGGGAGTTCACGGTTCACATATTGCTGAAGCCTGGTTTGGAGAATTTTGAGCATGACTTTACTAGCGTGTGAGATGAGTGCAATTGTGCGGTAGTTTGAGCATTCTTTGGCATTGCCTTTCTTTGGGATTGGAATGAAGACTGACCTTTTCCAGTCCTGTGGCCACTGCTGAGTTGTCAAAATTTGCTGGCATATTGAGTGCAGCACTTTCACAGCATCATCTTTCAGAATTTGAAATAGCTCAATTGGAATTCCATCACCTCCACTAGCTTTGTTCATAGTGATGCTCTCTAAGGCCCACTTGACTTCACATTCCAAGATGTCTGGCTTCAGGTGAGTGATCACGCCATCGTGATTATCTTGATTGTGAAGATCTTTTTTGTACAGTTCTTCTGTGTATTCTTGCCACCTCTTCTTAATATCTTCTGCTTCTGTTAGGTCCATACCATTTCTGTCCTTTATCGACCCCATCTTTGCATGAAATGTTCCCTTGGAATCTCTAATTTTCTTGAAGAGATCTCTTGTTTTTCCTATTCTGTTGTTTTCCTCTATTTCTTTGCACTGATCGCTGAGGAAGGCTTTCTTATCTCTCCTTGCTATTCTTTGGAACTCTGCATTCAGATGCTTATATCTTTCCTTTTCCCCTTTGCTTTTCACTTCTCTTCTTTTCACAGCTATTTGTAAGGCCTCCTCAGACAGCCATTTTGCTTTTTTTGCATTTCTTTTCTGTGGAAAATTCTGAAAGAGATGGGAATACCAGACCACCTGACCTGCCTCTTGTATGCAGGTCAGGAAGCAACAGTTAGAACTGGACATGGAACAACAAACTGGTTCCAAATAGGAAAAGGAGTACATCAAGGTTGTATATTGTCACCCTGCTTATTTAACTTATATGCAGAGTACATCATGAGGAATGCTGGGCTGGAAGAAGCACAAGATTGCTGGGAGAAATATTAATAACCTCAGATATGCAGATAACACCACCCTTATGGCAGAAAGTGAAGAGGAACTCAAAAGCCTCTTGATGAGAGTGAAAGAGGAGAGTGAAAAGGTTGGCTTGAAGCTCAACATTCAGAAAACAAAGATTATGGCATCTGGTCCCATCACTTCATGGGAAATAGATGGGGAAACAGTGGAAACAGTGTCCGACCTTATTTTTTTGGGCTCCAAAATCACTTCAGATGCTGATTGCAGCCATGAAATTAAAAGATGCTTACTCCTTGGAAGGAAAGTTATGACCAACCTAGATAGTATATTAAAAAGCAGAGACATTACTTTGCCAACAAAGGTCCGTCTAGTCAAGGCTATGATTTTTCCAGTGGTCATGTATGGATGTGAGAGTTGGACTGTGAAGAAAGCTGAGAGCCAAAGAATTGATGCTTTTGAACTGTGGTGCTGGAGAAGACTCTTGAGAGTCCCTTGGACTGCAAGGAGATCCAACCAGTCCATTCTAAAGGAGATCAATCCTGGGTGTTCATTGGAAGGACTGATGCTAAAGCTGAAACCCCAATACTTTGGCCACCTCATGCGACAAGTTGACTCACTGGAAAAGACTCTGATGTTGGGAAAGATTGGGGGCGGGAGGAGAAGGGGACGACAGAGAATGAGATGGCTGGATGGCATCACCGACTCGATGGACATGAGTTTGAGTGAACTCTGGGAGTTGGTGATGGACAGGGAGGCCTGGCATGCTGTGATTCATGGGGTCGCGGAGAGTCGGACACGACTGAGCGACTGAACTGAACTGAACTGAACTGATGGGAATGATACCCCAGGAGCAGCTGGCAGTGGCTAGAGGCCTCAGGGACCTGGGTGGAAAGGAGGCACCCACAGCCTAGTGCCCTGCTCAGTTTTTTTTAAGATTTTATTTTTTGTCAAGCTTAGTGAAGTAAGCCATAAAGAAAGACGAATATTGTATGATATGGCTTTTATGTGGAATCTAAAAATGTGATACAAACACACTTATTTACAAGACAGAAATGGACTCACAGACACAGAAAACAAATGTATGGTTACCGAAGCGGAAAGGTTGGGGGGGGGCGGTGGATAAATTAGGAGTTTGGGATTAGCAGATGCACACCACTATATATAAAACAGATAAATGATAAGGACCTACTGTATAGCACATGGAACTATACTCAATGTCTTGTAATAATCTATAAAGGGAAAGAATCATGAAAAAGAATATGTGGGAATTTCCTGGTGGTCAAATGGTTAGGACTCAGTGCTGTTACTGTGGGTCCTGGGTTCAGTTCCTGGTCAGGGAACTAAGATCCCACACACTGCACAATGTGGCCAAAGATACACAGATACAGATACAGATAACTGAATCATTCTGCTGTACACCTGAAACTGACACAACATTGTGAAGCAACTATACTTCAATTTTAAAAAATTAAGACTTTGGTTTTTTTTAAAGCCGTTTTAGGTTTACAACAAAATTGAAAGGGCAGTACAGAGATTTCCCATAAACTCCCTGCCCCCCATCCTTATCAACGTTCTCCACCAGGGTAGTCTATTTTTTACCAAAGTCAAACCTATGTTGACAAATCATCACCACCCGAAGTTGATAGTGTGTGTTATTTCACTCTTGGCATCATACAGTCTATGGTTTGACAAATTAAAATGACTTCTATGCAAGGCTATGATTTTTCCCATGGTCATGTATGGATGTGAGAGTTGGACTGTGAAGAAAGCTGATCGCCGAAGAATTGATGCTTTTGAACTGTGGTGCTGGAGAAGACTCTTGAGAGTCCCTTGGACTGCAAGGAGATCCAACCAGTCCATTCTAAAGGAGATCAATCCTGGGTGTTCATTGGAAGGACTGAAGCTAAAGCTGAAACTGCAATACTTTGGCCACCTCATGCGACGAGTTGACTCACTGGAAAAGAGTCTGATGCTGGGAGGGATTGGGGGTGGGAGGAGACAGGGACAACGGAGAGTGAGATGGCTGGATGGCATCACCGACTCAATGGACATGAGTTTGAGTGAACTCTGGGAGTTGGTGATGGACAGGGAGGCCTGGCGTGCTGCGATTCATGGGGTCGCAAAGAGTTGGACACGACTGAGCGACTGAAATGAACTGAACTGAACACAGTATTTTCTGCCCCAAAAATCTTCTGTGTTCCGCCTATTCATCCCTCCCTCCTCCTAATCTCTGGAAACCACTGAATTTTTACTGTCTCCATAGTTGCATCTTTTCTAGGATGTTGTATGGTTGGAATCATCCATTCTAAAGTCCTTTTAGGTTGGATTCTTTCACTTGCACACGTGCTAAGTCGCTTCAGTCGTGTCTGACTCTGTTTGATGCTATGGACTATAGCCCTCCAGGCTCCTATATCCATGGGATTCTCCAGGCAAGAATACTGGAGTAGGTTGCCATGCTTCCTCCAGGGGATCTTCCGGACCCAGGGATCAAACCTGTGTCTCTTATGGCTCCTGCATTGGCAGGCAGGTTCTTTACCAAGCAGTGTCACCTGGTAGCCCCTTCTTTCACTTAGTTGTATGCCTTTAAGCTTCTACAATGCCTTTCTGACAGATAACTTTCTTAGTGCTGAATAATATTCCATGGTCTGGATGTACCACAGTTTACCCATCCACCCTCTGAAGTTGGTTGCATCTAAATTGTGTCAATTCCAAATAAAAATGCCATAAACATCTGCATGTGGTTTTCTGTGCAGGTATAAGTTTTCCCATTAAAAAATCTGAATGATGTGACCATGACTTTAATGTGTGGCCATTCCTCAAGTGTGCCATAGACCCTCCAGGACCTGTGACTAATAAATCTTATTCCTCCAAGTTCCCTTGGTCTTGGTTGAAGTATATTTTGCCATCAGAACAAGAACCACAAGGGCTAGGGCATTCACATTAGTCCCAGAGGGGTGATGCCTAGGTGAATGCCCTGGGCATGCCTAGCCAGGAGCTTCATTGTCCACAGGCTGAAACCAACATGGTTACACAAAGCACAGAGCTCAGGATACTGGGGATCATCGACTGACCACACATGTACATGCATGTATATTTATGTCCTGGCTCCATCAACCAAAAGGGCCTAAAAACACTCTGACAGAAATGAATATACTTAGTGTGCAATATACTTAGTGTTTCTAAACAACATTCTCCACTAAAAAAAAAAAAAAAGCCAGGGCTCCTAGGACAAATGAGTGAATCCAGATCCGGGGCAGAGAAAGTACAAGAACAGCTTGGAACATCTTGTGCCAGAAAGTAAGGAAGTGTTTACTTTCCACTTGGGAGCTTGTCAGAAAACACAGAACCCTCTTTGAAAGGGCTCTCGCAGGCTTTATCTGGGATGTGACCATGAAACTAAATGATCACAATAAAGAACTGTAAACTTTTGGCTGAAATAAGGATCCATGAGCTCACAATGGCATAAATTTGTACATAAATAAATATACAGGGGAGATGGGAAAGCTCTTTCTTGCATTTTTTAGTCACCCTCCAAATGCAGGGGGACTGGGTTCCACCCCTGGTCAGGGAACTAGATTCCACGTGCCACAGCTAAGACCTGGCACAGCCAAATAAATAAATATTTAAAAAATAAATAAAATAAAGAAAACCAACATTTGGCAACAGTCAAGAATCTTTGATGAAATCTACATGCCATGGGTAAAGGATTGGAGAGTAACAGTACTCTTACATAATCTCAAGGCATCTTCCTCAGATATTTCTTAATCACAAAGGGGAAATGAGTAACCTGACAGGTTGGAGAAATCTGGTGAATATCACCTAAAATAAAGTGAGCTGTCACCAGCAATGAAACCAATATTCACCATGAGCCTCTAGATGAAATGCAGAGAAGAAAAATTGCCTAAAATGCAAAACCTGAATCTAATAGGGAGGAAACTTTAGATAACCCAAATTGAGAAGCATCCTGGAAAATAACTGAAATCACTGACCTTCAAAACTCCAAAAGCCATGAAAGACAAGGAAAGGCTGGGGAATGGTCACAGGAGCTATAGAGACATGACCTTGGAACACCTTTCAGTCTTTTGCCTCATCTTTGGCCCTGCCCCCTTGTCCCGCCCACCCTTTCTGGCTTCCACCCTCTGATCCCTCTCCAGGCCCCACTCCCTCTAATGGCTCACTGACCCTTCCTCCCAGTGCCTCCACCCCACCCCTGAATAAGAAACCAACAAGTGGGCCCTTCACAGAAAACTGTTAATATCCAGGTGTGGGAAATCAGGGGAGCTTCCCAGGTGGCACAGTGACAAAAAACCCACCTGCTAATGCAGAAGACTCAGGTTCGATCCCTGGGTTGGGAAGATCCCCTGGAGAAGGAAATGGCAACTCACTCCAGTGTTCTTGCCTGGGAAATCCCATGGACAGAGGAGACTGGTGGGCTACAGTCCATGGGGTCACAAAGAGACGGATACAACTTAGCGACAGGGCACACATGCATGCATGCACATGGGAAATCAGAAAGCCAGGGTCTAGCCCCTTGGAAAACTAGGCTCAGGCCCTTGTCATCACAAGGGGGACAAGCCGTCTACCCTGCAGGGTCTCAGATGCTGAAGTGGGTGAGGAACTGGGCCGGCAGTAATGTGCCCCAGACATAGTCACATCTATTCTGTCACAGGCAGTATTCAAATGCCCCCACCACCCAGTGCCCCCAGGCGCGCTTCCTGCAGGTGCAGGGCATCTGTGGGCCTCCAGGGGCATCAGCCTGGCATGAGCTCCCCCAACTCAGGAGGGGGCTTTTCAGGGCGCCCAGCACTGACTCTGCTTGTAGCCATGGGCAAGGGCAGCAGCTGGTATCCACACAGTTCTAGGTTCAACCCACTTCCCTCTGCTTCACCAAAAGCCCATTCTTTTTCTAATGAAAAAGCTAGCATGTGATTACCATACTTGCCCTGAGGAAAGGCTTTGCTTTAGTACTAACTCTGAATTTTTCTTATTCTTTTTTTCGTTTAGTTAGGAAGAATCCGTTTCCAAAATTCCAGTTATTGCTTGTTGCTGTTCAGTCACTCGGTTGTATTTGACTGTTTACCACCCCATGGACTACTGCAGTATTCCAGGTTCCCCTGTCCTTCACTATCTCCTGGAGTTTACTGCAGGCACTCCTGCAGGGGACGGAGCAGGACTGTGGCTCCTGTGATTTTTGTGGGAGATTCATATCCATCAAGTCTGTGGTGCTATGTTACTGCTTAGTCTCCAGAAATGTTCTAGAATCTTCTGAGGATGAACAAGAGTCCCGGAAGTCACTCTATGCTTGCAGTCGTGCTTCACAGGGTCTAGTTTCTGTCAAGAGGCCTGGCAGGGAGGCTCTCTGGCTCCTTGCTCCCCAGCCCCTCCAGCAACCTATTCCTACACACCCTCCCTCCCTCATCTGACCCTTTTCCTCCCACAAGAATCTCAGAAGCCACAGCCCTGCTTGGTCTCCTGTAGAAGTGCTGGTGGAAGGGTGGTGCTCACTGTCCCCTGGTGACTAAGGGCTGATTCAGAAGCCCAGGTGGAGTGTTGCCAGGGATGCGGGCAGCAGCCCATCCCCGGGCCCCTGAGGGCAGCTGGGCACACAGAGCAGAAAGTTACCCAAGTGTCCGGGAGAGCCTCAGCTCACGTGGGGCAAGCTCATTCTCAGAGGCAAATTCAGGTGAGAGGCGATGGGTGGAGGGCCCCTTGGTAAACAGTCCTCCCAGTTCTCCAGAGGATGCCCCAGGGCTGAGTCAGGCCAAGGGATTAAGGAAGGGCGTGTGGACTGAGATGAAAGGAAGCAGAGCCTCCTGGGGTTCATTCATAAACCCTCCAGGTCCCCCCAGCCCCCAGGCCAGATCCCACTCACTCATCTGAAGTAGTCTCTTCCATCACAAATAATTATTTTATTTTTTTAACAGAAATTGAGAAGCATTTTATTTTTTTCAGGGAAGAAGTGGTTATTTGAAATGCCTTGGGGCAGGGTAATGGGAAACCCTGTCCTGGGGATTAGGCTCCCGTCTGAAAGAGTGCAGGAAGCTGAGTAGGGGAATGTGGGAGCACTGCCCACCACACTGAGCTGCAACTTTCCTATTTCTGAAAGGGACACTGCTTTGCCTAGTTCTGAGCTTCAACTGGGATGATATTAGTGTAGTATTTGGGAAGTCCTACAGGAGACTCGGGTTCGATCCCTGGTTCAAGAAGATCCTCTGGAGAAGGAAATGGCAACCCACTCCAGTATTCTTGCCTGGAGAATTCCATGAACAGAGGAGCCTTGTAGGCTACATTCCATGGGGTCACAAAAGAGTCTCACATGTCCAAGCAACTAAGCGGGAGCACACACACATTTAAATGGAAATCCTGGTCATTCCAGTAGCCCCTCTCCCTTATCTACAAGGGTTACATGCTAGGACCCCCAGTTGATGCCCGAAACCCAGATAGGACCAAATTTGGGATATGTTATGCCTTTTCCCATACATACATACCTATGATAAAGTTTAATTTATAAATTAGGCACAGTAAGAGATGAACAATAACTAATAACAGAATAATGTCAGTGAAGTTGCTCAGTCGTGTCCGACTCTTTGAAATCCCACGCACTGTAGCCTACCAGGCTCCTCCATCCATGGAATTTTCCAGGCAAGAGTACTGGAGTGGGTTGCCATTTCCTTCTCCAAATAGAATAATAACTAATAATAAAACACAAATGAACAGCAATTCCTAATAATAAAAGAAAAAGCCTTGCCTGGTCTGGGCTCTAGTCAATTTCTCTTGCTTGGGGAAGGTTCAGTAGTAGACAGATGGGATAATTGGTGGTGCTGGCGGGGGTGGGAAAGGACCTGATGTTGATGGGGATGGAAGGAGGGGAGGGGCCTAATCACGACCCTAGGTTTCTGGCTGGTGGAACTGGGTGGCTGGGGGTGCAATTTATGGAGGTGGGGCCACACAGACCCAGGCTTGAGGAAGACAACCCAGCCTCCTGCGATGAACACCTTAGGCTCCAGGCACCCACTGGACCTGCAGGGAGGGAAAGGGGTCAGCTGGTTGCATGAATGAGACCCAGGGTACAGGGATATCTAGATAACTCTAGATAATGGGAATCAGAGAGATTGCTGATGGAGAGACTGCAGGAAGTAGAGAGGAAAGCGTCTAGCTCTGAGTCCCCAGGAGCAGGGGAGAGAGCTGGGGACACAATGTCTGGGAGGTGAAGGAGAGACACAGTGTCTCAGGGGCCTGCTGAGGATCATGTGTCCTTGATGGACTAGCCAGGTTTGCGGGAGGGAGGTCAGAGGGGTGTGGGCTGATGGCCCTGCCAGCTCATTTTTTGTTTTGTTTTCAAAGAAAGGAAGAAAAAAAAAGGAGTATCTGCTATTAACAATAAAAAGCCCCAGGTAACCTTTGGACAACCTGGGGAGTGGCCACTGGCTCTCATGATCAGGTCATTTGCTGGACTTTTATGTGGATTCAGAGCCAAGTCCTGAGGAGCTGTAGACAGCTGTAGACAGCCAGCCTCACCGCCCACCCCCACCCCCGTCCAGAATAGGGGTGGCATCAGGACCTTCTGGAATGGGTTCATGTGGACGGGGAGGGGCCTCTGGGGAGGTGTGGGTGGGAGAAGCAGGGCAGGGCACAGCCTGGAGAAGGCAGGGCTGAAGTGGGGGAAGGTGGGGAGGGTGGGGCTGGGGCGATGGGGCAGCCTGGTCTGGGCCTCAGGAAGTGGCTTCGGAACTAAGAGCTGGTTTGCTGCTGGGTGAGTCTCTGTTTACTCAGTGGCCCTGCTTCTTGGGCCAAAATTAACAGCAAAGGCCACAGTGAAATGGTGGTTTGTGGACCAATTTAGCCAAAAGAAACCGCTGGTCTCATGTGTCTATTTAGAACAGACGTCTTGTGCTCTCATCCAGGGCTGCATGGGGCCCACACGTGGACTTGGTTTGACCCTTGTATCAGGAGGAGAATTCGCTGCTGTTATTAACTGCGAGAGAGGTCCCCGTGTGAAAACCTTGACCTCTGGCTGCCCTGCCCTGCCCTGGGGATGTGGGCTGACAGACCTCCCGCACAGCTGCAAGAGGCTGTGAGTCCCCCCACACAGGAGAGATGGGGAAAGTGCTCTTGAAGAGGGGACAGCAGGACAGAGAAGAATGCCAGGACTCCCTTCTCTGCTGTGATGGGCACAGTGATGCCCGCTCAAACCTGGATGCATTTGGGGTGGGGGCCATGCGGAGACCATGGGCTCCCTCACTGTGGTTTTACAGATGAGGAAACAGGTAGTGGAGGGGTTAGGACTTTGGTAGGGGCTCTGGGAGGTGATGGTTGGATGGCATCACTGACTCCATGGACATGAGTTTGAGCAAACTCTGAGAGGTAGTGGTGGACAAAGAAGCCTCGCATGCTGCAGTTTATGGGGTCACAAAGAGTTTGACATGACTGAGTGACTAAACAACAACTGGGAAGTTAGGGGACATCGAGAAATAAGACACAGTGACATGGTGAAGCCACGAGCTTGGCCAGTCTCATGGCCAGGTGGCCAGCCTGACTCCCCTGCGTGGCTCTGTCCCTCATCACATATCTGTCTTCTCTGGCAGATTCAAAAATTTTTCTCCAAAGTGGGCAGATGCTTTTGAGGTCCTCCCTTTAAGGAGGATAGAGAACAGAACTATCTCTATTTTGAATAAAAAAAAGTTATAATAAGATTTTTCTGGCACTATCTAGCTGTGCAAGAAACAACCTTGAGGTGTAAATGTCGAGTTCCACATAGCAGCCATAGGTAGCTTATGGAGCATCTTAAATCTGGCTGGTCTGAGTTGGGATATGCTGTGAATTTATGTGTAAAACAACAAGTTATCATTTGCCATGTCTAACACTGGACCTTAGAAAGAAAAGTGGGGACTTGCCTGAAGGTCCAGTGATTAAGACTTCACCTTCCAATGAAGGGGTGTGGATCTGATCCCTGTTTGGGGAGCTAAGATCCTATGTGTTTTGCAGCACTGTCACCCCCACTACTCTCACCCCAAAAAAGAAAGAAAGAAAAGAAAAAGTGTTTGGGAGGATTTTTCCCAGGTGGCTCAGTGGTAAAGAATCTGTTTGCCAAGGCAGGAGATGCAGGAGAAGTGGGTTTGATTCCTGAGAAGATCCCCTAGAGAAGGGAATGGCAACCCACTTCAGTATTCTTGCCTAGAGAATCCCATGGACAGAGGAGCCTTGAAGGCTACAGTCCATGATGTCTGTGGACACAACTGAACTGTCGTTTCTACACAACAGTCAGACACAACTGAGCTACTAGGTACAAACCCATTCAAAAACAGACAAAAAGTATCTCACTAATACGCTTTTTATGTTGACCACATTTTGAAATGATCATATTGGGGATATATTGAGTTAAATATGTTTTTATATTTCACTAATTTTTTTTTTAACATGGCTCATTTTTGTTTGGATACAGCTACTCTACAATGTACAATGATGTCTGGGGACAGATCTCTCTGCATATTAATGCATCCCTGGTGACTGTCTTTTTAAAGGAGGTGTTTAAATGCTGAATGCCATTAATCTCTAGGTCAGGGACTGGGTCTCATCAGTCCTCTGGATGAGGGCTTCTATTTTCCCAGATCTAGAACTTTAACACACACACAGACGTGTACACATGCACACAAAATTTTAGGACATCTCTAAAACATTTTCAAACAAAGCAAGAGAGAATTTTCTAAGAATACCTAGTGCTCCAAGTCAAGAGGGCTGTAAGTTAATAGAAAGTCTGCTTTGTTTTCACTTAGTTCAGAATGAAGACCAACCTCTTAAATGCCTGCACATCTTTCTGTGCCTTGTACTTATCAACTTTGCAAAGCAAATAAATGAAGTTTCGAAGGAGCCAAACCCAACACAAGCCCTGACTTCTGCTGAAAAATAACTAATAAAACATAAACCATGACAGCAAATGTCCTCGGCACTGGTTGACATTTCCAGTTACATTTTCTGGGGCCTGAAATACACGGCAGGGAATGATCACTTTATGGGACAAATATCACTGCAAATGCCATGAATCAAAACTGCTGCTTGAGGGGCTTCCCTGGAGGTTCAGTGGTAAAGAATCCTCCTGCCAACGCAGGAGACGTGGATTCGATCCCTTATCCGGAAAGATCCCACATGCTGTGGAGCAATGAAACCTGTGCTCTAGAGCCTGGGAGCCACAATTACTGAAGTCTGTGTGCCCTAGAGTCCGTGCTCTGCAATGAGAGAAGCCTGAGCACCACAACTAGAGAGTAGCCCCTACTGGCCACAGCTAGAGTGATGCCCACACAGCAATGAAGCGCTATCACAGCCATAAATAGACAAATCAAATTATATATATACATATACATATATATATATATTTTTTAATGCTGCTCAATAGTTTGCAAAATGTAATTTGGTGAACATTCCCAAAGACAACCCTTTCCCAAAATCAGACCTGTATTACTAAGATCCTCTCCCAGAGAGGCCGATTGTCCCTGTAAATTCCTCCATAAATACTTACTTCAGAATCAGCAAATCTGTCTTGTCTTTTTTCTCCCAACCTCTCTTCCTTCTTTTATTCCCATCTCCTACCCCTGGTTCACTGAGAACAAATCCTGTGAATATTTTCAACCTTCCCCACATTCCCACTGTTTTTGCTAATATTTGCTAAAGTTTACAAATTTTCTGGTAACAAAAGGAAAATGTACTTGTTATCAAATATTGTTAAAGTAAAAGAAAAGGAAATGTACAAAGGAATAAATAAACATCACACAAACTAACTGCATTTAAAATAATGGCTAGCATTTCAACGTATTCCTTGGCTTTTTCCTATGAATAGATAAGGGGTGTGTGTGTGTGTGTGTGAGCGTGTGCACGCGTGTGTAATGAAAAATATGATTATCCTGCTTGATCGTTGTTCATTCTTCTGTGTCATTTAAAAAGTTAATACATTACAAAGACTTCCCTGGTGGTCCAGTGGTTAAGACTTCACTTTCCAGTGCTAGAGAGGAGAGTTTTATCCCTGGTCAGGGAACTAAAATCCTTGATGGCTCAAGGCCCCAAACCCAAAACATACAACAGAAGCAGTATTGTAACAAATTAAGTAAAGACTAAAAATGTTCCACATCAAAAAAAAAAAAAAGGCTACATTTCACCTTGTAGATAGACCACGATTATGTGTCCAGTCCTCTATTTCGGCGTTTGGATTGTCCCCTGTGTCTTACTGTAGTAAACAGCTCTCTATAAGTGTTGGCTTATATTTACATTAATTCGTCAGGATTATTTCCTTAGGACATATCCTTAGCTGTGCAGTTGTTGGTCTTGGGCATGTTTGCGTGCTAAGTTGTGTCCAACTCTTTGTGACTGCAGGGACTGTAGCCTGCCAGGCTCCTCTGTCCATGGGATTTCCCAGGCAAGAATACTGGAGTGAGCTGCCATGCCCTCTTCCAGGGGGCATGCCCTTCTCCAGGGATCAAACCCACGTCTCCTGGGTCTCCTGCACTGGCAGGTGAACTACCTCCTAGAAGCCAGCTCCCATTTCCCACCCCCTGCCCCCAGCAGTGAGAAGGAATCTCCATCTTCCTTCACAGCCAATCAATCTTTCCACCGAGGTTTTAGTTAACAGCTAAAATGTCAGCTGATAAAGGCTTACAGGGACACCCCGGCCAAGAGGAAGAGGCACAGATGCACATTCTGCAGGAAGCAGGGGACCAAGGTAAGATGCTAGGGAGCCCTGGAACTGGAGCTTCTCAGAGAACCCTGGCATCTGTGTTTCGACACTGGAGCCTGGTGGTGGCTGGTTCCATAGGTTTGTCCCTTCAGGGAACATGGATTCACTGGCCCTTCCCACATGACCTTGTCCAGCCAGGCTCCACAGGAGAGGAGCTGGAGGCCCCAGGAAGCTGAGTCCTACACCTCCAACACTTCCCCATGCCCGAGCTTACCTGTCATAGCGCACCTGCACTCCCCCACACCTGAGCTTACCTGCCCCAGCACGAGGCCAAGAGGGTGCAGCTGGCCTCTTTCCGCCTCCTCCTCTGGCCAGGCAGGAGGCTGGCCGAGGAGGGCCCACCCTTTAAGAGGAGGCGTCCCCATGAGGAGCATGTGAGCCCCCATACTGAGCCCTCATGATCCCCATGAGGCTTGTGACCTCGCTTCCAGGCCCAAAAAGGAAGCCGCAGCCCAGCCCACTAGGCTGTTCAATGTCGATGCTGCGAAAGCAACCTTGGGGTCTGGGGAGGTGGGAGGAGGGGAGTGAGAACTTTCCCTTTGAAGTGACCCTTCCCCCAGCAGCCCTCCGAGCTAAAAATGTCAGCACTGTTTGCATAATTGAGACAATTGGACATAACTGGCTCTTTCAGCAGGCTCTTGGCTTGCAGGCAGTGCCCTAATTACCCTAATCCTTTCACATCATCTGAGGCTGGGCCAGAGGTCGATGTGGGCGTGAGTCCCATGTGACTGTCAGCCTTGTCTGGTGCCCCTGAGCCCCAGGTCCCCACTCCAACCACAGCCAGAGCTACCTGTGTCCACAGTCACCCCACAACTACCCCGACGAGAGCTTCTGAGGTTTGCTGTAAGGATTAGTCCAGTGATCAAGGAGATCAAACAGGTCAGTCTTAAAGGAAATCAACCCTGAATATTCATTGGAAGGACTGATGCTGAAGCTCCAGTGCTTTGGCCACCTGATGGGAAGAGCTGACTCATTGGAAAAGACCCTGATGGGGGGAAAGATTGAGGGCAAAAGGAGAAGGGGGCAAGAGAGGATGAGATGGTTAAACAACATCACCGATTCAATGGACATGAATTGAGGAAAGAAGAAACCCGAGCCCTGAAATTCTCCCACCCATGGCCTTCCACGCAAGGAACGCCTCCCCAGCAGAGGAGGCTGCAAGTCTCCTCAGCCTGGGTTCCCTCTGTCATCACAGAGGAGCCAAGAGAGATGCAGGCAGACTGGACCCGAGGGGCATTAAGGGAGTTCCCATTTTACAGATGAGGAGACTGAGAATCATGTGAGTCAAGAGGCTGTTTGCCCAGACATTGCGAGAGGCAGGCAGGACCCTAACTGGTCCAGGCTGTCAGGTCCACCCTGTAGAGCTCCTGGGACGCAGGCCAAGCCTGGGACCAGCCCCCACTGCCAGCTTCAGGAGGATGTACCCACAAATGGGGAATGCCCAGAGGCTTGGGGAGCCTCTGAAGTTTGGAGGTGGATGCAGGATTGTGCAGGGGGCCTGGGGAGGGGAGGTCTATCCTTTGCTTTCAGCAGTTTGTCTCGGGTCTCTGACCACTAAAGGTTGACGGCTTTGTCCCAGCAGAGTGGGTGCCGGGGTCGGGTAAAGTGTGACACCTGCCAAGCTTTGCCCATGCACACAGTCTGGAGTGAGTTGGCAGTGCCCGCCCTGAAGCAGCTCTGGCCTGACAGCAGGGTTATGTGCCCTGTAGACCACATCCCTGATGGGCTCACAGCTTTTAGCAGGAGTCTTTCTGGGCAGAGGGGGGCTGCAGGTGGCTATAGGTCTGACTGCGTGGCTCGAGGCAGAATTATGGGTGCTAGGCACTTCTGGGGCATCAGGAATCAGACTGGAGCAACCAGGGAGGCCTCCTGCCTTCCCTGTGGCTGCTCTATGGCCAGCCTCACCATGGCTGAAGAACATGAAGCCTGGTGGTCAGTGCCAGGGACCAACCCCATCCCAGCCAGCCAGTAAGTGGCTCTCCAGTCAGTGGACACGACTGCCACTGGTCATTTAGGCCTTTCTCAGGGTCAGATAAGACGGAGAGATGGGATCCCCAGACTTCTGCAAGCCAATGCCCACCCTCCCTGGGGCCAGCATGCTGAGCCCAGACCCCTGGGACTGCCACGTGCAATACGGTGGCCCCAGCCCCATCTGCCTACTGACAACATGAAACATGGCCCGTTCAATTTGAGATAAATCTATGCATAAAATACATGAAATGGCCAAGACTGGTGATCTTTTTACTGATTGCATGTTGAAATTATATTTTGGATGTTTGCAGTTGAATAAAACATTATTTTTAATATATTGTTAATTTTTTAATATATTCTAATATTTTAATTTTCATATGATTAATCCTAGGAGGAAAATATGAGTAAGTTTTATGTACAGTTTGATTCCAGCTATAAAAATATACTTAGAGAAAAAAGGACCATAAAGGAACATGATATGCTAACAGGTTATGTTAATAAAAATATATGTGATTTTTATCACATATATTAATTTATATAATATACATAAAAGAAAATTCATCATGAGTTCATACTGATAATTTCCCATTCAGATTTAGAAACAGTGATTTTCTTTAAAGTCCTTGATTTTATATTTATGTCTCTTTTTCTTTATGCTCTCTTATCTTCAGGTCATTGACACAGTTTCTCTTTGGCTTTATCTTAGGTCAAGTTTCAGAGCAACAGTATTACTGTGACCTGTAAATTACCGAAAGCAGTTTAAAATGTTGTTTTATTTTTCTTTTTCGTCTGAGGTATATCCCAGGTGGCTCAGTGCTAAAAAACTCACCTGCCAATGTGGGAGACAGAAGAGACACCAGATCTATTCCGGGTCAGGAAGATCCCCTGGAGGACGGCCTGGCAACCCACTCCAGTATTTTGCCTAGAGAATCTCACGGACAGAGGAACCTGGCCAGCTACAGTCCATGGGGTCTCAAACAGTTGGACCCAACTGAAGAGACTTAGCACACACACACACACATTGCATCAGGGTTTTCACATCACTTAAAATGATTCTGCCTTGTGTGGCTACTCTGCAAAAATGATACATAGTTGGATTCACTTATGGAATTTTCCCCTGGGTTTTTAGAAATTGGCTTCTCAATTTAATTTTGTTTTATAATTACATAAAATAGGATTGGGGGCAGGAAGAGAAGGGGACCACAGAGGATGAGATGGCTGGATGGCATCACCGACTCGATGGACATGAGTCTGGGTGAACTCTGGGAGTTGGTGATGGACAAGGGAGGCCTGGTGTGCTGCGATTCATGGGGTTACAAAGAGTCAGACACGACTGAGCGACTGAACTGAACTGAAAATCATTACATTATTGCAAACTCAAAACTGCAAAGATGGTTTTTTCAGAAGTGTCTGGCTTCTATATCTATTTCCTCCTAAAGTTTGTTTACTGTAAAGTGTAAAGTAAACTTTAAAATATTTTGTTTCATCTTTCTCCTTTTGAGTATTATATATAATATTAATTCTGTGTCTATATAGACACATGTATTTTTTTCATGGAACTGGTAGAGGACTTTATACACTTTTTCCCATCTTGCTTTTTGTACTTATCTTCTCCACTTTGGGGAGGCATTATTAGCCATGTCTCATTTCTTTTTTGTAGCTGTGTATCCTGAATCCTTGAGTGAATGCATGAAAATTGATTCAATCAGACGGACACTTGGGTGAGTTTTGGTCTTTACAAATCACTGAGCAGCAAAAACCCTTGCTGTGTGTCCTTTTGTATTTTGCCAGTCATCTCTAGGCTAGTTTTCTAGAAGTGAGATTATTGGAATTAAGGGTAAATGCACATGTAATTTTGCTAACACTGCAGTTTCCCTCCATAGAGGTTGCTGCTGCTGCTGCTAAGTCGCTTCAGTCGTGTCCGACTCTGTGAAACCCCATAGACAGCAGCCCACCAGGCTCCACCGTCCCTGGGATTCCCCAGGCAAGAACACTGGAGTGGGTTGCCATTGCCTTCTCTGCCATAGAAGTTGCACCATCTTGCATTTCCACCAGTATTTTATGAGAATTGTTTCCCCGCAGCTTTGTCTATAAAATGTGTTATAAAACTTTTGGATTTTTTGTCCATCTTATTAAGAAATGGTGTCTTAATAAGTACAGTTTTAATTTCTTGCACAGCTCTTTTCCAGTTTTATTGTTTGCTTGTTTTTTAATCAGGATAATCCTGGCTTCACAGAATGACCTGGGAAATGTTTCACCTTCTATTTTCTGCAAGAGTTGGTGAAAGATTAGTATTAATTCTTCTTTACAAGTCTGATGGAATTTACAAGTGAAACCATCTGAGCCTGGGGTTTTCTTGGTGGGAAGTTTTAAAGTTAATAGTTCAAGCTCTTCGCTTTTCATAGATCTACTCAGACTTTTCTGTTTCTTCTTGAGGCAGTCTCAATAATTTGTATCTTTTCAGGAATTTGTTCATTACATCTGGGTTTTTATTTGTTGGCATGTAGTTGTTTATGGTTTTCCCTTAAAATTATCCTTTTTATTTCCAGAAGATCAGTGGTGGTATCCTGTCTTTCACTCTTGATTTTACTAACTTGAGTCTTCTTTCCCCCCCCCCCCCTTGGTTAGTTAACTAACTTATTAATGGTGTTTATCTTTCCAAGAAAACAGCTTTTGGTTTCATTGATTTCTTCTATTGTTCTCCTATTCTCTATTATATTTCTTTCTACTCTAGTCTTATTTCCTTCCTTCTGCTTGATTCAGGTTTAGTTTGCTCTGTTTTTTTTTTTTTTCCTAGTGTTCCAAGGCTGAAGATTAGATTATTGATGTGAGGTCTTTCGTTATTAATACAGGTGTCCAGGGAAAGATGAGAAAGCCCTGGGGAGTGCCAAGTGCTCGGGCCAGCACTGGCCATTTGTGAATCCTGACTTAGAAGCCTGTCCCAAAGGCCTTCTTCTGAAAGTCTCATTTGATGCAGGACTTGTACCTGCTTGACAGACTATGCTGTTCCTGGAAATGGCTTCAGGAGTGAGCATCCACTTTCCATATTTCTGAATTATTTATATACATTTTAAAACCAGGTAGTGTTGACTTATGACCTATGACCCCATTGGCAGAATCTTTGAAACAAAGCTGAAATGGTAGATTTATCAAAAAAATACATTTGCTTTGTGAATTAAAATTCACATGTCATCAAACAATGCCTGTACACATTAGGAAGGTCAGAATGTTCTTGAAGGCCTTTGATACTGAGATCAAGGATAGTCATAAAAATAAATGGAAAACTTGATCAGGCAGAGACTGACAGGTCCATCAAAACCTTTGATCACCATAAACTCTGACTCATGGCTCTGGAAATCCTCCACCGACTGACAGAAGAACAAGGAAGGTTTTTCTACTTTGGGGAAAGAAGATCCTCAAACATATAGGACACAGGCCTGGGAACCTCACCCCTCTCCATCTGAAAAGCAGAGGGTCTTTCTGGTGAATCTCAGGGGCCACATAGACCAAAATGCATAGGTCATTCTCCAAAGGTTGCTTCTCCAATCAATAGTTGAATATTGGCAGCAGCCTTTTCGCATCCCCTCCTCCTCTCCACATGGCTCTAGACTGGTGAAGACAGAGCTCTGGTCATTCTTCAGTGGAGGACACAGGCCAAGAGAGTCCAAGTGGACAACAGCTTCCTATCTAATCCTAGGCGCTTTCTCTTCATTTTTCCTTTTTCTCTTCTCTTTGTTTATTTTGGCTTCTCAATGGGTTATGTTGCAATCCTGGCAGATGATATCCTGGAATCACAAGCACATGGGCAAAAAAAAAAAAAACAACATTGACTGCATTTTAGTTTCCAGAATAATCTCTGCAGTAAAAAGAAAGCTGGTGATTTTGTGGTGGAAATGACCAGCTGCCTCAGCTTTGTAGGAGCCTCACACTGGTGTGGTTGTTGCTGTTGTTTAGTTGCTAAGTCCTGTCCAACTCTTTTCATCCCCGTGGACTGCAGCATGCCAGGCTTACCTGTCCTTCACTGTCTCCTGGAGTTTGCTCAAATTCATGTCCATTGAGTTGATGATGTTATCAATCCATCTCATCCTCAACCGCCCCCTTCTCCTTTTGCCTTCAATATTTTCCAGTGAGTCAGCTCTTCACATCAAGTGGCCAAAGTATTGGAGCTTCAACTACAGCATCAGTCCTTCCAATGACTATTCAGGGTTGATTTCCTTTAGGATTAACTAGTTTGATCTCCTTGCAGTCCAAAGGGCCCTCAAGAGTCTTCTCCAGCACCACAATTTGAAAGCATCAATTCTTTTTTTTTAATTTTAATTGGAGACTAATTACTTTACAATGTTGTGGTGGTTTTTGCCATACATTGACATGAATCAGCCATGGGTGTACATGTGTTCCCCATCCTGAACCCCCCTCCCACCTCCCTACCCTTCCCATCCCTCTGGGTCATCCCAGTGCACTGGCCCTGAGCACCCTGTCTCATGCATCGAACCTGGAATGACGATCTATTTCACTTATGATAATATACGTGTTTCAGTGTTATTCTCTCAAATCATCCCACCCTTGCCCTCTCCCACAGAGTCCAAAAGTCTGTTCTTTACATCTGTGTCTCTTTTGTTATCTCGAATATACAGGGTCATTGTTACCATCTTTCTAAATTCCATATATATGCGTTAGTACACTGTATTGGTGTTTTTCTTTCTGACTTACTTCACTCTGTATAATAGGCTCCAGTTTCATCCACCTCATTAGAACTGATTCAAATGCATTCTTTTTAATAGCTGAGTAATATTCCATTGTGTATATGTACCACAGCTGTCTTATCCATTCATTTGCCGATAGACATCTAGGTTGCTTCCATGTCCTGGCTATTATACACAGTAATGCGATGAACATTGGAGGACATGTGTCTCTTTCACCTCTGGTTTCTTCAGTGTGTATGCCCAGCAGTGGGATTGCTGGGTCGTATGGCAGTTCTACTTCCAGTTTTTTAAGGAATCTCCACACTGTTCTCCATAGTGGCTGTACTAGTTTATATTCCCACCAACAGCGTAAGAGGGTTCCCTTTTCTCAGCACACTTGCGAAAGCATCAATTCTTTGCACTCAGTCTTCTTTATGGACCAATTCTCACATCTGTACGTGATCTAAGGGAGATCAATCCTGGGTGTTCATTGGAAGGACTGATGCTAAAGCTGAAACTCCAAAACTCTGGCCACCTCATGCGACGAGTTGACTCACTGGAAAAGAGTCTGATGCTGGGAAGGATTGGGGGCGGGAGGAGAAGGGGACGACAGAGAATGAGATGGCTGGATGGCATCACCGACTCGATGGACATGAGTTTGAGTGAACTCCGGGAGTTGGTGATGGACAGGGAGGCCTGGCGTACTGCGATTCATGGGGTCACAAAGAGTCAGACACGACTGAGCGACTGAACTGAACTGAACTGGAAAAACCACAGCTTTGACTATATGGACCTTTGTTGGCAGTGATGTCTCTGCTTTTTAATATGCTATCTAGGTTTGCCATAGGTTTCCTTCCAAGGAGCAAGTACCTTCTAATTTCATGGCTGCAGTCACCATCCATTAATTCCAGGAACTGGAGTGGCCAGTCTGGGCACAGGAGAGTATGTGCCTTGTTCTTCTGGGGGCTGGCCTGCTCATGGCTGGAGCTTCTGGGAGACCCCAGGAGAGAACATTTTTCTGAGCTAGTTCTTCTTCTCATCAAATTCCTGACATCTAGTTAATCTGCAAACCAATCAACCACATGTAAGAAGACCCACTGCATCTCGGTGATGGAATCACCACATGTCTAATTCCACGATGTCATCTTCTGCTCTCTGGTGGGACTGAGGAGGGCCCTTCGTAAAAATTCTGAGCGCTGGTGGTTAATGCTTCCTCAACCTTCACTCTGGAACTGTGGCACATCTCCCAAAATATGGGTCCAATTATGTGGAAGTCAATGTGACCTTGTCTTCCTTTGAGATGTCTGTGTTTCAGAGGAGACGTTTGGGCAGGAACCATGCAAGAAGTTGTTTTGCCTCCGTCTGACTTTGTTTATAGCAGCTGACTGCAATAGCACAGACTCGCTGGGAGATAAAAGGAGGAACTTCAGCCTCAGGAAGCCAGCTGTGCCTTCTCACTGCTGGGCCCTGAAAGATGCATTAGAACACAGACACATTCTATATACGGGGCTTCCCCTGGCCACCTGGCACCTCGGTTGTTTCTACCTCACACCTCGTTGGAAAGGGAGTGCTCATAATGGTCTTCATCAGCCTATCTCCTACCAGCCTCATCTCTTTGAGCAATGCTTCACAGCTACTAAAATTTGGGTTTCACCCAATTTGGTTGTAATAATCAATGAAGAAAAAAAAATGCACCAAAATAAGGCACATTCTGTAAATCTCAGTAAGGCTTCAAACAAAACATTCTGGGAATCAAGCACTCATTGTCGCTTGAATCATGTTTCCATTAACAGTGACTCTTTGATTTTTAATCGTCTGATGAAAATCTCCCAAAAAGTATCTGAAAAACAGGCCCAGGCAGGACGCTCTGGAAGAAGGTGGCCAGCATGACAGCACAGAGCTTATGGTCTGTAAGGTTTGGTTCAAGAAACAGCAAGAAAGATTCTGGCATTTTACTTTTTAAAACATTTTAAAGTAGACTTTAATTTTAAAAACAGTTTTAGATTTCTAGAAAAATTGAGAAGACAGTATACCCTGGACACGACTAAAGCGACTTAGCAGCAGCAGCAGCATAGCCTGGATGGGAGGAAGTCTGGGGGAGAATGGATACATGTATATGTACCGCTGAGTCCCTTCACTGTTCACTGGAAGCTATCACAACATTGTTAATTGGCTATACCCCGATACAAAATGTTTTTGGTGTTAAAGAAAATAAAACATAAAATAAATAAAAATTAAAAGAGAAAAGACAGTATAGATAGTTTCCATCTCCCCTATACTCTTTAATAATATTAGCATATTTTTATGGTCCATTTATACTAGAATATAAATGTATATATGTTGTATACACTGTTGTTGTTTTTTGTTTAATTGCCAAGTCCTGTCTGGCTCTGTGTGACCCCTTGGACTGTATCCCGCCAGGCTCCTCAGTCCGTGAGATTTCCCAGGCAAGCATACTGGAGTGGGTTGCCGTTTCTTTCTCCCAATATTTTATTCTGGTAGCATATATACGACTTAATGACTGACCAACAACAGCATATACTAAGGTGCGTGTGTGTGCACAGTCACTCGGTCATGTCCAACTCTTTGTGATCCCGTGGACTGCAGCCCGCCATGTTCCTCTGTCCATGAGACTTTCCAGGCAAAAATACTGGAGTGGGTTGCCATTTCCTTCTCCAAGGGTTCTTCCCAACCCAGTGATCAAAGCTGTGTCTCCTGCACTGGCAGGTGGATTCTTTAAAACTGTGCCAACTGGGGAAGCCCCATATACTGTGGCGTATTGTTACAGTTAATGAGCCAATATTGACATATTATCACTAACTGAAGATTACGCTTTATTCAGATTTCCTTAGGTTTTTTAATTTTAATTTATTTTTATTGGAATATAATTTCTTTACAATGTTCTGTTAGTTTCTGCTGTACAACAGTGTGAATCAGCCATGTGTATACATATATCCCCTCCCTGGTGATCCTCCCTCTCACCCCACCCCCTCTTCCCACTCCTCTAGCCATCACAGAGTACCAAGCTGAGTTCCCTGTGCAAAAAAACCAAACAACCCAATCAAGAAAATGGGCAGAAGGCCTAAACAGACTTATCTCTAAAGAAGACATACAGATGACCAAGAGGCACATGAAAAGATGCTCAGTAGCGACCCCATGGACTGTAGCCTACCAGGCTTCTCCGTCCATGGGATTCTCCAGGCAAGAATACTGGAGTGGGTTACCATTTCCTTCTCCAGGGGATCTTCCTGACCCAGGGATCGATCCCGGGTCTCCCGCATTGGAGGCCGACGCTTTAACCTCTGAGCCACCAGGGAAGCCCAACTTAATATTAGAGAGATGCAAATCAAAACTACAGTGAGGTATCACCTCACACCAGTCAAAATGGCCGTTGTCAAAAAATCTACAATGAATACTGGAGAGGGTGTGGAGAAAAGGGAACCCTCCTACACTGTGGGTATGAATGTAAATTGATACAGCCAGGCTGCGTGGGGCCACCCAAGACGGCCAGGTTGTGGTGGAAAGGTCTGACAGAATGTGGTCCACTGGAGAAGGGAATGGCGGTCCACTGGAGAAGGGAATGGCAAACCACTTCAGTATTCTTGCCTTGAGAACCCCATGAACAGTATGAAAAGGCAAAAAGATAGGACACTGAAAGATAAACTCCCCAGGTCGGTAGGTGCCCAATATGCTACTGGAGATCAGTGGGGAAATAACTCCAGAAAGAATGAAGGGATGAAGGCATCACCGACTCGATGGACATGGGTTTGGGTGGACTCCGGGAGCTGGTGATGGACAGGGAGACCTGGCGTGCTGAGGTTCATGGGACTGCAAAGAGTCTGACACGACTGAGCGACTGAACTGAACTGAACTTTAGAGAACAGCACGGAGTTTCCTTAAAAAACTAAACTTAGGTTCTTTTATCTAATTCATTCCCTGTTCCAAGGTCTCATATAATGTTTATTTTTTCAAACTTTATTAAAATAATTAACATACAACATCGTGTAAGTTTAAGGTGTAAGGTATAAGTAAGTGTTGATCTGATACGTTTATAAATTGCAAAATGATTACCACAATAGTATTAGCTACATCTCCACCCTCTTCTCTCTCTCTCTCTCTTTTTTTTTTTTTTGTGGTGAGAACACTTAAGGTCTATTTTCTTCCCAATATGCAGGCATGTGACTCAGTATTATTGCTCTAATCACCACATTGTACATGAGATACTCAAATGTGTTCATCTTAAACTGAAACTTTCTACCTTTCAATAGCTTTTCCCCATTCCTGCCACCACCCAGCCCATAGTAAACCACTTGGTTTCTCTGAGTCTAAAAATCTTAACGTTTAAAACTTCCACATATAAAGGAAATCGTACATTGTCTTTCTTTATCTGACTTGTTTCAATTATTTCACGTAGTGTGATGCCCTCCAGGTCTGGGGGCAGGGTTGGGAGGGGGGAAATCATGGGATTTCCTTCTTCTCGGGACTGAATCACTCTATTTTTTTCAGGTCACCATTTCTCTCCCAGTTGATTCAGAAAGCAAGCAAACAACAATCAACACTGGCTATGAGATTGTTAGCACTGAGTCCAGAATTTCCCCTAGTGCTGGGAAAATTTGCTAGCTGAGATTTCTCTCCCAATCACACCCAGTTCCCTCCTCCCAAGGTACCAATTAAGCTTTTTTTAAGCCCCTGAGATGAAGAGGAATATCTCTGCTGTGAGGAGTTCCTAATTCAGTGATGCTGCTTCTTAGAGAATCAAGTCTATCCAGGAACAACATTCCCTAAACTTATAAACTGGGCTCCTTTGAGACTGGACATTCTCAAAAAATGGTCCCACATGAAGTAACTGAGACCATTTTGCAGATTGTATTTTCCTTTTCGAGATTCACATGTTAGGATGTGGAAAGGCTCTGAGAAGTCCTAAAACCAATAAACATCTTTAATTTTACATAACCCAGTGTTCTCCAAACTCGTTGGCCCTTTATCCCCCTTTTTCTTCTGAAATACCTCCAAGTGTATCTCAGATAAAAAGTCACAAGGGAGGGTTTGGGAAGCCCCCTCCCCAGGTACCAGGAGCTTAACCATCTGGGAGGCTGATGACTGTTCTGAGGCAAACTGCCCCCCGTCCAGATCCATCCGAAGATGTGGAGATGGGATGCTAAGGATCCCTATAGAAACCTCCTTGGCTTTGGTGAGATGGGATCATCTCCCAGTGTGGATTCTGTCTGGATCACTTCCACTGTCACCCATCTTCAGTTGGTGACAAGCATGATGAAAGTGTCCCAGTTAAACCAGATGGAAACGGAGGCAGACCCCTGCCCTCTCAGACTCCAGGGTCTGCCCCCTGAACCCCCTGCCAGACAGACCTGGAGAGTCGGGGCCAGAGGGTGGTCTGGTGACTGTCCTGTGGCCAGTTGTCACTCTCAGCATTCTGTGCAACCCTGCCTCTGTGGTCCTGCTCCCACCCCATTAGACCTGGCAACTCTGCCCTCTCTTTGCAGGGCTCTAAAGCTCTCCCTTCTTCCCTCCTTCTCTTTCCTGCCCTTGACATTTTATCCAGTAAATTTGTGGAACACAGGCCCCACTTTCTATCCAGAGCTCCACAAAGGGCCAACTTCTCCAGCGGCACAAACTCCTTCCTGGGTGGTCCAGCCTGGGGACTCTGTGTCCTTCTTGGCTCCCTAGCACCTTCCATCCCACCTGGGGTGGGAGCGACTGTGCACAGGCCCATGCTCCCTGCCAGACATGACTCCTTGGCCTAGGACATTGTCATAACGCAGGAGTCCCCAGGGGCCTGAGAGGAGTTCTCCTGAGTCTTAAATGGGGCCTGACAGGAGTTCTCCTGAGTCTTAAATGCCCTGCGGGCCCTCACAGGGGCGACCACCTCTAAACCATGACTCTGCTCTGGGCCCCTATTTCTCTGCTGCGCCCGTTCTGCTGCAGCCCCTCCTGGAGTGCCCTCCCCAGGGCCCTACTCTGGTTGTGCTCTTGGGGTTTCTATCCACACCCGGCAGCCTTCCTGTCAAAGCTCCTCTGAGGCCCCTGCCTGGTTCCATTGCCTCTGCTCCACTGGGGGCTACCCTCACCTGCCTCTGGGTCCCCATCTCTGCCCCTCCGGGGAGCTGCAGGAGGCCTGGGGTATTTCCCATTCTCCCCCTCATCTGTGGTGCCCTAAGACACCCAAACCAAGTGAGGACCCCAGTCCCCAGATGCAGAGTCGATGGCATCCAATTAATGTCTTTGTTGTTTTTAAAGAACACACATAAATCACTTTTATTTGTTGTTCAGTTGCTAAGTCATGGCCGACTCTGCAACCCCATGTACTGCAGCATGGCAGGCTTCCCTGTCCTTCACTGTCTCCCAGAGTTTGCTCAGACTCATGTACATTGAGTTGGTGATGTCATCCAACCATCTCATCCTCTATTGCCCCCTTCTCCACCTGCCCTAAACTATATACATATATAACATAAAATTTATAATTTTAACCTCCTCCAGTCTTCTTGTCTTGTGTAAGTGGGAGAAGAAAGCTGAGAAGCACTTGTGAAGGTTGGCGCCCAGGGCACAGGCTCCCTAAGACTGAGACCTGATCTGAGGGTAACAGAATGCTTCTGTACACCCACTGGCCCTCATATCTTCCCACCCACCACAACAGAGCTCCTGTGGAATAGAAGGGCTGCAGCTGACCACAAGGCTCAGATGCTAAGGACTCTCAGAGGAACTCAAAGACCAAAAAAAAAATACACTGGACGAAAGTAAAGCCTCAGACATCTACAACCACAGTATAGAGCAAACACAGTGTAACTGCTAGCCAAATAAATATAAAGCCTCCAACTAAAGTCATATGAACCTCAGTTCTCATTATACAATATAACATGTCTCGCTCTCAACAATTACACAGAGTGCTGAATGACAAGGAAAAACAGTCTGAAGAGACAAAAGAAACAACAGAACCAGACTCAGATTCAGCAGAGATTTTGGAATCATCAGACCAGGAATTTTAAATAATTACGATTTTACAGTAAAGGGTCTAATGTGAAAAAAGATGACAAAGAAAAATAGAGGGGTAATACATGCAAAGAGATGAAAGCTCTAAAAGAGAATAAAAAGGAAATCAAACGCACTGTAAGAGCAATGAACAATGCCTTTGATCGGCTCACTGGCAGACTAGACACTGGAGAAAAGACTCAGTGATTTTGGAGATGTCAAAGGAAACTTTCAGTGGGGGGAATTCCCCAGCGGTCCAGTGGCTAAGACTTTACCTTCCAATGCAGGGGCTTTGGGTTCAATCCCTGGTCAGGAACTAAGTTCTAAAGCAACTAAAGATCCTTCATGCTGAAACTAAGACCCAGTGCAGCCAAATAAAAATAAATAAACAGATCTTTTTCAAAGTTACAAATACAAGATAAGGAGAACACTTGAACACACAGAGGGAGAACTGTGTCTAGAGTGGGTTCTGCAATAATGGCCTGAGTCCAGTCCACTGGTCTGTTTCCCCTTGGGAATGTGAAACAGGGCAGAGTCAGCCGTGTTCCATTCTGCAAGGTCACAGTAGGGTCCCTGTGATTTGCATTGTCTCCAGTCACCCCACAGCCCTGTGTTTGTGCTTCTGTGGTGCCCAGAAGATGGGCTGAACTGGCGTGTTATTCAAGGGAACCTAGATTAGAGGTAAATGTATACTGCTGGAGTAGAAGTGGGCGACAGAGGGTGAGATGGTTGGATGGCATCACCGACTCAATGGACAGGAGTTTGAGCAAGTTCTGGGACATGGGGAAGGACAGAGAAGCCTGACGTGTTGCAGTTCATGGGGTCACAAAGACTCAAACACGACTCAGCAACAAAACAAGGCAAAATCTGTGGGATGCAGCAAAAGCAGTGCTGAGGTGGAAATATATAGCCTTGATGCATTTATAATTAAAAAGAAGGAATATAAAAAATGAAAAGTCTAAGCTTCCACCTTAGGAAACCAGAGAAAGAACAAATTAAGCCTATTACAAGTGCAAGAAAAGAAATAAAAATTTGAACGGAAACCAATGAAATGAAAAACAGAGAATCGACAGAGAAAATAAATAAAACCAAAAGCTGGCTGCCGGAGCCAGTGGTTCCCTGCTTCCAGAGCCTTGGAGCCACCGCAGAGATGGATGTGGAAGGCAGCTGCCCCCTCCGGAAACCCCACTTGGGACAGCATTAGGGCTCAAGAAGAGGCCAGAGGCGGCTGGCTTCGTCCACCAGCCCCAGCCGCGCATGTGCCGGCTCCGCTCTCTGCTGCCCCCTCCTGGCCGCCTTTACAGCCCATCTGACCACGGTCGGAGATCTGTGTGGCTCTAAATTGCCGACTCCCTGACGCGACATGAAATTGCCGCTAGTTAGCTGGTTTTGACCCATACAAATGGCAAATTTTCAGTGGTCCAACCTCATACCATGGATTAGCAGGTTCTTACAAAAAGGAATGGAGGGACATGGGTAAAAGGGTAGGGTAAAAACATGGGTATAAAGAACATCCTACAGGGGATGGGGGAGGATAGATTGAGAGATTAGAACTGACATACGCACACTACAATGTATGAAATAGATAATTAATAAGAGCCTGCTGTACAGCACTGGGAACTCTACTCAATACTCTGTAATGACCTATATAGGGAAAGTGAAAGAAAGTGAAGTCGCTCAGTCCTGTCCAACTCTTTGCGATCCCATGGACTATAGTCTACCAGGCTTCTCTGTTCATGGGATTTTCCAGGCAAGAGTACTGGAGTGGGTTGCCATTTCCTTCTCCAGAAGATCCTTTAAAAAAAAAAGTGGGTATATTTGTATGTATAACTGATTCACTTTGCTGCACACCTAACACTACGTTGTAAATCAGCTATACTCCAAAAAAAATCTTGAACATCTTCCCCCTCTTAAAAAACAGCCAGAACAGTCGTGAAGTACAGCTTTAGCACTTGCTCAGGAGGGGCCGGGGGTTTGTCAGCTCTCTGTGGTCGCTCTGGGGGCAGCTCAGACGTTGGCATAGAAACTGACTGCCTGGGGGGAATGAATGGGTGCAAGGAGAACAACGCCCACCCCCCTCCCCCAGCACCGGGAAGGGGGAGGAGGGAGGGTGTGCTCAGTGAGGGCAGCAGCCAGGCGCCCCTGGGCAAAGACAGGCAACTCTCTGTTCTTGGGAGAGAAACAGCGGCTCCTCCGGTGAGGACAGGTGGGCGGGAACAGTTGACATCTGGGTGGGGTGCCTCTCCTGGCCCAGGGGCTAACCAACATTGGAGGCTGAGTGAGAGCTGCCTTGGGGCAATGAGCCTTGGTTGCAGCGGCCCAATCTGGCAGAAGGGAAAGGATATGCCAAATGCAGTCAGTGCCCGGTCTGGTGGGAACACTGGATGGTGCCAATGTCCAGAGCCCTCTGAGCTTCAGTGTTCTCACTCGTGATTTTAGGAACCAAGCACCTGCCTCCTGCACAGGCAAGTGGTCACAGGAAGGGCTGGGCTTCAGCAGAAATGCACTTTCAGATGGGAAAACATCAGGATGCCTCTATACAGGTTAGGAAATAGCCATTGTCCAGAGCTACCCAGGTGCCCGAGTCCCTCCCCTGGGATCCTGGGCTCTTCTCTATGACCCAGCGGCCGAAGGGTTAATGCGGGGCACACCTGAGACTGCGGGGACCTGCCTAATGCCCTGTCTGGCATCTGATTTGTCTGCACCGATCCTGCTATTCACAGGGTCCTGGTGAAATGCAAATGGATTACATGCAGAGGAAAGGTAGATGATGCAGAGGCAGAATGCTCCTGGTGTTACCACTGGTGCGGCCTGGAGCCGTCCAGGTGTGGCAGGAGACCTGTGAGCCCAGGCAAGAGGCAGTGAGAGGGTATTTGGGGTCCCAGCACCAGGCTCCCTCCTGGCTTTCTTTCTGCTCTCTCCATGAGTTCAGAGTCCCACCTCTGTTGTTAGCTTTTAGTATTTCTCAGATGATGGCTTGGCCACTGTCCTCAAACAGTTGTGCTAAAATGTAAATGGATGAAATACTCCCTGCTCCCAGCATAACCCAAAGTGATGCTCACGGCCAGGCTTAGCTATGGCACCCGCTTTCCCAGGCTCAAGGGTTTATCCACAGCCATTAATCACATGAAAGCAGATACTAAGGAGTATTAGCCCTCCAGCTGCCATCCTGCTTCCCAGGCCATCACTTGGATTACCCTTGAACTGCACCCTCACCCCCATCTCGGGATTGCTGGGATCCGGCAGCCCCCCAGGTGGGTCCACGATCCCCACCACCCACAGCTGCCTGGCCTCCTTCGTGCTCACCCTTTCTCCCATGGCCAATGAGGCTTCACACAGTATTCGAATGGCCACTGGGCAGCAAATGAGCACTCCCAAATCTACAGCCTCTGCCCGCTTTGCTATTCACCATGACCAGCAGTATTAAAAAGCACATATTCTTCCGTGGGCCTGAGGGGATAGGAGACCCTGGGGAAGGAGGCATGACTGGTTGTAGCATCGCTTTCCAGGAGAGATCTCTGGCTCCTCACGTTCCTCCCAGTGGGCCAGGGGATTCAAGTGCGGATACATTTTGCTCTTTTTTGGTCCAAGTCTCTTTAACCACAGAGGGACTGGAAAGGCTGATGGTGGGAATCTGGCTGCAAAAAGAGGCAAGGAGGGGACTTCTCTGGTGGCCCAGAAGTTAAGACTTCACCTTCCAGTTTGGGGGTGCATGTTCAATCCCTCCTCAGGGAGCTAAGATCTCACATGACTTGCAGCCAAAAAACCAAAGCATAAAACAGAGGCAATATTGTAACAAATTCAATAAAGGTTTTTTTAAATGGCCCATATTTTTTTAAAAAAGAAAACTTTAAAAATAAGGCACTGAAAAAAGAACACCAAGGAGTACAGTGTAAAGTCAGACCCCCATGGAGGGCTCGTCTTCCACCACAGAGCCCTTCAGGCCCGGGGAGACCCCCTCACCACTCAGGCTGCAGTTTTGCGGAGTTAGGACACCTAGGTGAATGAATGGAGCCCTGCTCTCTGGAGCACTCTAGTCAGACTGAATGTAAATAAGTCAGCAGATCCGTCATGTAAAGAGGGAAAATTAAGGGCGTGGCTGCCACAGATGGGGTGTCTGAGGGAATGAATGAGTGAGGCTTCTGGGAAGGGCAGCCCAGGGAGTGGACAGCCAGTGCAAAGCCCTCAGGTGACGGGACCAGTGGGCCGGAGGAGAGGAGTACTGCGTGTGCCTGGAGAGCTGAGGGGGATGGGGTGGGGCGGAGTCTTATGTTGCAAGAGAAGCCCAGCCAAGTCCAGCAGGTCACCTTTTCTGGACCTAGGTTTCGTCAAATTATTTGGGCTGATTTCAAGAGTTTTAAATCATCCACGTCCCCAAACACAAAGAAACATGTTCATTTTGATCCCATCTTTAGAAGCAAACACTGACAAAACCCCAAGATAAGTGTATTCGTTCTGTGTCCACAGACTCTACTATCTGTTCATGGGAGCACAGTGATCACAATGCCGTGTTACACACACATAGCGAGTAGACAGGGAAGGGGGGGAGAGAAAAATGAAGGACCCCATTACAGGTACACATATATGGATGAAATACTTAGAAATGCAAGACAGACTTAGCTCTAGATCTGCTGGCTTACAGGGATGCTGCTGAAAGGGTACATGGCCGCTAAAGGTGTGAGTGATGAGAACTCTGGAATTCTGTCTGAGTAAAGATGGCTTCCCTGGTGGCTCAGACGGTAAAGAATCTGCCTGCAATGCAGGAAACCCGGGTTTGATTCCTGGGTCGGGAAGATCCCCTGGAGAAGGAAATGGCAACCCACTCCAGTATTCTTGCCTGAAAAATCCCATGCACAGAGGAATCTGACAGGCTACAGTCCAAAGGGAAGCAAAGAGTTGGACACGACTGAGCAGACACACACACACAAAGATGATTCCATCTACTAACCCCTCCACGTGTGTGTGCTTTCCGGTCTGAGTGTGTAGAAGCCAGTGCGGTACCAGCCACCTGCCAATTATCTCCAGGGGGTGGGAGGGAGCAGCCACCTGCCAATTATCTCCAGCGGGTGGGAGGGAGCAGCCATCTGCCAATTATCTCCAGGGGGTGGGAGGGAGCGGCGGCTTACACTGCTTCCTCTGGATGTGGGGAAAGGGAGGATGGGGAGCAGGGGGCTTGTGGGTGCTGACAGACTCTAGGATGTTCAGGGGAGCAGGCGGCCCCAGTGACTGCGACACTGGCTCTGTTTCCCTATGTGTTCTCCTAGCCTGCCAGGGGAACATACTGTCATACTTGACAGTATGAAATACATGTCACAGCACCATGTAAAATTAGAAGGCACTGAAGCACTGCAGTGTTCAAGCCAGGGATTCTTCCAAGCCCACGGAAGAATGTGAAATCCAGTTTAATCCGGTGAGATGCAAGTCAATCCCCCTCCCCTTCCCCCCTGCCCAAATCCCATATCTCAGTCTTCCGGGATTTTGCTTTCTTTTACTATTGAATCAAAAACCTTCGTAACAGATCACAGCTGACTGCAGTAAAGTTGTGTGCATGTATGTGAACTTAGTCACTCAGTTGTTTCCAACTCTCTGTGACCCCATGGACTGTAGCCCACCAGGTTCCTCCGTCCATAGGATTTCTCAGGCAAGAATACTGGAGTAGGTTGCTGTTTCCTACTCCAGGGGATCTTCCCAACCCAGGGATAGAACTCAGATTTCCTGCATTGCAGGCAGATTCTTTACCGTCTGAGCCATCTGTCCTTTAGGCCTTGCTCAGTGCCTCCTTCCCTGGGGCCAACATAGAATTGGAGTCCCTGCCCTGAGGCTCTGCCCCTCTTGCTGCTGTCTTGCTTTCATTAGCTGGCACCTTATCCGGGTGACCCTGGTAGATGTCTGCCCCTGATGGCAGTATTGTTTTCTGATTTGCCATCACTGGCCCCTGAGCTCCAAGAGGTCCTGGCAGCATGCAGCAGGGCTAAGATGGGCTTGCTGGGGAAGGACGGCATGCACCTGGCTTTACTAAAACACCACAGTGGGTTTGCCGAGAACAGAGGATCATGACATACTTGCACCAACAACTTCCTAGCTGATCATAATGGAGTTTTGTTTGCCTTTCAGCCAGTGTTCTAAAAATCAAAACTGTGACATGTTACAAATTGTTGTTGTTGTTTTTAATGGCATAAAACGTATAGAAAGTAAGGAACTTTCTAGAAAAGTCCCATGCAAAATCAGCTCATCTTACTGATGGAGAAACCAAGGCCCAGAGAGGTTAAGTGGCTTCCCTGTGGCCACACAGCAGAACTAGGATTTGCACTGAGGCCTCCCCAGCTCCAGGCTCTTTTCTAGCATTCTAGGCTGCTCTGGAGCTGAAGGTCAAGTGTGCCAGCGAGGCCCACAGTTATACCATGTGATACTTACTGCTCAGGGTCATATGCGCCTTTTCCAGACACTTACCTGCATTCAAAAGAGGAAATGTGTCCCAGGACACAGAGGGGCTGATGTAGGGAAAAGTATGACTTTTCTTAGCAGCTGAAAATCTCTTGGGGAGGGAATTTTGAAAGGGGCCAGGGGAGAGGGGCCGTGGTTCCAGGGAGGTGGGGGTCATCTCAGCTGCCTTCTAGGGATGGGGGTTCTGGTGAAGGGTTTGGTTTGTGACTTGATCTGTTGTGTGCAGTGAAGCACAGGCCAAAGGGTAAGGGCAGGTCAGAGGTCACAGGGCTGCCTCTGCGTCCCCAGCCTTCCCCTTGAACTGCTCCAAAAATGGTGACATGAAAAGGGTTTTGATGGGGTGCTCTGAGTTAAATGGAAGTTTCTTTCATGCAAGAACCTTTAATATGGTGGAGTGCACTGTGAATCTCTAACAAGGGACTCCTTGGTCCCTCTGGTTTGGGGCCTGCTGTCTCCAGGCTGTTCTTGATGTTAGGCTTCACAGGGTCCTCTTGGGGGTCCTGAAGCAACAGGACATCTTGGTTGCCTACAACCCCTCCCAACCCATCAGAGATTTTGATTCAAACCTGTAATGGCTCTCCTTCGCTCTCAGGCCAACTCAACAAAGCAACCAAATGTTTCCCCACCGGCCCGGCCAGACTCCTCCTGGAATGCACAGGGATGCCTTCCTTGGAATGCCTTCCAAGGGTCTCTTGCTTGGCATCCCCTTTACACTGGGATGGGGGTTGGCCTGCCAGGGTCTTACCTCCCACTGAGTATTTGCCCAAAGCAAGGGCGGCAGGCTGGTTGGACAACACAGCAGTCGTGGTAGGCTCTGGCCAGGTCTCAGCCCTTGCCCATCCCGGGGGTGCCCCTCAGCCCAGCCTGGACTCAACATCAGCCCTGAGGGCCTGTGAGTTATTAAGCAATGTCAGACTGGCTCCCCGCTCCTGTACTCCCCCTCCAACTTCCTCAAACACACACCCTGCAGCCCAACACACTCCCTTTGGCTCCTGTCATCCTGGCAGCTTCTTTCCCAGGCCCTTTCTCTGATACTGTGGGGAGGGGGAGTGGCAGGGGGAAGGGGGAGCAATGTCCTTCGAGCAAGTGACCCCGAGCCCATTCCCTGCTCTCTCCTGCCCCCAGGGTTGGATGCCATCACCGACTCAATGAACATGAATTTGGGCAAACTCTGGGAAGCCTGGCGTGCTGCAGTCCATAGTGTCACCAAGTCGAACACTACTTAGCGACTGAACAACTCCCCCACCCTGGCCTCTCAGAGTGGAAGAACCAGGCCTGTGACCTTTCTGCCCCTGGGCTAAACGTGGGGGCTGCCAAACAGTGAGGGGTCCAGGTGAACCAGAAATGGACCTGCAGGCAAGTGGGCGACCCGACAGACCCCAGAGAGGGGCTGGACCCACCGCCCCTGGGAACACCTGTTGTCACATAGGTGAAGGGTAACTTGTCTGTCCACAGGCTGGGGGCCTCTGTGGCACCTTCTCCCGAACTCAAGGACTCTCTGCCACATGACCCAGGCCCTTCTCCCGTGGATGGCTGCCTGGGGAACTCTGCTCAGGTTTGAACATGGAGTCTGGGGCCTGTTCCTGGGCCTGGGGATCCCCAGCGCTCCATATTCACACAAAAGGGAACTCCCCTGCCCAGTTCAGACGCTAGAGAATCAGGTACCACAGCACCTGGGGAAAGACAGGGCCCAGATTGAGTCTCCCCTGGCTCAGCTCTGCTCTGAGATTCTTCCTCAGCCTCAAAGGGAACCACAGCCGCTGCTTCCTGGGGTAGTGGCAGGGATTAAAGGGGTTGTGTAGTCTCCTGGACCCTTGTACTCAAAGTGTGCCCTGAGCACAGGGCTGTAGACCATAAGGGCTGCAATGAGGGCCACGCCAGTGCAGCAATTTGAAGGAATCAATGGATGTCTGTTACAGTTAATAATTTTTTAAAACCTTAAGGCTTGAATTTTGTATCTCTTTTAAAAATTTCATCATTGAATAATTCATTTGTATTGCATTCTATGAAAGTATCAGTCTCTATAATGGGTTGAAGATGTAACAACAATTGGCTATACACAACAGTCAGATTTCAGGTTTTGTCCGGCAGATGATGGGGCAACCGTGGAGAGACAGGTCGTGGTGGGAGTCTGTCCACCTCTATGGCCTTCATGACAGAGGAGTGGGGAGCTGGGCCCCTCCTGCTTGGGAATGGGGATGGTTTGGATTTACATATGGAATTCTGCTGGAGGAGGAAATGGCAACCAATGGCAACCCACTCCAGTATTCTTGCCTGGAGAATCCCACGGACAGAGGAGCCTGGCGGGTTACGGTCCATGGGGTCGCAAAGAGTCAGACACGACTGAGCAGCTGAAGACACACACACTTGGGGTTCTGTAAGTGGATTCCCAGTGCAGCCTATGAGGGTACGTATGACGCCCGGGGTTCCAGCAATGCCCGCTGAGAAGCAGGGGAGGCAGGGCCCTGTGGGGCACTGGATCTGGTCGTAGTGCCAAAGGTCTGCCCCCACAGCTGCAAGGGGAGGGGCGGCGGGACTGCAGGAGGTGAGACTGGTGGCGGTGACCCCAGCCTGCATGCTGACCTCAAGAAGGAGGCTCAGACAATCCCGGGGGCAGGTTTACAGGAGTCCCTTCTCAGCCTGGCTTTGTAGTGTGCTTTGCCCTCACTCACAGTTCATCCTCCTTGTGCACAGCTGGGGCAACCCCAGGTCAGGACGCCCAGCTTTACCCTCACTGCCCCTGTGGCCTAATTTAAAAGTATTAGCACGTTTTTTGGTTCCCTTTTGCTTGGAATGCTCTCTCAGCTCTTTGAATAGCTGAATCCTTCTGAAACTGAAGGCATGAGTATAAATGCCACCTATTTAGACACTATCTGTGAATTAGATGGCCATCTACCCAACCCTATCTTTCTCTCTCCTACCCCTGTTTACTTCCGACCACGTTCTGTTTATACTTCATCTCTTCCACTGAAATATCAGCTCCACAAAATCTAAGTCTTTGTCCATTCACAAGGCCTCACACAGTGTCTGGCACATTCTTCCATGAACATTTGAATGAATTAGTGAAATAAAACCCTATGTTGTGACATTTGGAGAAGGCAATGGCACCCCACTCCAGTACTCTTGCCTGGAAAATCCCATGGATGGGGGAATCTGGAGGGCTGCCGTCTATGGGGTCACACAGAGTTGAACACAACTGAAGCGACTTAGCAGCAGCAGCAGTTATGACATAAAAAAGCAAAGTATTAGCACATTTTTTAAAAAATCATGAAAACATGGCTCTGATTTCAATATCAGAGACGCGGCTAATACAACACATAAGCATAGACCCACAGTCCTGCCATTACAGGTGTTTCAAATTTCCATATGTGCTTCGTATTTTTTTATTCTCTTTAAAAACAGGGAAGGAGAGGGCGAGAGAGCACACTGCAGATACAGCTAACCACCTCCACACTAAAGAAATATGTGTATCTATGTGGAATTTTCCTGTGTTCTAGAATTTCAGTGAAGAGTGCGCTTTCAGTTCAGTCGCTCAGTCATGTCCGACTCTTTGCGACCCCATGAATCACAGCACGCCAGGCCTCCCCGTCCATCACCAACTCCCGGAGTTCACTCAAACTCATGTCCATAGAGTCAGTGATGCCATCCAGCCATCTCATTCTCTGTCATCCCCGTCTCCTCCCGCCCCCAATCCTTCCCAGCATCAGAGTCTTTTCCAGTGAGTCAACTCGTCACATGAGGTGGCCAAAGTATTGGAGTTTCAGCTTTAGCATCAGTCCTTCCAATGAACACCCAGGATTGATCTCCTTTAGGATGGACTGGTTGGATCTCCTTGCAGTCCAAGGGACTCTCAAGAGTCTTCTCCAGCACCACAGTTCAAAAGCATCAAGTCTTTGGCGATCAGCTTTCTTCACAGTCCAACTCTCACATCCATACATGACCACTGGAAAAACCATAGCCTTGACTAGACGGACCTTTGTTGGCAAAGTAATGTCTCTGCTTTTTAATATACTATCTAGTTTGGTCATAACTTTCCTTCCAGGGTTTTGCTTTTTTATTCAGTCCATCCATGCTGAGACAGCTGGCTTAGTTATTCAAGTGCTGTAGAGTATTCCGTCGTGTGAATAAACAGAAGCTGGTCCTTACCCTCCTAGATGGACTGTTCAGTTCTTTCTGATTTTCCGCAGCACTCAACGCTGACACGAGCATTGTGTACCTTCCCTTGAGTACATGGACTACAGGTTTTCAAGGTTGAATCTAGGATATAATTGCTGGGCCAGACTATTATTTAGTTGTGTTTAAGACCTTGGCCGTGGACTCTAAATGTCCTCTGCATCTTTCAGCTAAATAAAATATAGACGGAGACAAAAGTACAGACAAGGAGTCGCACACAGACACATTTTCTATCTCCCGTGTGAACACTCGAGGCTTTTTCTGGAAGAGAGACCATTCTTCCAGGCAGCTGAGGATGGAGCCCCAGGGGCCCCAAAGTCCACTGAGTTTGGTTCATTGCCCAGGACTGTGTGCCAGCCATCCCTGTCTGTCTAAGACCATAGGAAGAGCCTTAGAGGTGAGAAGAGCTGGCCAGACTAGGATTAAAGGCCAAATTTGCCTTTGGCAACAGAAGGTCGGGACGAGATGACCCCAGGGAGGTTGTACATGCTATACCTGGTGTTGGTCTGTTTCCCTTTGGGACACCTGGTGTGTTTCAGTGGACACCAGACAGAAGAATGTGGATTTGGGTTAGGAAATAGGGACCTGGCCCTGAGCTAGTGATGTCAGAGGGCCAAGTATGCAAAAAAATAGAATGGGCACAGTCCACTATCTGCCTGTGTTATTTGGGGATGTTTCCTAGCACTGCTTTAAAGAGTGGCTTCCTTAAGAGCCAGAGGTATTGTCATTCATTCTTATATCAGCAAGCGTACTTCTCAGTTCCAGGGCTGAGGGTTGTAAATAGGGCAAACGATGACATTAAGACTTTTCACCTTGTGCGGCTTCTCTAGGAGTTTGGCACTGTCTGCTCAGAAATGAGAAGTGGGGCTGAGACCTTTGCTCTTGGACTTGTCACCGATGGCATGTCTCCCACAGCGAAGGTTGTGAGTGTGTCTAAATTAGTGAGGTGCTTTTCAATCTTGAACAAAAGATGAGCACTTCCCCCTCCTCCCCTCTTGCCGAATTCCCTGAGTCCAGACCCCATCTGTCACCATTTGGGACTTTCCCTGCTCCCATTCCCTCTCCAGCATCAGGCACAGGTCAAGAGGAGATACCATGTTCAAGAACAACAAAAGCCTGCTCCTTTTCGGAGTTTGTCAGTGAGAACGGAGTGGATGCTTGGTTTGGGGAGAAAGGGTCACATGGTCCCAGGCTGCACATGGGTCTCATTCCTGCCAAATGCTGTGGTGGGTTTTTGGATGTTGATTTTGCACAAGACATGGGTGCGTACTGTCCCTGCAAAGAACACTGACTCATACACGCATAAAAGCAGAGCGATGCCCCCACAGAGCCCCCAAAGGACGGCTCTTTCCTATTGCTGAGACAGGTGAATTTTCACTCTTTATTTAGAAGAGAAAGCCTTTCATTTGTTCCATCTGAATCTTCAGGCTCATGGGATGTGAGACTGGTCCATACCTGCCCACCCAGTTTGCAGCTGGGAGCCCCAAGATGACCCCTCTGCTTCCAGCCCAGGGGAAAGGCCTTTCCTGGCTCAAGTCCCAGGCTCTGGAGCCTGCCTGCATGTGGGTGCGGTGCTAGTGAGGGGTCATGCGAGAGCGGTGTCCTCGCCGCCCACACAGGGCAGGCCCCTGTTCGTGCACTGTGGCACCTCTGCTGCCTCCCCCACTCCCTTCCCTCAGTGGGCATCCCCAGGGAAAACAGAGATTTCCCCCTCCCTGAACCTCTGGGGTGAGATGTCCAGAGGCCCCCAGAGTGGCCCAGGCTGGGTTCCAGGCTGGATCTCACCACCCTCTGAATGGTAAGGGTTAAGTGCTGGCCTGTCCAGGTCCCCTGAGTTCAGAGAATCATTTAAGGCCCTGGGTGCTCAGGTCCCCAATCCAGTAACCTGGGAAAAGCACAGGTAGGGTTCAAGTCAGCATACCTCTTCGCAAGGCGCTGTAGGGGGCCCAGGGGCAGGGGCATCACAACCTCGTTCCATCAGTCTGCTTTGAGTCCCAGGAGCCCCCCTCCCGGGGCCCTCTGAGGCATCTCTAATCTACACTGAGGGTTCCCCAAAGTCCTCACAGTTATCCTGCAGACATGTGATGAGCAACGAAGGTGAACTTTGAGGCAAGACCCCAAGAGGTAAGGGGGTGACATTACAGTGGACAAATGGAACGTGAGACCCACACTGTCTGCACGGCTCACACCCCAGTAGCCTCCTCGAGAGCCGTGGGGGATATGTGCATGGTGGGGGCAGCTGGGAGGGGTGGGCGTTAGATCTAGTGGTATGAAGGGTGAGAAGCACTCCTGACACAGGAGCTCTAGTCTCAGATGCCCATCTCCACCCCCCAGGCACTCTGAAAGAGGGCAGGGGGAGACCAGCATTCCCTCCCCACAGGCCCTCTGCCCATCCACTCACCTTCTGTGACCCCGACGTGGAGCTCTTGAGTGAACCCCTCTTGAAGGAGCTGCTCATCTTCCTCACGGAGCCCATGAGCCTGCTTCTCGTGTCCTGGGATGGGTGGAGGCACAGTCCCTGTGGGGGTCCCCGAAGGGCTGGTCAAAGGGGTCTAGAGCCTGGTCAGCCCAAGAGGAGCAGGTGCAGGTTCCACTGCCCTCTTTCCAGACTCCCGCCTTGGGGCTCTGGGGCGCTTCTATAACATCTGTAATCAGGCTTAATCCCTCTATCCCCCCAAGGTTTAGAGGGGGCAGATTTAGCAAATGGCGATTGAAAGTAAATCCACTTTGAGAAAGTGGTGGCTGCAAAGGGTGGTCACACGGGAGGGATTTGGGTGTGCAGAGTGGAAAGGCGCAGATGGGGGCAGACAGCCCACAGCTGCAGGGTGGGCCACCCCCACCAAGGGCGGCACCTAGATTCCCCAGTCTGGAAGTAAGACCAGCACCAAGGCCTGGCCCCTTGGGTCACGGTTCCCTCCCCCAGCCCCAGGCATGCTCTTTCTCCGCTGTCAACCTGCCGTTATGGCCTGTTGCAGACATTCTTGATGGTCTATCCAGTCTGGGTTGGGGCTCAGAGTGAGTGCCTCTCTATCATGGCTATTTCAGGGGTGCTGGTCTGGCCCCCCACCAAAGGGCTCAGTTTCTTAAGGGAGGTGGGGTTGTAGGTTCTGGCCCAGGACTCCAGGTGGGCACGTGGTGGGTGTTCCCATGGGGTGCTCTGTGTCAGCATCGTCACCCACCGGCTCTCCCCTCTGTGGGCAGAGGTGTCATCACCCCCTGCAGACGTGGATAGTCTGTCCTCTTGCACCCAAAGACTAAGCCTCAGAGGACAGTGACGTATTCCCAAGGTCATAGGTGATTTTTTAAGGACAGAGAGGCTTTTGCTCAAAAAATAAATGGTAGCTGCTGGAGCCTGCACAGCACTCTAGGCTGGACTCTCTGCTTTGGCATTTCCTTTTCCTATTAACCTCAACATGTGTATGGTAGTCGCTTAGTCGAATCCCACTGTTTGTGACTCCATGGACTATAGCCTGCCAGGCTCCTCTGTAAATTGGATTCTCCAGGCCAGACTGCTGAAATGGGTAGCCATTCCCTTCTCCAGGGGATCTTCCTGACCCAGGGATCAAACCCGTCTCCTGCATTGCAGGCGGATTCTTTACCATCTGAGCCACCAGGGAAGCCCTAAACTTGTCAACCTTCAGCGAACTGTGAACTGCTGCAATCACTGCTGAAATCTGAGACTCACTCATCCTGACCCCTCTCTGGCTTCCCCTTGAGAAGGAATCCTGAAGCAGGACCACCCCAAATACCAGAGGATAGAAGGGAGACAAGGAGCGTGGCTGCAGGAAAAAAGGGGATGGGTAGGGAGAAGGAGGAACAGGCCAGTGTGCTGAGTCAGACTCCTGGGGTCTCACACACTCCTTCTTGCCCCAGGAGGTTGCTTGACCTCGGAGACAGGACCTCTTCCTCTTAGGGGGCTTAAGAGCTGAAGAGGCCCAACTCTGGCATCTCCTCAACACACTCCCCATTCCCTCAGTGTGGACAAAGCTTCCGGGAGAGGGATGGTCTAAGCCGAACAGGAATGTGGTAGAAGGCTCCAGGCCAAGGGAGCAGCCGGGAAGGGGGTGGGGGAGGCGGGAAGGGGGTGTACGTAGGGGGATGTCTGGAAAGAGGAAAAGCCAAGAAGCATGGGTGGCTGGAAGTGGGGTCAGTGTGCAGTGAGGATCATGGAGGCCCTGGAAGCCATCCTAAGGAGCTATAGGGTTCCTGAGCTATGCGGCCTGATTTGCAGTTGAAAAGGACCACTGTGGTCCCTGGGAGGGCTAGCTGGAGGGGCCAGGGCAGAAGGGGAGCCCAGTCATTGAGAAGGCAGGAGCAGGGTGGTGAGTGGTGGTCTGACCCTGAAGATAGAGTGACAGAAGAGCTGAGGGGCTGTGTGAAGGACCAGGTGGGGGGATGACAGGGCGGGGGTGGGGGTGGGGGCGGGGGCAGAGTAGAGAAAAGTCAATGCTCAGCAGGCTCAGAACCACAGCTATTGGAAGGATGGAGTTGCCCTGGGTGATGCAGAGAAGACTGTGGGGGAAATGGTTTTGGAGAGACAATCCAGGACTTGGTGTTGCTAAGCCCTAGCCCTTTTTTTTTCTTCAGCTGTGCCTTGTATCATGTGGGATCTTAGTTCTCTGACCAGGGGTCAAATCCAGACCCCCTGTATTGGAAGCACAGAGTCTTAACCACTGGACCTGCCAGGGAAGTCCCCCTAATAGCATTTTCAGTCCTAATTCTCCCTGGTCTTGCAGAAGCACTGGGTGCCACATCCCTATACTGCCCAGGAGTTCTGCCTCATGCGTGCGTGCTAATTCGCTCAGTTGTGTCCAACTCTTTGCAACCCTATGGACTGTAGCCCACCAGACTCCTCTGTCCATGGGATTCTCCAGGCAAGAATACTGGAGTGGGTTGCCATTTACTTCTCCGGGGATCTTCCCAACCCAGGGATTGAACCCGCATCCCTTACGTCTCCTGCATTGGCAGGTGGGTTCTTTGCCACTAGCACCACGTGGGAAACCCCACGTGAGAAGCACCACGTGAGAAACTAATCCCCATCAAATTGCTAAAGAAATAACAAAACACCCATCAATGAACCTAGCAACAAGTTTGTAAGTTCAATGTGAGGAAACAATAGAATTTTACTGAAGAACATGAAAGGAGATCTTGATGAAATGTATATTCTCATTCATTGCTGCAGTACTTTTTGGAAGTCAACTAACTATATTATTCAAATAAATAAAATACATTTAATATATTATTTTAAAAGTACACTTACTTGTTGACTAGTAACTCCTCTATGGGCTCTATCTCATAGAAATTGAAGCTCTATGTAATGTAAAGATATATATATATATAGATATATATACATATATATATCTTTTTCTTTTTGCAGCTTCATTCTGACTCTTAGCTAAGAGTAACTGGTTTCCATTCAAAGGAGGGGCAGGGGTATGATTCTGGTAACACCAGCACTTTTGTATCTTTTCTATATGTATATGTATGGGCTTCCCTGGTGGCTCAGACAGTAAAGAATCTGCCTGCAATGCAGGAGACCCTGATTTAATCCCTGTTTTGGGAAGATCCCCCAGAGGAGGGCTTGGCAACCCACTCCAGTATTCTAGCCTGGAGAACTCCATGGACAGAGTAGCCTGGAGGGCTACAGTCCGTGGGGTCGCAAAGAGTCAGACATGACTGAGCAAATAACACTTTCTTATATATGTATATGTACACATATGTATATATCTATATACATATTAAATACACATATGCTGCTGCTGCTGCTAAGTCACTTCAGTCGTGTTTGACTCTATGCGACCCCATAGACGGCAGCCCACCAGGCTCCCCTGTCCCTGGGATTCTCCAGGCAAGAACACTGGAGTGGGTCGCCATTTCCTTCTCCAATGCATGAAAGTGAAAAGTGAAAGTGAAGTCGCTCAGTTGTGTCCAACTCTTAGTGACCCCATGGACTGCAACCCACCAGGCTCCTCCATCCATGGGATTCTCCAGGCAAGCGTACTGGAGTGGGATGCCATTGCCTTCTCTGAAATACACATATATGTGTATATACACATATATTTAAAGATGTTAACTACAGCATTTTTGGTAGTAGCAAAAAAACTGGAAACAAAATCAGTGTCATTCAAAGGAGAAATAAGTAAATCATGGTACCATATGCATACCATCATTAAAATAACCCTTGTATGGGCTTTTCTGGTTGTTGTCATGGCACTGTCAACTGTCTTGGGCAGGTGGGTGTTTCCTTTAGGGAATGTGTCACAGGGAGCCTATGATGAGGCTCAAGCTCTACTGCAGGTTGCTATCTTAGACCTGGTTGATTCCAACCAGCTCTTATTTTTGTCTTTTTGGGGCTTTTTGCAGCTTCATTCTGACTCTTAGCTAAGAATAATTAGTTTTAATTCGAGGGAGGGGCAGGGGTATGATTCTGGTAACACCAGCATCTGTGTATCTTTCCTATAAAGTAATTCTTGCAGAGAGAAGCCCTCTAGCCTCTGACTTGGGTGGATGAGCTGGACCCCTAAGGTTCCCTGAGCCATGGGAGGAGAGGTCCCGAGCACTTCACGTCCCCTGTGTCCTGGGTCCAGAATGGATCTCGTACCCTGGGCTGTGTCTGGGATTCCCACATCCATGGGGCTCATGGATTCAACCTCTCCAGACAGCAACTTCACCTCCTGCTGAAACCGTGCAACCCAAATTGGTCTCTTAACTGAGATCACACACCTGGCCTCAAGACTTAATGGAACTCAGGTCCTTGATGTCTCTACAGAACTCAGTGAGAGACCCAGTGATAGATAAGAAGAGCGTTTATTTAGAGAGAAACACACTCCGCAGAAAGATTGTGCGCCACCTCTGAAGGGGAGAACAGCCCTTGGGTACTGGGTTGTCAGATTTTATAAGAGTGGTTAATTTCACAGGCTAATGAGTGGGAGGACTACTCCAGCTATTTGGGGGAAGGGGTGGGGATTTCCAGAAATTGGTCCACTGCCCCTTTTTTTACCTTGATGGTTGGCCTTGGGAACGTCACAGCATCTGGGCATGTGTCATTTAGCTCATGTGTTACAGTGAGCATATACTGAGCTTAAGTTCTAGTAGAGTTGACCCATTTGCCATCTTTGACTTGTTGTTGTCTCTTAGGACACATCCAACTCTTTGAGACCCCATGGACTATAGCACACCAGGTTTCCCTGCCCTTCACTATCTCCTGGAGTTTGCTCAAACTCATATCCATTGAGTTGGTGATGTTTGTTTCTAATCAGTTTATGTTGTGTCCTTAGGCTATGTCATTCTTTTGAAGGTTGTACCCTGTTCCCCTTCCCTCCTATTTTACTACCAGGAGAGGGCCAGGAAGTCACTTGAGCGGTGAAGGAGACAACGTGGAGATTCAGCTGCTTCTTAGGCTGACTTGAAACTGCTGCTGATTTCATATTTTCCCAAAGGATCTCAGATGCCCCCTAGTACCGACATTACTGGGGTCATTGTGGGCAAATCAGCCTGTGTGCTTCCCACTGAAGGTTTCAGCTTCCCCAGCCCTGCTGAATCAAGGTCAGCGGTCAACCCAGCTGTTTTCCTGCTTCCCAAATGTCCTGGGCATTTCTCAAGGGCTGTCCAATATTCTGCTGAGCTCTTTGTCATTTAGGGATAATGCCTTTGTCATCCATTTACTGTCATTTTAGCTGAGTTTGGGGAGGGAACAGAGGTTAATGCATACTTTCAATTCAGCATGTTTAACCAGAGGTCCATATAAGATTAAAAGAGATTAGGGAGGTGGGGAATTGGAAAAGAGAAAGTCAGAAGGAAAACACTGCATTTAAAGGATATTTACGTTTTATATAATAATGAATGCTGAAGAGATGCCACTAATGTAAACATGTGTGTCTGTGTGTGCACACACACGTGTGTATGTGTAAAACATGATAATGCTCATTATCTTAGATTCTTGAGATTTCAGGTGCTATTTATTTTCTTTTTCAAAGATTTTTGGAGAGGAAAAAAATTTACATAGGCAAAGAAATTTGTTTGGTACAGAAAGCCAATGGCTGCTTCTGTGAATATTCAAAATCCACTTCTTGGCCATCTACCTTCAAGACACATTTGTCCACATGGACGCAAAGGTCTGAGTAAGATTCTCAGAGCAGTTCTCTCAGGGTTACTTGAAATGCTGCCTTCCAGGTTTGAAGTCTTAAAACTTCCTGTTGAATAAAACATAAGTCCCAACTTTTAGGTTTTGAATATTTTTTAAGTCAGCAGTGTGTTCCTTGGCTTGTCAGGACTCAGAAAGTCTTCGCTGGCTTGGGGCCAATGAGGGAAATTGTCTCCACCTCAAAGGATGGTCAAGGCTGCGAGTTTGGCAAGACAGCTCGCCAAACAGCTTTGGGAAGCCAGGTGGGCGCAGCCTGGGAATGGCCGGGAAACCCGCTGCTAACACAGAGCCTGGGAGAGCCCGTGTCCTCACATGTGCCGGGAGACACCTGTGCTTTCCGAGATCTCCAGACCCCAGAGAGTGGAAAGAATTAACTTCCCTCTAAGCCCAAATGTTATTACTCCTGCCCCATTCACCAGGCTTAAGCATCCTGCATTGGGGTGCATCCTAAATCGGGATTAAAGGCAAGAGTGCAGGGCTAGGCAAAGCTGAGACCCTAAACGGAAGCCCAGATGATCACTTGTATTGAGAGTGCATCCCAGGATGGCGGGGTAACTTTTGTCCTCCCTGTGGCCCATCTGGCCACCCTCCTGCCCATGTATCACAGGAAAGACAGGTGGCCCTGCCCTCTGCCAAAGCCTGCCTGCTTCTCGGCAGAAGACCTGGCAGCTGTGAGCCTTTGGGAATGTTTATTCCCACAGCTGGAAAAGCCCCAGCAGTTCCTAGTCCCTTGTAAATGGCAGAATGGTCCACCATGTAAGGCCTGAGTTCTGGCTGCTGTGATGGGGTTTTTAGAGTGACAAGTGGGGCCCACAATCACCCATAAACACAGCCTCCTTCACTCTGCTGTTTTCAACATCTATTTGTTGAGCATCTGAAATCTGCAAAAGATTGAGCACATTTGCCATTTGCTGGTTATGAGTAGAAAGCAGAGGGGAAAAACAAGGTGAATTTAAAAGTGTCCCCAAAGCTAATGACAGTATAATGTGGACAGGGCTGACGTTTATGAACAAGACAGGGAAGGACCAGCCAAGAGGCCTGGGGGATCCCCAGGGAGCAGCAGAGGTGAAGCTGCAGACAGAACTTTGCGTTGGGGTACTCGTCCTCTGTTGGGCCCATGGGGTTACTGTGATGTATCTTTCTGTTGGGAAGGGGATGCTGCCCAAGGGGCCGTTGGTGCAGAACTAACTGACGAGGCCCCTGGATGGCCTCAGTTACAGGCCAGGGGAGGGGGGCGGGGCAGGGCAGGGGAGAGGGTGGCCCAACGTGTCAAAAGATCATCCAGGAACTAGAATAATCTGCTATGGCCAAGTTTAGGGTTGTGGGAAAAGGCTGAGCAGCCTGGAGAGACATCTAGAGTTCAAGGTCTGTATGAATTCCTTAACTGACAAATTCCAAGATGATTGTCAGACTTATTTCTGGGAGGTGGAGTCACTGGTAGAACTTTCTCTTTTGTATCCTGATATGATTTGGCCACCTCATGCAATGAGTTGACTTGTTGGAAAAGACCCTGATGCTGGGAGGGATTGGGGGCGGGAGGAGAAGGGGACAACAGAGGATGAGATGGCTGGATGGCATCACCGACTTGATGGACATGAGCTTGGGTAAACTCCGGGAGTTGGTGATGGACAGGGAGGCCTGGCGTGCTGCGATTCATGGGGTCGCAAAGAGTCGGATACGACTGAGCGACTGAACTGAACTGATGCTTCCACATGGGCTTCCCTGGGCTCAGTGGTAAAGAATCTGCAGTGCAGAAGACTCAGGTCGATCCCTGGGTTGGGAAGATACCACGGAAGAGGGCATGGCATCCCACTTCAGTTTTCTTGCCTGGAGAATCCCTTGGACAGAGGAGCCTGGTGGGCTACAGTCCATGGGGTTGCAAAGAGTTGGACACAACTGAAGCGACTTAGCACACATGCACGCAAGCTTCTAAATGTTTACAACAAATGTGTGTGTTTTTTTAAAGTAAAAACAACTCATAAACATGATAAACGATCAAACATCAAGGAAGAATTTAAATTGGAAAGGACCCCTCCCCCAAAGCACACTCTATCCGTCTGTGCGTGAATCCTTCAGGGAATGTTTGCCGCTTATGCAAGCTTCTTGTTTGTAGAGCTGCCTGGATGGGATTAAGAGTTCCCAGGTGAAGCCAGCTTTCTTCACTTATCCAGATTGTTCTGACATCTTCACCCTGTCAATCAACATAATTGTGTGATTTTCTTTAATTACATGTGCAATGATATTTTTGCTATTTTCACACTTTGGTGGCCATTTTCACTGTGCTCTTTGAAAGAGTGTTTAAACCACTGCAATATTGCACTCATCTCACACACTAGCAAACTAATGCTCAAAATTCTCCAAGCTAGGCTTCAACACCTGGCTACATGAACCTCAAACTTCCAGGTGTTCAAGCTGGATTTAGAAAAGCCAGAAGAACCTGAGATCAAATTGCCAACATCTGCTGGATCATCAAAAAAGCAAGCGAGTTCCAGAAAAACATCTATTTCTGCTTCATTGACTATGCCAAAGCCTTTGACTGTGTGGATCACAAAAAACTGTAGAAAATTCTTAAACAGATGGGATTACCAGACCACCTGACCTGCCTTGTGAGAAATCTGTATGCAGGTCAAGAAGCAACTGTTAGAACTGGACATGGAACAAAAGACTGGCTCCAAATTGGGAAAGGAGTACGTCAAGGCTGTATATTGTCACCCTGCTTATTTAACTTAGATGAAGAGTACATCATGTAAAATGCTGGGCTGGATGAAGCCCAAGCTGGAATCAAGATTGCTAGGAGAAATATCAATAACCTCAGATATGCAGATGACACTACCCTTATGGCAGAAATCGAAGAACTAAAGTGCCTTTTGATGAAAGTGAAAGAGAATGAAGAAGTTGGCTTAAAACTCAACATTCAGAAAACTAAGATCTTGGCATCTGGTCCCATCACTTCATGGCAAATAGATGAGGAAACAATGGAAACAGCAACAGAATTTGTCTTGGGGAGCTCCAAAATCACTGCAGATGGTGACTGCAGCCATGAAATTAAAAGACGCTTGCTCCTTGGAAGAAAAACTAATGCAAAGCTAGACAGCATATTAAAAAGCAGAGACATTACTTTGCCAACAAAGGTTTGTCTAGTCAAAGCTATGGTTTTTCCATTAGTATGTATGGATGTAAGAGTGGGACTATAAAGAAGGCTGAGCACTGAAGAATCGATGCTTTTGAACTGTGGTATTGGAGAAGACTCTTGAGAGTCCCTTGGACGCAAGGAGATCCAGCCAGTCCTTCCTAAAGGAAGTCAGTCCTGAATATTCATTGGAAGGACTGATGCTGAAGCTGAAGCTCCAACACTTTGTCCATCTGATGGGAAGAACTGACTCAATGGAAAAGACCCTGATGCTGGGAAAGATTAAAGGTGGGAGGAGAAGGGGATGACAGAAGATGAGTTGGTTGGATGGCATCACTGACTTGATGGACACGAGTATGGTGATGGACTCCAGGAGTTGGTGATGGACAGGGAAGCCTGGCGTGCTGCAGTCCATGGGGTCACAAAGAGCTGGACACGACTGAGCAACTAAACTGAACTGAACTTCAAAAGTGTTCACTAGTTCACAGGGACCAACATAGTCTTGTCTAAAGAGATAAGTGGTTGTTGCTGCTGTGTTGTTTAGTAGCTAAGTCATGTCCAACTCTTTGGGACCCCATGGACTGTAGCCCACCAGGCGCCTCTGTCCATGGCATTTCCCAGGCAAGAATACTGGAGTAGGTTGCCATTTCCTTCTCCAGAGGATCTTCCTGATGAGGTCTGCCAATTTCTTTCTCAGGAACTTGTAGTCTTGCTCCCTCTGGTGACTGTTTGTAGTACTGCAAGTCCTCTGGAGCAGTGTCAAGCTCCTGAGCTTTCTCTGTGGCCCCCGGCATCTGAGCTCTCCTAGTTCCATCACTGCTCTGAGTCAGCAAAGACAGAAACCAGTCTCTTGGGCAGCCCCCTTAAAAGTTGAAACATTGGACGTATATTCTGCTCTCTTCCTCTCAAAGGAGAAGCTGGGACTTGCACTTTCTCCTGATAGCAAGCTGTGCCTGCTTGGGGAAAGGGTTGATGTGGTTTAAATGAAATGGATTTTTCTTCCTTGTTTCAATGCAGCTCTTCTTAGCTTTCAGCTTCCTGGGATGTTATGACTTCCTAACTGGCTTATGGAGTTCTCTGAAACACTTTTTTGAACTATTTATTGTTGTTAATCTCTGTATTTGTGTCTTCCTATTATACCCACTCCAGTGTTCTTGCCTGGAGAATCCCAGGGATGGGGGAGCCTGGTGGGCTTCCGTCTATGGGGTCACACAGAGTCGGACACGACTGAAGTGACTTAGCAGCAGCAGCAGCATTATACCATCTTGCTGTCACTTCCTGGGTGGGCACCTGTTTACATAAATAAAGTTTTATTGGAACATAGTCATGTTTCTTTATATGCACAGCATCTAAGACAGCTTCCATGCTGCAGCGGCAGAGCTGAGTAGTCATGACAGACACCCTATGGCCATGAAGCCTGGTGTATTTACTAACAGGTCTTTTACAGAAGTTAGCTGATCTCTGTTCTGTGTAACCGGAGAAGGCAATGGCAAGCCACTCCAGTACTATTGCCTAGAAAATCCCACGGATGGAGGAGCCTGGTAGGCTGCAGTCCGTGGGGTCACTAAGAGTCGGACACGACTGAGCAACTTCACTTTCACTTTTCACTTTCACACATTGGAGAAGGAAATGGCAACCCACTCCAGTGTTCTTACCTGGAGAATCCCAGGGACGGGGGAGCCTGGTGGGCTTCCGTCTATGGGGTCACACAGAGTCGGACACGACTGAAGTGACTTAGCAGCAGCAGCAGCAGTGCTATATAACAGAGATTAATCATCTTTTAGGGCCTCCCTGGTGGCTCAGATGGTAAAGAGTCTACCTGCAGTGTGGGAGACCTGGGTTTGATCTCTGGCTGGGAAGATCCCTTGGAAAAGGAAATGGCAACCGACTCCAGTATTCTTGCCTGAGGAGTTCCATGGACGGAGGAGCCTGACAGGCTTATCGTCCATGGGGTCAAAAAGAGTCGGACACAACTGAGCGACTTCACTTTCACTTTCTAATCATCTTTTAAACACTTTATAAAAATATATGACAAAAGAACTGCCATATAAGAAAATCTAGCCAAAAATGTAGAAAACAAGTACTATATAATTATGTCAGGAAGTTAATATCTTTAATGTTATATTTCTGGATTCACAGTGTTTGGGGCATTTTTCAGCACTTTAAAGTTTCTGATTTGTTGTGATTTATTTTCTCATTCTAAATATTCACTTTTATACCTAACTTGGTTTTTGCAATGTCTAATTCTTACAGGAGTCTCACAAGTCTATAATCTTCAGACCTCACAGAATCCAGATCCACCCTGTCTAAATGGCTCTTAAGACCTAAGAGTGTACAGTTACATTTTAGAGAATAATACCTATATTGCATCAGGGAAAATTGTGTATTTCAACTGATCTTGCTTGCAAGGACCTGAGTGTCTTATTACTGCACTAACGACAGCACCTGAGTGATTTAAAGTTGGTGAAATGTGAGAGTAGCTGTTGAAGTGACAATGAATGACAATAAAGCCATAGTGTAGCTGCTCAGACCCAAGCCAAAAGTCCTCAGAACTGTTACAGCTGCTCCTTGTTTCTTGAGAACTCCGTCCCCTCTGCAACTCACAAAATGAGCAACCTTTGGGTTTGTAAAACACTTTTAATAACAAATATTTTATGCTATAAGAGTGCACACAGTCATAAAAAACTTAACAACAGTTACACACAAACAATACTCCATTTTATTCTGTTTTCCACTGTGGTGGAAAAATATCTGCACCATATTTTTTACCAGTTCTGCACAAAAGTTCCAATTTCTCCACATTTATGTGAAAATGGGGGAACTCTAAATATCGTCCATATCAAAGATTTGTAGTCAATTTGGTAGGCTTTCATAACAGAATTGTGGTTATATTAAAAAGGCAGAGAGCTTAGGTTTTAGGAATATATCCTTATGGTTCAGTTCAGTTCAGTTGCTCGGTCGTGTCCGACTCTGCGACCCCATGAACTGCAGCACGCCAGGCCTCCCTGTCCAACACCAACTCCCGGAGCCCACCCAAACTCATATCCATTGAGTCAGTGATGCCATCCAACCATTTAATCCTCTGTCATCCCCTTCTCCTCCTGCCCTCAATCTTTCCCAGCATCAGGGTCTTTTCAAATGAGTCAGCCCTTCGCATCAGATGGCCAAAGTATTGGAGTTTCAGCTTCAACATCAGACCCTCCAATGAACACCAAGGACTGATCTCCTTTAGGATGGACCGGTTAGATCTTCTTGCAGTCCAAGGGACTCTCAAGAGTCTTCTCCAGCACCACAGTTCAAAAGCATCAATTCTTCGGCGCTCTGCTTTCTTTTTAGTCCAACTCTCACATCCATACATGACCACTGGAAAAACCATAGCCTTGACTAGACAGACCTTTGTCAGCAAAGTAATGTCTCTGCTTTTTAATATGCTGTCTAAGTTGGTCATAACTTTCCTTCCAAGGAGTAAGCGCCTTTTAACTTCATGGCTGCAATCAGCATCTGCAGTGATTTTGGAGCCCAGAAAAATAAAGTCAGTCACTCTTTCCACTGTTTTCTCATCTGTTTGCCATGAGGTGATGGGACCAGATGCCATGATCTTAGTTTTCTGAATGTTGAGTTTTAAGCCAACTTTTTCACTCTTCCCTTTCACTTTCATCAAGAGGCTTTTTAGTTCCTCTTCACTCTCTGCCATAAGGGTGGTATCATCTGCATATCTGAGGTTATTGCTATTTCTCCCAGCAATCTTGATTCCAGCTTGTGCTTCTTCCAGCCCAGCGTTCCTCATGATGTACTCTGCATAGAAGTTAAATAAGCAGGGTGACAATATACAGCCTTGACGTACTCCTTATCCTATCTGGTACCAGTCTGTTGTTCCATGTCCAGTTCTGACTGTTGCTTCCTGACCTGCATACAGGTTTCTGAAGAGTATCTCTAATTTTTTTGAAGAGATCTCTAGTCTTTCCCATTTTATTGTTTTCCTCTATTTCTTTGCATTGATTGCTGAGAAAGGCTTTCTTACCTCTCCTTGCTATTCTTTGGAACTCTGCATTCAAATGGGTGTATCTTTTGTTTTCTTTCACTTCTCTTCTTTTCACAGCTATTTGTAAGGCCTCCTCAGACAGCTATTTTGCTTTTGCATTTCTTTTTCCTGGGGATGGTTTTGATCCCCTTATGGTAGATTGCTGCAGTAACAGCCCCCAGTAAATTACTTCCCCTGTTCCTCCCTCCTGTACATCTCTCTTCCCCTCCCATGTTGATTCTGGGCAGGGCTACACAAGACCTGTTTTGGCAAATGGGACTTTAGCAAACATGACACAAGCAGCAGGCTTGGAGGTTTGCCTTCTCTTGCCACTGGAAACTCATGGAATGCTGCCACCATGACAACAAGCCCAAGCTAGCCTAACTGGAGGAGCCACGTGGAAAATGGAGGCACCGAGGCCAGCTGTCAGATGCACAAAGCCATCACAGACTGTGTGCCCACAACCAAGACACCAGCTAACTGCTTTTATATGAGAGAACCAGGCAGAATCAACAGAACAGTGCAGTTGGTTCCAGCCAAAACTCAAGCCACAGCATCTTAATCTAATAGAGTAGTGCTGTTTCAAGCAACCAGATTGAAGCGATAAATCAGATAATCCTGAAACATATACAGATGAAATTACTGATGTTTAGGGATTTGCTCGGAGAAGGCAATGGCACCCCACTCCAGTACTCTTGCCCAGAAAATCCCAAGGACGGAGGATCCTGGTAGGCTGCAGTCCATGGGGTCGCTAAGGGTCGGACACGACTGAGCGACTTCACTTTCACTTTTCACTTTCATGCATTGGAGAAGGAAATAGCAACCCACTCCAGTGTTCTTGCCTGGAGAATCCCAGGGACGGCGGAGCCTGGTGGGCTGCCGTCTATGGGGTCGCACAGAGTCGGACACGACTGAAGTGACTTAGCAGCAACAGCAGGGATTTGCTTCCCAATAAATTGGATGGTACGGAAGTCCCAGTGGTTCATAGGTAAAGAACCCACCTACCAATGCAGGAGACGTGGGCTCGAATCCTGGGTTGGGAAGATCCCCTGGAAGAGGAAATGGCAACCCACTCCAGTATTCTTGTCTGGAGAATCCCATGGGCAGAAGAGCCTGGCAGGCTACCACCCATGGAGTGGTAAAGAGTCAGACGTGACTGAGTGACTGAACACACATGCACAAGCTGGGGGTGGGGGGTTGAGCGGAAGCAAAGATGAAACAAGATGGGTTCTGTGATGGTCACTGTTGCAGCTGGTGAGGGGGTACATGATAGCTTATTATTTCTTCACTGTTCTCTCTACAATTATTTATCTTTGAAATGGAAAGTTTCCATAATAAAAAATCACAGGAGGTCTTCCCTCATGCTCCAGTGGTTGGGAATCACCTTCCAGTGAAAGAGATACAGGTTCAATTTTTGGTCTGGGAAGATCTCACACGCCGAGGGGCAACTAAGCCCATGCGCTGCAACTACTGAGCCTGCACGCCCTAGAACCCGGGCTCCAAAGAGAAGCCAATGCAATGAGAAGCCCAAGCACTATAACAAGAGAATAGCCCCCCACTCACTAGAGAAAGTTTGTGCAGCAATGTCAAGGACCCACTGCAGCCAAGAAAACTCAGAAACAAACAAACCAACCCCCAAAACATGGAAAACAAGGAAGGGGAGGGAAGTGAAGGAGGGAAGGAGAAAGAGAGGGAGGAGGGAGATTACTCTCTTGTCTATTAACGTATAATGCAATTGAGACCAGAGAAGGACAGCGATTTCTGCGACAAAACACAGCCAGCTCACAGCCAAATTCATCACTGAACAGACTCCTGACTCCTTGGCCAGGCTCTTTCCATTCTCCCCACAGAGTCAGAGGCAGGAAAGTTCCATAGGAGAAGCAGTACACGTAGGCATATTTTCTCCTTTTACTTGAGAAAAAAAGCCTTGTGGCAGGTCCAAAACATTAGTCACACTGAGATCTTTAATGACAAAGGATCCTCATTTATGGTGTATTTTGTTTATCTAGTGTTTGAGAAAGAAATATGTCCTGCTGTTGGGTGTAACGTTACATATAAGGCAGGCTGGGAATACCTCCCTCCACACCCCATTGTACCGTCTGGCACCAAAAAATCTGTTTTCAAAGATGTATAGTAACCATTTCAGGGGCAACCCACACTGTATCATACTCTCAGGACAGCAACACCAACAAGTTTTCAAATCCAAATACTAACATTGTCTGTTTCCCACACATACAAAATGAGCAAAGCTTTCCTTAATCATCACATGGGAAAATGAAGCACTGCAATTATATGTCTCTTGCCCCGGGACATGTTGGGCATTTAATCAGACGTTGCTACGTGGAGCCAGAGATGGAGCCCAGCAGTAAACAGACATGAAAGGAGGGTTACTTCATGAAAAAAAAAAAAAAAGCCCCTTCCAAGTTTTATTAACCAGTGTCTGTTCCCCTGAGAATTTCAGAGCCTCAGAACTCAGCGGGAGTTGATGGGAAGGAAGATCCTCAACGGTGATAACCTACCCGTGACCAAAGCTTCAAATAAAAACAAAACTAAACTGAATCCAAATCTGTTTCCTAACTGAGTGGGCAGGGCCCAGCCTGGCTTTTCCTGAGCAGTGTTACCAAGCAATCCACAGGGCTCCGTAGTTGTGTCTGATGATTTGTCTGAAGGTGGCGCAGTGGTAAAGAACCTGCCTGACAATGCAGCAGACAGAGGTTCCATCCCTGGGTCTGGAAGATGCCCTGGAGAAAGAAATAGCAACCCACTCCAGGATTCTTGCCTGGAGAATCCCATGGTCAGAGGAGCCTGGCGGGCTATAGTCCTTGGGGTCGATAAGAGTCTGACATGACTGAGGACGCCAGCCAGTCTTTCAAACCTGGAGCCCTGTGAAGGCAGGAGGTGGAGGGTGGGTGTGGAGTCGGAGTGGATGGACTCTGGCAGCCTCTGACCAGGTCAGCCTGCTTCCTATATGAGAAGCTCATCTTGCTGGGGTTCACAGACACCAGCCTCCCTGACAGGCCAGCGCTCAGCCTGGTCACTGACAGAAGCAAACTTTGGATCCCGGGAACCAGGGCAGGAAGCAGCATTCTGGTGAGAGGGTTTGGAATGCTTCTGGGCTAAGGTGACCCACTGGTCAGGTGAACAGGGGTAGGGCTTTCCAGGATCAGACTTAAGTCCAGGAGGAATACAAGGCCTAGGCTGGAGAGAGCTCAGAATGAGTGTACTAGGAGGTGGTAGAGCTGTGATGCCCACCCAAGAAGTCCCAGGGCAGTACAGGAGGCAGCGAGGCCCAGGGTGGGAGACTGCTGCGGGGAGACCCCAGGGCTGATGCCTGGGAGACCAGGTCACCTCCATGGTCCCATAGCTGGTCCCTGCCGCAGGGCAGAGACCTGGATCTACAACGGGACTTCGGGATGCTGGGCTAGGGTGCGGCTGGACAGCGCTCAGCCGGGCTACGGGCTGGAGCACCGCCCGGGGTAGAGGTGAGCGGGCCGCTTGGGGGCTTCCCCACAGAGCAGACCCAGGGCCCCGCACGCCAGAGCAGAAGGGCCGGGGTCTAGGGGCGTCAGACAGACACTCACAGGGGCTTGCTCCAGGGCTGGGCTCCAGCCTGCGCAATCCGGGGCTGACACTAGGGGGCAGCGAGGGGTAGCGGGAACCACGTCCTGGAGGGGAGACCCTCCGACCCGCCAGATGAAGTGCGGGCGCGCTGGGCGAGGCGGCCGGGGCATCGCGGAGGGAGGCAGCCTCCCGCGGCCTGGGGTCGTGGAGGGGCCAGCGGGCCCGCATCCTCGGCTACGCAAGCGGCCGCCTGCCGCTCCCGCCCCGGCAGAGGTCCCGGGTCCCGCGTCTGCTCCCAAGCACAGGGGCAGCGGCTCCGCGTTGACCCACATTCCCTCTAGCGGAGCCCGGGGCGGGGACTCCAAGCGGCCGCGGAGCAGGTGCGAGCGCAGGCGGGGCCCGAGCCCGGGGCCGCCCCGCCTGCTCGCCTCTGCCTAGGGAGGCGGGGACAGGAGATGGGGGAGGGTAAAAGATAAAGGCGAAGGAGGGTCGGGGAGAGGGAGGAGGGTTGGGAGGGACAGGAAAGGGGAGAAGAAGCAAGGGGACAGGAGCAGGGAGCGGGGAGGAGAAGAAAGGAACTTGAAGGGAAATGAGAGGAAGGGAGGGTTGGGAAGGGCAGGAGCGGGAGGGGAGGAGCGGGAGGAAGATGGAGGTCGCAGGCCTCACCCCTGCCTCTTCCCGGGCCCTAGGCCAGCCCTGCAGGGAAGTATGAAATGAATGAACGGTGTACCTGCCTTCCAGGTCTAAGGGGTGCAGGGTACAGGCTGTACCACCCGCCTCGTGCCTTGACCCCCGTCCCCCGCCTGGGGTCAGCCAGCACCTGTCCCGAACAGTGCGTCTCCCTCTAAGCTGGGACCCTGGACCTTCAGGAAGGCTGTGCGTTTTCCGATGAGATCACTGTTCACTCACTCACTGTGTCCACTGGGGGGACTTGCGCCCTGGGACCTGGTGAATGGAAGAGCAGGGCAGAAAGGAGAGTGGCGATGATGAATGGCATGGCTTGGCTCTGTGCAGTGCCCCTTCTCCAGGATCCACCCCCAGCTCCCCCCACTCCCCCCCCCATTCCTGGGTGCCTCTCAGGGACCTGGAGAGGCCTCAGGTTCCAGGGCTCTGCCTGCGTTGTCCTGTTGCAGCCATTTGAGTATCTGTCACCTGTATACTTACTTGCCTACCTACAGACATTAGTAGTTTTTAGAGGAAATTGAAAGGATTTATCCATAGACCATAGACCGATAGACACCATATTTGTTAGGGGAAGCACACTGACTGAAACTGCCCACCCTGGTCAGGCCCTTTACTAACCATTCGCATGAGTTGTTTTATGACAGGAGATCCTGGTAAGCTATACCGAACTAATAAGCCACCACCAACCGGAAGAGTTTGGGAAAGGTCAAAAGGAGACACCACGTGTCTGTCCGCTTCCTAGAATCCCTCTTGCTGGCATCTATCTTGGCTGAGCGATGCGTGTGTCACCAGGAAAGACTCTGAATTAGAATGATTGGCCAAAGACAGCCCAGAAACTAATCCCATCACCATAAAACCCGAGACTGCGAGCCACATGGCAGAGCAGTTCTCCTGGGTTCCCTTACCCTACTGCTCTCCACCCGGGTGCCCTTCCCAGTAAAATGTCTTGCTTCGTCAGCACATGTATCTCCTCAGACAATTCATTTCTGAGTGTTAGACAAGAGCCCAGTTTCGGGTCCTAGAAGGGGTTCCTCTTCCTGCAACAAATGGCGACTCTGGCGGGACTCTTCTTCGCTGAGACTGACATCCTGACCACTCGGGGTACTCAGGGGCCAGCTTGCCTGCCAATGGACCAGACCCAGCGGCCGCAACTGGGACCTTTTTGTCCCTGGTCTCCTCCGGACGCGGACAACTAGCCAGAGTGCCCGACTGGTAAGGAACAAGAGACTTTATTGACCTCTCTCCCCTTCTGTCTCTTTCCTCTCCTTAACTCTTCATATCCTCCTCCTTTTTTCTAGTCCCCCAGTCCTGGATTCAGGAATCTGGTTGAAGGGCCTCAGCCTAAGCTGAGGATTGGAGACTGATCACCTCCTCTTGGCAGAGAACTCGAATTCTGGTTCTGTTCTGATCTGATTTCTGGTAGGGCCGAGTTCCAGTCCTCCCTTCTCTGGAGGCCCAGGGTGAAGTCCCATAATGCCTGGGAATCTGCAGGTGGCAGGAGAGTCTGTAAGGCCACCTTTGCCCTCCTCTCCCGCCTCCTCCCCCTCCTTCTTTCAACCTGGCTTCCTTTTCTCCCTTTGAAATCTTTGAAGACCTGATATTTTCCTTAAAGTGTGAGTACTTGGACCTAAAATTCTATGTCTCTATAGGAGGTTTTCTGAGAGACTGTATTCTTGTATTTAAGAGAGTGTCTGATGAGGACTGCCAGGTTTATATGTGTGTGTTTTAACTCTGTGTTCTGTGTCGTGATCTTTGATGGCCATTTTGTATGTCTGGCCATCATTTGGTTTAGACCTGCCACCATTTTGTTAGAACTTGATTTTCTTTCCCTGTGCCTTGAGACCAGGGCACTCAGGAACACTTATCTAGACCATCTCTAACCCCTGACACTGAGGAAAAATTCGGAAAAAAACTTTAAAAGTTTTATTTATTCCAACTGTTTTTTATAAACTAGTAAAATTTATATTGTAATATCTAATTCATGACTAAGAAAATGAAGCTAGATCTTGCGTTGTGTCTGTCTAAATGTGTCTCAGTATGTCTTTATCTCTGGATAATATTTTTGAGATTAATTTGTAAATGAGGTCTATTTAATTGGCTTAAAGAAAGGTAAGTGCCTACAGATCAAATAATTCTGAATTAAACAATAAATTCCAGGTTCATGTGAACTGGTAAATGTTCAGTATTAAATACCTGATATTAATGTTTGTTTGTTGACCTATCTAATATAGACATGTCTTAGAGGAATTAAGACTTCCCTGGTGGCTCAGACTGTAAAGCGTCTGTCTACAATGCAGGAGACCTGGGTTCGATCCCTGGGTCGAGGAGATTCCCTGGAGAAGGAAATGGCAACCCACTCCAGTACTCTTGCCTAGGAAATCCCATGGATGGACGAGCCTGGTGTCCATGGGGTCACAAAGAGTCAGACATGACTGAACGACTTCACTTTAGAGTAATTAAGTAAAATACTTTCATTGTACCTAGGTTTAATATAAGTTAGTATTATCATATCTGTTACAAATTTGTCAACAAGGAAATAACCTCGAGTGAAGAAATTTCTAAAAAAAATGTAAACAAGATATGAGCTTTTATATAAACTCTATTAAGAATAATTATTCCTTAGAAATATTAAAAAAAAAAAAGAAAGAAATATCTGTCTAAAATAGTCTCTCCAGATTGGCGTAACTTGAATTTCTAAGGGTTGTGTTAAGTGTGCTAAGTGTTGCTGCTGCTAAGTGTTAGAAGCCTATTAAATAGTTAGGCCATTTCCAAATAAAATAAGATTTTGAAATATTTACTACTGTTGCTGCTGCTGCTAAGTCACTTCAGTCGTGTCCGACTCTGTGTGACCCCATAGACGGAAGCCCACCAGGCTCCCCCGTCCCTGGGATTCTCCAGGCAAGAACACTGGAGTGGGTTGCCATTTCCTTCTCCAATGTGTGAAAGTGGAAAGTGAAAAGTGAAAGTGAAGTCGCTCAGTCGTGTCCGACTCTTAGTGACCCCACGGACTGCAGCCTACCAGGCTCCTCCATCCATGGGATTTTCTAGGCAATAGTATTGGAGTGGCTTGCCATTGCCTTCTCCGTTACTACTGTTAGGTAGGTTGAATAGGGAAAAGGAGTTCAAAATGGCGGTGGCCAAAAGACAAGGAAGGGAAAAGGCAGCAAAAATAGAACAAAGGAAGGTCCGAGGACCGGAGTGAAGATTGCAGGTAGAACAGCACTCCTGACTAAGCCCAAGTGCATAGGGCAGGCCCAGGGGGAAGAAAACATATAAAAGGAGGAGCCAAGCGCTTGCTCACTCTCTCTCTCTCTCCTAGGCGCCTGCACTCTTTTCTCTCCCTCTCCCACTCCCTCTCCCACGTGTGTGCGCTCTTTCTCTCTCTCTCTCCCTCTCTCTCCCACATGCATACGCTCTTTCTCTCTCCCTCCCACGCACTGGGCCGCTCTTCTCTTTGCGTCTTTGGACCAACGTGCCCTCAGGCCTCGAAGATGGATTTTCCTGCTATCTTCTAAATAAAATAGAGCTGTAACTCTGATTTGTCTAAGAGCTATAACACGGTCCATTCGAGACCTAAGAGCTATAACATGGTCTGTCCAAGACCAGAGAGCTGTGACACATTGAGGGGTCTTTAATGTCTGTCACCCAAAATCTTTGTTGTGACGAGACAAAGAACCAAGGAACATACACACACGTGACACTCAGTTCAGTTCAGTTGTCACTCAGTCGTGTCCGACTCTCCGCGACCCCATGAATCACAGCACTCCAGGCCTCCCTGTCCATCACCAACTCCCGGAGTTCACTCAAACTCATGTCCATAGAGTCGGTGATGCCATCCAGCCATCTCATTCTCTGTCGTCCCCTTTTCCTTCTGCCCCCAACCCCTCCCAGCATCAGAGTCTTTTCCAGTGAGTCAACTCGTCGCATGAGGTGGCCAAAGTATTGCAGTTTCAGCTTTAGCATCAGTCCTTCCAATGAACACCCAGGATTGATCTCCTTTAGAATGGACTGGTTGGATCTCCTTGCAGTCCAAGGGACTCTCAAGAGTCTTCCCCAACACCACAGTTCAAAAGCATCAATTCTTCGGCAATCAGCTTTCTTCACAGTCCAACTCTCACACTTCGAAGTCACTTCAGTCATGTCCGACTCTGTGTGACCCCATGGACAGAAGCCCACCAGGCTCCCCCATCCCTGGGATTCTCCAGGCAAGAACACTGGAGTGGGTTGCCATTTCCTTCTCCAAACTCTCACACTACTAAACACTAATTTCCTTTTACAGAGAAACAAAGAAATTTGGGACTATAAGTGAATAATGTTTGGTGCCATCCTAAAATGTTCTAAAAAAGCAAGGGTTTTAGAAATTATGACTGGTATTTATGCTCACTAATCTATAAAATGCTAATATAAAAGTTAGTTCTTGGTTGCTAAAGAAAAGTAGGAAATGTGTTTTCAGTTTTAAAAAAAAAAAAGGTATGAAAAATACTAAAAAGAGTTATGCATGATCAGGATTTTCTAAAATCGGATTATAATTAGTTAGATAAATGGATTTTGTTAGAAATGACACAGCCATAAGAAGACTGGTTAGAGCCAATTAGGTCCAAGATGGCTCAGCTGACTTTCACTAGACCTTGAGCCTTGGTATTTATTGTGACATATCAACAAGCTAAATGATACACCCATCAACTAAATCTGACCAAATGTTCTAAATCCATTTAATTGATCTTTTCGATAAAACTTCCTAAATCGAATTCTTTTGAAGTTCTTTTGACCTCTAGCTAACTTTGGGGTGCTTCAGAGGGCCCCTGAAACATCCCAAAGAGAGATATCAAACTGTGTTTATTTGGTTGGTTAAATTACATGAAAAAGATTATCAAATGAGTAATAAATCCGCTCATGTTATAATATATGGTAAAATTACTAATACAGATATCCTAGAAATTATATGGAGTTCTTAACATTCTGATATGTCCTGGTATTCTAATGGAAAGCCTGACGACTTCACAAAAGTTAACAAAAAGACTGAATGAACCAGCGAATATGCTTATAACTTTTATGGTTTCTGTCTGAAAAATTACGGATTTGAATCTTATGTTTTCCGGGAGTAGGGAAAACCTTCCTCTCAAACTAATTATGACAATACTTTGGTAAAATTATACATTATAAACAAAACAATTATATTTTCTCTCTGACTCCTCCAGAAATTGGAAAGTCTTAGGTTTCCAGTAAGTTTATCAAATGAATTAGGAAGGTTATCTCACTAACAGGTACAAAAATATCAAGGAATTTTGAGACCTTAACAAGGGAAAAATTCGCTTAGATTTGTCAGGCAAAATCTGTGATAAGCCTTTGGTGTGAGTTTCCCAGCCCTGTTTTATTTTAAAAGTTCAGTCTGAGACTCGATAAATGTTTCAGCAAAATAAAAGGTCTATGATTAATTATGGTTATATAAATCATCAGACCAAAATTAGTGAGAACAGACCTATCTTGCAAACAAACTAGCCTTAATTTGGTTATATTTGATAAAAATGAGGGTAATTTTAGAGAGAAAAAGATGTTTCAATAAATGTTAAATCCAAGTTTGTTAATGGAGGTGTGCATGTAATAAAACTCATTTCTTAGATAGTTCTTTGCTGTTATGTGATATTAATGTAAAATTTAGTTGAATTCTTAAAGAACACCCTAAGTTTGTTTCTGAAGCTTATCTCAGTAATCTATCTTTGGATGAAGATCAGATGCCTCATGACCTGCAAGCAGGACTGGAAACAGACATAATTTAAGGGACTGTCTCCAACCTGGATGGAAGGACTTTTTAATCAGGTACTCTTAACTAGCTCATGCACAGTGAAACTGAAGGGAAATTAACTCTAATTCCCACTTCCAAAGGCCCCTACACTGGATTGGTCTATAGAAAAGATAGCTGACCTGATCTCACCTTAAAATGATGCTCAAACAGAGGAGAAACTACTCTACACCAGGATGAGAAGATGAAGACATCAGAGGTGGACAGCTTGCCCCAGATGCTGGACCTGATTCATATGATTATTTATAATGTTTCCTTGACTTCTTAGACCTTTGCATATAAATCAAATGCTTTTCTATCATAGGCCTGATCCTATGCTAGTTTTAGAAATCAATCCAGTTGTTGGATTTGTGGCCAATTACCTATGTCTAGTTCTGGGTTACCTTTGTAAATTTCTCTACTACAAGACTCTAACTAGTTGGCCCTGAGAAAATTTACTTTAAAAAAAAATTATACTCATATTCAGGTCACTATGATATTACTAGATGGGATCCCCTCATCGGGCCAATTAATAATGCCTCCTCTGACTCTGGCCATAAATTTGAGCTTTCTCCTATTACTCAAGCTCAATCAGAGCAACAAGTAAAGTTTCAGCAAAGGAGGAAAAAATCTCCCACAATTATGAGATGGATTTATATAGATAACACCAGGCTATGGTAATTTAGGTTTAAAGTCTCCTTTGTGTTGAAAACAATTAAATCATACTAAGGATAATCTGTCTAGTAACTAGAAAACGGGGCTATATGCCTTATAGATGGTGCCGATATATAATTTCCCTGGAAGATAAAGATTCTACAGAGCAGACTAAGTCAGATGACCTGAGATATACTGGGCTACACCTAAGGGAAGCTCTTAACTTAAGTCTTACTTGTGACTTTACTAATACTGCTGGCTATGTTATTTGTATTTCACCTGTTTTACAAAATTGCTGTTTCTTGCACTGCCAAATGTGTGACTGAGGCCTCTGATAGAATAATATATAGTTTCATATGAGATCGATGATGGTAACAGTATAACTCTAGATATGGGAAGAAGCAACAAGAAAAAATATTTTCCTGGACCCAGAGGCTAGTAAGACAGGTGGTCCAGAAAACTTTGAATACAGTTTTATGGCCTAGTCCAGTAACAGCACATTGAGTGGCCTATCAACAAAGTCTTTGCCAAACCTGAGAATGGACATTCTCAGCATCGTGGGATAATGTGGTCATGAAATGCCCCCCTCAAAATCATGGTCAAGTTTATGAGCAAAAAGGGGCTCTGCCAACTGAAAAGTGACACTTGCCATCTATGTCTACAAAGATTAAATCATGGCCACTGCAACTGCTGATTTTCAATGCCCCTGAAAGGAGTTCAGGGTGCAAATCAGAAATGAGCCACTCTGTGCTCTGGAAAAAACTGGCAGAACAGGCCTTCAGATAGTTAGATCCTTTCAAGAAAAGATTTTATGAGTTCCAATTCTTGCAACCTCTCATACCTAGAGAAACACTGACGTCATTAATGGTGACATCTGCTTTGGCTATAAAGGAAAATTTTACAGTTAAAAAGTCAAAATAGAGTGGCTATGGTTCAGACATACTGAGAAATAACTAGGTGACACTATGGTGTAATTTCTGATTAGACGTTGTATTGCTAACACTTGAGTTTTCTGAGTCATGTCAGGCTTAGATGCCACCATTCTCAAAACAATGTCTGCTGGAAGCTAGTAACTGCAACCTTACTTTTTATAAAACTAGGCAAGTTTCTGCCTGGCTGCAAGTCCCCCCAAAGTGCCAGGTCAAGACTGGATTTCAGGCCTATTCTTCTAAAAAGAAATGAGATTTATTTTGTCTATTAAAATTCCAGTTATCCCTCCTCCAGTTACTTCTAACTGGGTCTGTTACAACAAAATGTCAGACCAAGGGATTGAGATTTTAATTATACAAGGCTTAGATCTAGGACTTGGAACTCAGAAATACTTCCAATTCAGTGTATCTTCTCCAAGCCGAGGCAGTCCTATGCCCCGTTTTGACAGGAAGTTATCACAGTCATAGTTGCCCAGTTCCCTAAATTAAAACTGGGCAGGACTCTGTGGGGCTCTGGAGCACAGATCTGTTCTGTGCTCTCCATTTCTTGTCTGTAAGATTTAGGGTTCATTCAACCTCCTTGACCTACCCCGAGTTCCAAAGGGTGGATTCAAACAACTGCTAATCAGGGAAGGGAGGGGATACAGAAACAGGAGAAACAATCAAAGGTTGGTGCAGCCTCCAGACAGGGTCCTGGTTCCTACTCAAAGAAATATACGTAACAATGTCTTTGAGTTCTTCTACAGAACTGGAGCACAGCTCTGTTGCCTCACCACCAACCAATCAAAAAAGGTCACAAACCCTGCCACCCTCACCCCAAATGTTGCCTTCTGTTTCCGGAAACCAGAGATGACCATCCTGTTAAGTCTCCTGTTTGGCCCCTGTCTATTTCATCTCTGAGAGGGGCCAACAGTTTCCAACTAAATTGCTGTTATTACAAGGGTGAATGCTGGTTTCAGGCAAAAAATACTTTGACTTAGATCAGGTAAAGAGAGACTTCTGCTCTACTAGGCAGGCCTACGCCCATGCACAGCAGAAAGAAGTTACAGAAGAAAGAGACCTCCGCCCCAGTTCCCAAGAAGTATCTTGAATATGAAGTCTCTCAGGGGGGAGTTGTTAGGGGAAGCACACTGACTGAAACAGCCCACCCTGGTCAGGCCCTTTACTAACCATTCGCATGAGTTGTTCTTTTTTTTTTTTTTTTTTAAAGTCTTTATTGAATTTGTTACAATATTGTTTCTGTCTTATGTTTTGGGCCAGGAGGCATGTGGGATCTTAGCTTCCCGACCAAGGATCAAACCTGCATCCCCCTGCACTGGACCACCAGGGAAGTCCCAGCCTCATTACTTTTTAGTAACACATTTAGGTCTCCTGGAGTGAGCAGAACACATGTTCTAAGCACTTTCTAGTTATTTGCCAATTAACCAAACTTGCCTTCCAAGTAAGGGTCCGGAAGGAGGTCACTGTGGACATGCATGCAGTGTGTATGTACACACACCTGAGTGTGCGTCCCTGCACTCCAACATCCAATCTCAAGCAATGTCTGCACTGTTAGCTTATTTCCCATTTGAGCTCCACCTTTTCTCTCCTCTACCCTTGGAGGTAAGTGAGAGTTGGCTGTAGCTTGAACCCCAGTCTAGTAGTAGTAGTGTAGTGTAGTCGCTCAGTCGTGTCTGACTCTTTGCGACCCCATGGACTGTAGCCCACCAGGCTCCTCTGTCCAAGGGATTCTCCAGGCAAGAATACTGGAGTGGGTTGCCATTTCTTTCTCCAATGAGTTGTTCTATGACAGGAGATCCTGATAAGGTATACGGAACTAATAAGCCACCACCAACCGGAAGAGTTTGGGAAAGGTCAAAAGGAGACACCGCGTGGCTGTCTGCTTCCCAGAATCCCTCTCGCTAGCATCCATCTTGGCTGAGCGATGCGTGTGCCACCAGGAAAGACTCTGAATTAGAATGATTGGCCAAAGACAACCCAGAAACTAATCCCATCACCATAAAACCTGAGACTGCAAGCCACATGGCAGAGCTGTTCTCCTGGGTTCCTTACCCTACTGCTCTCCACCTGGGTGCCCTTCCCAATAAAGTCTCTTGCTTTGTCAGCACATGTATCTCCTCAGACAGTTCATTTCTGAGTGTTAGACAAGAGCCCAGTTTCGGGCCCTGGAAGGGGTCCCCCTTTCAATAGGTCCCCCCTATTGACCCCCTTTCTCCCTCCTCACCCCCACTTCCAGGGAACCACTGTTCATGGCCAAGAATGTACAGCTGGATCAATCGGCATTGATGTGTTTTAATGTGCTTGGTGTAGAAATGAGATCAGGATAGTGTAAGACCTACTGGGCAGTGACTGGTCCCCAAATGCCAAGCATTGCTCTGAGCATTTTGCATGCAGTAACTCATTTGATCCTGTAGACTTAAAAAATATTCACAACATAAAATTTGAGTTATGTTTTGTTTGGTGGGAATTTTTAGGACTTTAAGCCAGGGAGACAGCATTTCAAGTGACCCTGAGAGAACTGCTTCAAGGAGGTGAGTGGGGAGGAGTCAGGTTATATAGAAGTTTTACAACAAAGGGCAGGTGGTCTGAACATCAAAAGGAAAAGTAGCTGAATGATGTCTTTCGACCCTGTGAACTATAGAATTCTCCAGGCCAGAATACTGGAGTGGATAGCCTTTCCCTTCTCCAGCAGATCTTCCCAACCCAGGAATCAAGAATTGGGGTCTCCTGCATTGCAGGTGAATTCTTTACCAGTTGAACTACTAGGGAAGCCCTGAACATCAAAAGATGATTGTTAATTAAAGAAAACTAGATATCCCAACAGAGAAGGCAATGGCAAGCTACTCCAGTACTCTTGCCTAGAAAATCCCATGGATGGAGGAGCCTGGTAGGCTGCAGTCCGTGGGGTCACTAAGGGTCAGACACGACTGAGCGACTTCACTTTTCACTTTCACACATTGGAGAAGGAAATGGCAACCCACTCCAGTGTTCTTGCCTGGAGAATCCCAGGGATGGGGGAGCCTGGTGGGCTTCCGTCTATGGGGTCACACAGAGTCGGACACGACTGAGGTGACTTAGCAGCAGCAGCAGATATCCCAAATTAAGGAATTTGGCGCTTTTCTGTGTATGGGAAGATATGCAAGAGTCTGGGCTCACTGAAATCATTCCTTTGATGTCCACCTTAGCTACCTGGGGCCAGCATCCTGTGTTTTCTTTTTCTGGGGCAGGGGCAGACCTATAGAGTCTTTATCCAGGGTGGGAAGGGCTAGGAGAGGAGTTACCCTTCCTTTCTGGCTGCATCCCCCACCCCTAAGGGCCATGCCTTGAGGTAGCCTGGTGGGGTGGCTCTAGGCTGTGGATCTCCCACATAACGGGGGCCACTTTGAAGAGACAAAGCCTCAAACCTTTTGTTCCCATGCTGAGAAGGCCTCTGACGCAGGGACATTCTGCCTTTCATTTTGCTACAGTTAAGGGACAGTGGCCCTGCTCCCTCTCTGGGGTGCCCCTTGCAGCCCCCTGTCCTGGTGTAAAGCTGTCTTCTTTTTTTATTACTATTGACTTTTGACTGCGCTGGGTCTCCATTGCTGCTTGGGCTTTTCTCTAGTTGTCAAGCTGGGACTACTGTTTGCTGTGATGCTTGGTCTTGTTGTGAAGGGCTTATTGCCGAGCATGGGCTCTAGGCACGGGCTTCAGTAGTTGACGCATGCAAGCTCAATAGTTGTGGCACATCTTCCCTGGTGGCTCAGAGGGTAAAGTGTCTGCCTGCAATGTGGGAGACCCGGGTTCGATCCCTGGGTCGGGAAGATCCCCTGGAGAAGGAAATGGCAACCCACTCCGGTACTCTTGCCTGGAAAATCCCATGGATGGAGAAGCCTGGTAGGCTACAGTCCAAGTGGTCGCAAAGAGTCGGACACGACTAAGCGAATTCACTTTGACTTTCACAGGCTTAGTCGCCTTGCAGCTTGTGGAATCTTCCCAGACCAGGGATTAAGCCTCTGTTCACCCCCATTGACAGGCAGATTCTTATCCACTTATGCCATATCTTATGCCTCCAGGGAAGTCTCTAAAACTGTCTTCTGACTTTACCCCGTGGGCAAACAGGAAACCAGCTTGGCTGCCTGGGTGGCCCCTCAGGTAACTCTCCCCATAGGCGTTCATGGCCCTCCACCCCTCCTCACTTTCAGAAGGTGATCCAGCCTTGTGGGTCCTCTGGGATGTTGGGTTTCACCACTAATCTGACCTCTTCTGCGTTGTCTCTTCTGCAAATTCTCCCATGTTCTGGTCTACCGGTGGCACTTTTTCTAGTTTTCCAGGGCATCTGTGTGTTTTTTTTTTCTTGTTTTTATTGGAGTGCAGTTGCTTTACAATGTTGTATCTGTTTCTTCTGTACACTAGAATGAATCAGCTATATGCATACATATATCTCTTTTTTGGATTTCCTTCCCATTCAGGTCACCACAGAGCAGTGAGTAGAGTTCCCTGTGCTATACTGTAGGTTCTCCTTGATTATCTTCTTTACACATAGTTAAGTCGCTCAGTCGTGTCTAACTCTTTGCGACCCCATGGACTGTAAGCCCCCCAGGCTCCTCTGTCCATGGGATTCTCCATACTCGAGTGAGTTGCCATTTCCTTCTCTATGTAGGTCAATCCTAATCTCCCAGTTCATCCCACCCCCTCCCCATTTGGTGTCCATGTTTTTCTCTACCCCTGTGTCCCTGTTTCTGTTTTGTAAATAAGTTCGTCTATACAAAGGATTTGTTTTTGTATTTATCCTGCTATTTCAGAGGGTCTGCAGAGGGAGAGTTGGATGTTGAATGTGTCATCTTGAGCCCAATGCGTGAATGAATAAATAAGCAAGGGCTCCTGGAGGAGTGGGAGGGCCGGGGAGGGCCGGGGTCTGTGCAGACACTCCTCTGAGGCAGGGAGGCCATGAGGGTCCGGGGGCATGCGGTTTGGATAGCAAGTCCCACCTGTGTAAGAGCACCTGTACCTCAGGGGAGGCCAGGGTGTGCCCTGACCCTGTTGTCATCCAGGAGCTCAGCGACTGGTGGAAATGCTACAGGTCCCTGTGGGGGCGGGGGGCGGGGGTGTCAGCACACAGAATGCTACACAGACGGCCCCTCCCTTTGGGCTTAATTTAAAAGATGTGTTTAAGCCAGGGGAGGGCAGAAATAATCGCTAGAAGAAAAGTAAAGGTGATTCCCACAGGAGATGGTGAAGGACAGGGAAGCCTGGCATGCTACAGTCCACAGGGTGGCAAAGAGTTGGCCATGACTGAGCGACTGAACAGGAACACCCTGGTTTCAGTCCAGACTCTTCAGGAAAGGTCCAGCTGTGTCTCTTGGGCGCCAAGCCCAACATGAAGAGGGAGGAACAAGAAAGCTGGGGACAGGCCAGAGACCCATCTGACCACATGTGGGAGATGCTGAGTGGAGGCTGGGAGCAGCCCTCCCCCTCCACATACTCTCTCTCTCTCTCTCACACACACACACACACATACACACACACACCCGCCCTCGGCCTGATTGCTTGTTAACACCCAGTGGGTCCCGACTGCCTCCTCAGGAAAAACAAACCTTTAAAGATGTGGTCCCGGCAGCTGCAGGGGGCTGGGGTGGCCACAGAGCAGATCAGGGAAGGAACCTTAGATCGGCTCATGTTTTATTTCAAGCAAAACACTTTCCTCCTGAAGCCAGAGAGCTCCCTGCCTTGGCAAACTCATAAAACCAAAGCTAACGCTGTGAGGCTTCATGGGGGAGTCTGACCACACCCTCCGGATAGGGAAAGGCTTTCTTCTCTATTTCAGATGACCTTGTTTTACCTCTTTTAGATGCAAATGTTTATTTGGTCTGACTTTGAAATACCTCAGTGCAGCTGAAATAATTCGAGGCAGCCCTGTGAAAAGGACCACTTCCTGATCTCCTAAATACAGATTCTTTGCAGGGTCCACAGAGGGCTGGGCGAGACACCAGAGGGGCGGCACCAGCCCCCTCCCGTCCCGTCTCTCAGCAAACAGAGCGGTCACTGAGTGTCTCATGCAGTTTGGCTCTCCTGCTGGCAAGCAGTTTCAGCCCCAAGGGAGCCAGCATTTGTCAGAAACCTGATACACTTGTGCATGTCACCACCTCTAGGAAAGGGGCAAGGGACTCACCTTTCTGGTGGTGAACAGGGGCAATTTGACTTTTACCCCTAGTCCTAGAGCATCCTCCAGGAGTGGGGGTGCTTGGTTCCTAGTAGCCCAGGTAAATCGTGGAGGTTCAGTTGTTCAGTTTCAGTCATATTCGACTCTTTGTGACCCCATGGACTGCAGCACGCCAGGCTCCTCTGTCCTTCACCATTTCCCAGAGTTTGCTCAAACTCATACCCATTGAGTTGGTGATGCCATCCAACCATCTCATCCTCTGTCGCCCCCTTCTCCTCTTGCCCTCAGTCTTTCCCAGCATAGATGCTAGCTGTGCTGAAATCTGTGATGGAAAGTTGCTCCGTTTGCAGAGAAAATGTGATCCTGGATGAGTGTGTGTGTGGGAGGGGTGTGCACGACTGGGCTGGTGAGTGGGATCAGCTCCGCCCTCCATCTACACTCACTGAACAGTGCTCACAGATCCGAGGATTCACGTGGGTCACTCCTCACCCATCTCAGGGGTTGCCATAGCATTACACGCTCTTTATAGATGAGAAAACTGACAATCAGCGCTAAGTCAGAACCAGAGGCTGAGCTGCCAGCCCGCAGAGCCTGGCTGGTCCCCAAAGGCATTGGGGTTGCTGAGGTCCTGGATGGGCACTCCCCTCTGGGGTGGTGGGGTATCCCTGCTAGTCTCACCCAGGGGTGTGGGAGTACCTCCAGCTTGGTTTGGCTGGGGGCTGTTGACCCTCCAGGGTCTCTGCAGTGTGTCCGTGGTGGGGAGCAGCCCGGGCTCTGGTCCCTGGGTCTGGCCTCATCTGCTGCCACCTGCCTCCTGTCAGCTTTCCCTCCCAGATTCCGGGCAGCCCTCAGTGAAAGCCGCTGCTTCAACCAGCTAAGCAGGGCCCTAACCTGGTGCCGGGAGCCTGCCCTCCGCAGACCACCAATCTCCACAGTGCAATCGTCCCAGCCCCCAGGGCAGGCCCTGACACAGAGAAGTGGCTCACTACAGTGTTTGGAGGTGTCCTGTGGGGAAGGATGGAGAATGCTGGGCAGGAAAGGCCAGGGACAGGCAGCTGGTGTGGCGGCGGACACTGCCAGCCTTGGTGGAGAGTGTGTGGGACCCACCCTCCTGGCCTCCCACTCCTCCCTCTGCCTTGGGCCTTTCTTCCTCAGCTGCAGGGGTGCTTGAAGTTGGCCTGGGCCCCTGCTCTGAGACAGTCACACCATGATGGGAGGGGGTGGGGTTGCTTCCATGTGGATCAGACACTTTTCTATGTGGCAACTTTCTCATCTTAGGGACACCACTTCACAGGGATACATTGGCCACTGCCATGTCTTGAAAGGGGCTCCTGGGCTTAGAGGCTTATGTTACAAAGCCCTAGACCATAAATCACATCACTGATACCAGATAAGAGCCAGATATTTCTGCTTGGCAGAAAACATGTGATTAAAGTAGAAAGGCAACTTTCAACTAAGAATAAAATAATGGGTCAGTCCTAAAATGGAATTATCATGCAGTCATTAAATGAACAAAGTATATTTATGTCTGTAATATGAAAACAGTATCATCTGCATAATAATATACACAATTTATGTCACAATTGCAGGGCTGCTGTAAATCAATACCAAAAACAATAAAAAACCCAGGGACAGAATTGAAAAATGGATAGAAATCCCTCACAGGAAGGGGAAAGGCTTCGACACCTTTGAAAAGAGTCTTAATCTCACAGTAAAAGAGATGCAGACTGAAAACCTGGGAACCTTACTCTAGATCTAAATCAGATGGGCCAAGTTCCAGAAACTTTGATAACTGCAATGCCAGAGGGACAGGACCTGGAAGGTTTGGGCCCTTATGTCAGAACCACCGGCCCAGCAAGCTCGCTTTCAGGCTTTGTTCTGTGTTGTTCTCAAGTACTTCTGCAAGGATGTTGATCACAGGCCCATGGAAGCATTGCTTACGATTGTAAAAGGGTGGAAACACCTTGTTATGCTTCAGCCACACAGTCGTGTCCGACTCTTTACATCCCCATGGACTGCAGCATGCCAGGCTTCCCTGTCCTTCACTATCTCCCAGAGTTTGTTCAAGCTCATATCCATTGAGTTGGTGATGCTATCTAACCATCTCATCCTCCTCATTTAGAAAAGAACCTAAATACTAGCAATAGTAATATTAATGAAACTATGGCACATCCATAGTATGGAATTATCAGTTTCTTTTTTTTTTAAAGGTGTGTATATAGCCTAGCATGCTGCTGTCTGTTGGGTCACAAAGTTAGACATGATTTAGTGACTAAACAACAGCAAATATATAGGTCTGTGATATGGACCAGTCTTCAAAGCATATAAAAGTATACTCATGAAAAAGAGGAAGCTAGAGAGAGTGTGTGTAGAATCCTTTCATGTGTGTGTGTGTTTGTGTGTGTAGAAGCATAGAAATTAATTCCTGGAAGGATACATAAAACATGGACACTGGCATCATGGGTTTCTCTGATATCTTGGGCTAATCGTTTTTGCCCCACTCTCCCAATCATATATTGAAATCCTAACTCATCAGTGTGAAAGTGAAAGTGTTAGTCATTCAGTAGAGTCCAACTCTTTGTAAACCATGAATTGGAGCACTCCAGGCTCCTCTGTCCATGGGGATTCTCCAGGCAAGAATACTGGAGTGGGTTGCCATGCTCTCCTCTTGGGAATCTTCCCAACCCAGGGATCAAACCCAAGTCTCCTGCTTTGGCAGGCAGGTTCTTTACCACTGAGCCACGAGGGAACCTCCTGCCTTAGGAGGTTCATAACTAACAAATGCTTTTCTTCTACCAGCTGATGTAGGTTGAGTTTGTATTTTCCTAAATTAGCCTCTGACAATGTCCAGGTCACCAAATGAATGACCTCAAACCCTAATGACTTCCCTGAAATACACATGTGCACTGTGACCACATACTAGGGAACAAGACAAGCTTGTCCATGTGTCTGGCCAGGCCTCTGGGCATCAAAGGCTCCAGGCAAGGCTTCCTGCCTCAACAGTCCTGGTCAGGGATGGGAGGCGGGCCAACCTGGGTTACAGGAGCAGACCCAACCTGAAACACCCTGTGTCACCACCCCCTAGTGCCCAAGCTCTGCCAGGAGCCTGCTGCAGCAGACAGGTTAGACCCCCCACAGAACAGAACTAGGACTGCTCTGCAAGCTTGCCTCGCCCTGCAGGGGAGGGACACACATCTTTCCCACTCTGGCAATCACTCTTCCTAAAGTCAGACACCATTTTGCAGGTGGGTGAAGGTAATTTGAGGAGTAGGTGGGCAGATGGCACGGAGCCGGCTCATCCTGCTTTCAGACCGTCATTAGCATGCAGGTCTCAGCTGCCAGCTCATGTTCTTGTCATGGTGACCTTGCACTTGTGCACATTTCCATCTGTGGGTGTGGAGGGAGGGGGCTGAAAGGAGGCTTTGCGGAGGCTGTGAAACAGCCAACACGGCGTCACTGGCTGGCACTCTTGGCTGGGGGCCGGTCCTGTGTGGATGGGTGGGGGCGGGGGCACATGGAGGGGGCAGTTTTCCTGGCTCTGTGCTTCCCATGGTCGCTACATGTGACTCCTCTTCCTGGGCCTGTGTGGGAGAAACAGAGTGTGTGCCAGGGACAGAGCTCACCCGAGGGGCTGCCATCATGGTCATGGTGTTTGTAGAAAGGGGGACCCTTTCCAGGGTCTGAGAGGAGACTCTTGGCTTTCACTCAGAAATGAATTGTCCAAGGAGACACACATGTCGACTAAGCAAGAGACTTTATTGGACAGGGTGGAGAGCAGCAGGGTAAGAGAACCCAGGAGGACTGTTCTGCCATGCGGCCCACAGTCTCAGTTTTATGGTGATGGGGTGAGTTTTCAGGTTGTCTCTGGCCAGTCATCTGACTCATGGTCCTTGCTGGTGCTGCGTGCATCACTCAGCCAAGATGGATGCCAGCGAGGAGGATTCTGGGGCACGTGGCGTCTCCTTTTGACCTTCCCCAAATTCCTCTGGTTGGTGGTGACTTATTAGTTCCTCATTCTTAAGCAGGACCTCCTGTTGTAAAATAACTCACGCAAACGGTTACTATGGTGCCTGGCCAGGGTGGGCTATTTCAGTCAGTGTGCTTCCCCTAACAATGGCACCATGGTGACCTCATTTCTGCCTTGCAACAGCATGGGGGAGGGATCCACAGCTACCTCCGCTTTCCCGATGAGCAGGCTGAACTGTGAGGGGGTAGGATGGAGAGGAGGTAGGCTAAGAGGTGAGAAGGTAGGATGGAGAAGAGGAAGCCAGGACCTAAGGATCTGTGGGGGTGGGGTGGAGTCCACTGCCAAGGGTCAGGTCTGTCCACTCTGGAGCCCAGGAGCCTGGACAGTGGGTAGCAGCTGGAGTCACAACAGGCGGATGATGTAAATGTGGTCAAGGCAAGAGAGAAAGGGAGGGGTTGATTCAGACTCTGTCCAGGAAGCAGGTGGGACCCCAGGTGTCCTCCTCTGCAGGCTGCAGGCAAGCCTGAAGTTTTGCTTTTTGGAGAAAGTGGAGAGGGGTGGCTCTGGTCTCAGAGACTCCAGGGACAGAAGGAGGTGGGGGTGGGATTCTGGACTGAGAAGAGCGAGGGTAGAAGAAGAAAGACTTCACACTGACAGAACTCACAAAGCGCCTTCCCAGCTCTGCACCCAGGAAGATGGCAGCAGGACCTCCATGCTTCAGGGAGAGCACACGTCCCTAGAGAAGAGACCTGAAAACGCTCACCTATGAGGTTACCCCACAAGAAATCTGCTCTTCCCACCAGGATAAAGCCCCCTCCCACCAAGAAATCTTCAGAGAGCACTTTAGTGCTACTCTCTCGACTCTGAACAGATTTCCCAGAATCCCTGACCACGTGAATGAATGTGCCAGTGTGGAACCAAACAGAAAACAGGCATCAGAGAACTTAGAGAGAAAGGAGCAGAAGAGAGGCTCTTAATGAAACTGTCATTAATATTCGCAGGGATGTGAGAGAGGATATTGCACCCAAAAGACAAGGAAGAGGTCATCCAAGCACTTGGATTCCTAATAGATGAGGTAGAAGGCAAGGTGGAGGGAATGTCTAGACAGAGAGAAATTGTCTATGACAGAGAGAAAAGACAACTAGAAGGTTGGTCCAGACAATTCAGTACCCTACTCTTGGAGTTGCAAAAGGAGAGAACAGAGAAAGGAGAGACATTTGCAAAGAAATAAGACAAGAAAATTGCCGGCAGAAGAGTGGAAGCCTCCAACTGGAAAGGACTCATCAAGTGCCCACCAAGGAGCTCTGAAAATTCCACTCCAAGCTGTGTGCCCAGGGGCAGCAGTCCTGGCCTGGGCAGCCAGTAGGAGGTCTTCCCTTCTCTTTTCTGCAGGGACTCTCAGCAAATGATGGCAGTTGATGGTGGAATATAGCTTCCTAAGGAATACTGGTCTCTGGTGCTGGGACACAGGGAAGAGATCAGGACTGAGCCAGGAAAGTGATGGTCCTCGGGCAGTTTGGAAAAGGAAGTGGCTGCTTGGCTCCTCTGCAATGGGGTCAGCAGGATGGAGAGAAAGAGATTTCAGTCTCAGGAAGAGTTAAGTAAGCCATGTGGGCAGAGAGGAGAAGGTCAAGTTTCCTTCTCAGGCCAAGGGTCAGGACTTTGAGGTTCCCTGGTTTCCCTGAGTCTTGCCCTTCCTTCTGTTATGGTCAGTGCTGGCCCTTGTTGGTGACTCTTCCTGACCCAGGACCAGGGGGCTGGAGGGAGGTGGAGGCTGATGAGGAAAAGGAAGTGGGAGTACCCTGCTGGGAGGGGACACAGCTCCCAGCTGACAGAGCAGAGTCCGGAGTTAGAGGTGCAGTCAGCTTGTGTATAAATGAATCACCATTGCCGTGTTACAAATGACCACATACCTGAACAGCATAAAACAGCAAATGTGCATCATGGCCCACAGGTTCTGGGAGTGAGGAATCTGAGAGCAACTTGCCATGTGTTGTGGTTCAAGGACCCTCGTGAGGTTGCAGTTGAGCTGTTGCCCTGGGCATCGGTCTCTGGGGGCTTGACTGGGTCTGGAATATTCACTTTCCAGGTTGCTCAATCATGCCAAACACTGCCAATAGTGGCAGGAGGCCTCAGCTCCTCACCACCTGGGCATCTCTAGAGGGCTGTTCACAACCTGGCCTCTCCCAGAGTGAGTGATCCAAGAGAGAGACAGACAGAGACACAGAGACACACAGGGACAGAGCTCAACCATCGAGGGAGCTGCAATGGCTTTAAAAAAATTTTTTTATTGGAGTTTAGTTGCTTTACAATGTTGTGTTAGTTTCTGCTGTACGGCAAAGTGAATCAGCTACAAGTATACATATTTCTCCTTTCTTTTGGATTTCTTTCACATTTAGGTCACCACAGAGCATCGAGTAGAGTTCCCTGAGCTGGACAGTGGGTTCTCATTAGTTATCTGTTGTATACAGAGCAGTGTGCACATGTCAATCCCTGTCTTCCAATTCGTCCCACCTCTCTACCCACCTTGGTATCTATACATTTGTTCTCTACATCTGGGTCTCTATTTCCACTTTGAAAATAGGCTCATATCTACACCTCTTTTCATATCTATACCAACAAAGGTCCGTCTAGTCAAGGCTATGGTTTTTCAAGTAGTCACGTATGGATGCGAGAGTTGGACTATAAAGAAAGCTGAGTGCCAAAGAATTGATGCTTTTGAGCTATGGTGTTGCAGAAGACTCTTGAGAGTCCCTTGGACTGCAAGGAGATCCAACCAGTCCATCCTAAAGGAAATCAGTCCTGAATATTCATTGGAAGGACTGATGTTGAAGCTGAAACTCCAATACTTTTGGCCACCTGATGTGAAGAACTGACTCATTTGAAAAGACCCTGATGCTGGGAAAGATTGAAGGCAGGAGGTGGAGGGGACAACAGAGGATGAGATGGTTGGATAGCATCACTGACTCAATGGATATGAGTTTGGGTAAACTTCGGGAGTTGGTGATGGACAGGGAGGCCTGGTGTACTGCAGTCCATGGGGTTGCAAAGAGTCAGACACAACTAAGTGACTGAACTGAACTGAACTGATACCACTTTTCTGTATTCAACACATATGCATTAATACGGAATATTTTTCTCTTTCTGACTTACCCTATTCTATGTGATGGACTCAAGGTCCATCCATATCTCTGCAAATGGTACAATTTCATCTTTTTCTTGATCGAGTAATATTCCACTGAATTCCATATGTGCCACATCTTTTTAATCCATTCCTCTGTCAATGGATGTTTAGCACAGTGCCTTTTATGACCTTTTCTTGGAAATGTCATACCCTCACTTCTGCTGTGTTCTGTTGGTCCTGGCACAGTGCAAGTGGATCCCACACGAGGGTGTGGCCACCAGGGAAAGGATCCTGAGGGCTATCTCAGAGGCTGCTCCCATGGGCAGTCATGAGCACCTACTGTACGGGAGACCCTGAGCTTCGGGGTGTGGCTATGACCAGGTCTTGAAGGGGACACCAGTTCCCAGGAAACTGACACTCTTAGTTTCTGATTCCCTCTCTCCCCTGCCCTAACCCTAGTTTCAATAGTAGGATCACCAGCTCATATCACCATCTCCCTTTTCAGGCTTACCTCATTCACATCCCAGAATAAAGTCTCACGATGCTTCTGCCCAAGCTGGTTGGATTTGTAAATTGCTTGTCACTGCTTCCCAGGTGGTGCTAGTGGTAAAGAACCCAACTGCCAATACAGGAGACATAGAGATGCAGGTTTGATCCCTAGGTCAGGAAGATCCCCTGGAGGAGAGCATGGCAACCCACTCCAGTATTCATGTCTGGAGAATCCCATGGACAGAGGAGCTGGTGGGTTACAGTCCATAGGGTTGCAAAGAGTCAGACACAACTGAAGTGGCTTAGCACACACACATGCACTCACAGAGAAGTCCATGCAGTGAGCCTGTAGATGGGGGACAGTGAGCAGAGCTGGGGGCTGTGGGTTCCCCACACGCCTGCCTCTGATGGTGACATTTTACTGATGTCACCATCGTAGGCTCCGGGGAGAGGGCAGAGAGTTACAGTCCCTTCCAAGGGGAGCTTATGGTCCAGCAGAGGGACAGATGTTAGTCCAAGTGCCTCAGAGATAAATTTGAGGTCACAAATGACAGACACTGATATGAGAGAGACTTCGGGGTGGAAGGAGGTAAGGAGACATGCTTGGCTGGGGGCCCAGGAAGTACCTCTGAGGAGGAGGGCGGGATGCAAGGGATAATTCCTGGTTGTCAGCAGGATTGCAGAACAAAAGAGGGCCCAACCCTCTCATTTATGCTCCAGCTAATATTAGCTTGAGAGACAGGCAAATAATTTGCTTTTTCTCAGAAATGCTGTGAATCCTTAAGGGTAAAGAGTAAAAGATGGAGCCCCCAGTTGAACAATAAAGACAACCCTCAGGGCTGCCTTTCCGCAGCAGGCATGGTGTCTTCTCTTGGGAAGCACAGAATCACCCAGAAACAAGCGTCTAATTATAGCAATGCCTTCTGCAGCACCAAAATAGGGGCGATCATCAACACTATCTTTCAGGGTTTTCACTAAGTCAGAACAATTTGCTAAAAATAATCTGTACTGTATCCGCAACGCCCCCAAACAGTGTGTGTTTTCCCATCACCGCCACCGGCCCACTGCTCCCCAAGGGCCTGGGCCCAGGGAAGGGAGACGTCACCGGCAGCCGTGTCTTTGATTGGCTGGCTTTCGCCCCGGGCGTGGCCACTGGGGCAGTGGACGACTGGGTGGATGGGGTGGACGCAAGTTAAGACTGGGTCGCAACCAGCAAGGGAGAGTCACTCAGACACTAGGACAGCAGGAGGACTTGGCAGGAGGCAGCCGGTGCATCTCCCAAGGGCCTGCCAGGGCTTCAGGGCCTAGGGTCAGTCCTCAGTTCCTGGAATCTTACTGGGTCCAGGGAGGCCGACCCCCTCCCCCAACACACACACTTAAGGGCTACAAGTATAGTGAGTAGTGAAAGTAGCTCAGTCGTGTCCGACTCTTTGCCACCCCATGGACTGTAGCCTGCCAAGCTCCTCTGTCCATGGGATTCTCCAGGCAAGAATACTGCAGTGGGTTGCCATGCACTCCTTCAGGGGATTTTCCCAGTCCAGGGATTGAACTCAGGTCTCCTGCACTGCAGGCAAGCTCTTCACCATCTGAGCCATCAGGAAAGAGCCCAGGGGATATAAGTCAGACACCAATTCACTTGTCCATGGGGAGGTTCCCTTCGAGATCTCCGTGCCTCTTCCCCAGATCTCCTTTGCTCCTGGTTGGTCCAATCACACCTTCTACCACCAGCCCTGGCTGCCCTTCTGACGACAGACACCACCCAGCTTCTTAACTAGGCCAGTGCCTCCTCTCTTGTCATGAATTCCTTACCATCTTGGCAAGTATCCTCCAGACCTTCCGTGGAGCAGTCATATGCTGGGTTTTCCAGTCTTGTAGAGCAGACCAATTCTTTTTTCTTTTTATTAAAGCATAATTGATTTACAATGTTGTATTAGTTTCAGGGGTACAGCAAAGTGATTCAGTTACACACACATGCAAATATATATATATTGTTTTTCAGATTCTTTTTCATTATAGGTTATTAGAAGATATTGAATATAGTTCCCTGTGCTGTAGAGTAGATCCTTGTCATTTATCTGTTTTATATATAGTTGCGTATGTCTGTTAATCCAAAACTACCCCCCTCCGCCTCTTTGGTGACTGAAAGACTATTTTCTGTGACTGTGAGCCCTACAGGCTGCTTCTCTGAGGCACTGATCTTTCCTCTACAGTCTGCTTTGCAAGTTCCGGCATTCCTTTCCCATTGCCGTAAAACTAAGCCATTCACTGCTTTTCTTCAAGCTTCCAAGAGCCAACCAAGAAGGAATCCTCCTAGGATTCCTAGGACACGTTCCAGGATGCTGCGTTCTGTGTGAGGACAGAATACCCACATATCAACAGGTCTCTCTTACCTGCCTACACATCTGTCCCCCTTGGCTGGAGCCCCGGGTCTGTACTAGGCAGGTCCAACGGCAACTTGGGTGTGGAATTTCTCTCCTTTCCACGCAGGCCAGCAAATCTCAAGGCCCAGATCAGGAAGGGCAGCCTAGGGTGGGGAGATTGGGCCTTGAGAGCTTTGAGCCGCAGGACCCCTGAGCCCTTCCAGGGCTCCCTCAGATTTCACTCCCTCTCATTGAAGACAGAGCCCCCATCCACTGCTTGAAGACTGCATGCACCTCACAAGTGCCTTCTAGGTTTAGGCTGGCTTCCTGGAGACCAGCCCCATCTTCCCTCCTGGGCATCAGAAAATAGAGAGCCTGCCTAGCAGAAGAAATGGCAACCCACTCCAGCGTTCGTGCATGGAGAATCCCAGGGACGGGGGAGCCTGGTGGGCTTCCATCTATGGGGTCACACAGAGTCAGACACGACTGAAGTGACTTAGCAGCAGCAGCCTGGCAGCAGGCAATACAGACCAGCTAGGATGACTCAGCAGAAAGGGCCTTAACTTGAAGGACACCAGGCAGCAGAGCCAAGCTTGGAAACCACCCAGGAGCCAAGAGAGCGCAGGGCAGGCACACGTGTGTGGTCAAACCTTCAGCACCGGCCAGTCAGGGAGCTGCTGCTGCTCTAAGTTCAGGGCAGCCACTGCCCTCCCAGGTGGGAAATCTAGCCGTCCCTTCTCACTGCCTCCTCTCACGGGAGCCCAGGAGCATCCCTCAGGTCACAGGCCCATGCTGGGTGCGTGGACTGCTGAGGAAGGACTGTCTTCGTACTTTAGCTTCAAAAGCTGTCTCCCACCAAACTCCCACCATGGGGGCTCCCTGCCAGTGCAGGAGATTTGGGTCATGGTTAGGTAAAGACAGATGTCCCTTACCAAAGGTTAGGTGTATGCATCTTCCCATACATAGAAAATAGATAAATTCCTTACTTGAACTATCTGGTTTTCTTTAATCAGCAGTAATCTTTTGATAAAGAAAATGAAGAAAATATGGGCGCCGAAGGATTGATGCTTTTGACCTGTGGTGTTGGAGAAGACTCTTGAGAGTCCCTTGGACTGCAAGGAGATCCAGCCAGTCCATCCTACAGGAAATCGGTCCTGAATATTCATTGGAAGGACTGATGCTGAAGCTGAAACTCCAATACTTTGGCCACCTGATGCGAAAAACTGACTCATTTGAAAAGACCCTGATGCGGGGAAAGATTGAAGGCGGAAGAAGGGGACAACAGAGGATGAGATGGTTGAATGGCATCACCGACTCTAGGGACATGAGTTTGAGTAAGCTCCAGGAGTTGGTGATGGACAGGGAAGCCTGGCATGCTGCAGTCCATGGGGTTGCAAAGAGTCAGACACGACTGAGCAACTGAACTGAACTGACTGAATCTTCTGATGTTCTGACTACCTGATCTTTTAAAAAAAATTTTTATTTGCTATTTTATTTTTGGATATGTTGGGTCTTCATTGCTATGTGAGAGCTCGCTCTAGTTGAAGCGAGCAGGGGCTACTCTTCGTGTCAGTGAGCGGGCTTCTCATTGCAGTGGCTTCTCTTGCTGTGGGGCACAGGCTCTCTTCTAGGGAGCGCAGGCTCCTACACTAAGGCACACAGGCTCAGTAGTTGTAGCACACAGGAATGTGGAATCTTCCCAGACCAGGGACCAAACCTGTCTGGCAGGCAGATTCTTATCCACTGTGCTACCAGGGAAGACCCTGACTACCTGATGTTTGTTGCAAAAACTCTGCGATATCCTGGCTCCGTCCCCACCCGACCCTTGCATCTCTGGAGCGATCCCCTCAGACCTGTCCGAGATGCTGTGTCCTAGGCTTAAAGCCTCAGTTTTGTCTGCTGAATGATACATTACTTTTAAGTCATGAACACAATTTTAGTCGACAACACTAAAGTCTTCTCAGCACCTGCAATCACCCCACAGTTGGTGGTGGTGGGGTACTCCTTACCCTCTTTGAGCTTGAGGCTGTCCCTCTGGATACCTTGCTCTTGGGTTAGATGTAAGCAGACACACACTGCCCTTGGGGGCTCCTGCAGCTGGGAGTTTAAGAATGCTTCTATGTGGGATGTCCAGATGCATCCCCCTTGCTTTTGGTGTCAAATGAAATCAGCCAGGTGTCAGCACAGAGTAAACTGGAGACTGGAGCTCTATACTAGGTGGATAGACACTATTCTCTAGGTTAGTAAAGTGAAGGTGGCAACATCCAGTGAAATTTAGGGAAGGACTGTCTGCCTTCAAGACGCCACCAACCCCCAGCACTGTGGGCTTTGCTGGGGAAGCATCAACAGGGTGGCAGTGCCTGCATCCTAGAGGAACACTGGAAATCTGTGAAATCTCCTCCCTGCACAACTGGCAGATCTGCACTAAGGCTGCTCCAGGCTCTCTCGGAGAGTCTTTGAGGAGAAGACAGGCTGAGAGCTCACATCCTCTGACTCCCTCCAGAGCCTGTGTCCGCCCCACCATGCTGAGAAGAAGAAGGTGACTTTCACTCTGTCCAGCGCTTTGTATGGTTGGCTGGCGTCACCAACTCAGTGGACATGGGTTTGAGCAAACTCTGGGAGATGGTGGAAGACAGGGAAGACTGGCGCTCTGCAGTCCATGGGGTCACAAAGAGTTAGACATGACTGAGTGACTGAACAACAACATTTACTTTAAACGTGTAACTACGTTAATAATCCAAACAACACATCCTGCCTGGAGCACACCGAGCCTGTGGGATATTGCTGAACTTAATCGTCCACGACCTGCGACACGGCCTCCTCTGGAGAACCCATGGATGGGCTCCTGTACAAACTTGCCTGCTTGGGTCAGGTTTCCTCTCCCTCCTTTCACTAATAAAGGGGCTGAACATGGCACCACTAGGCTGGCAGAAGGTAGACTGGTGCCCAGAAGGCTGCCTGATGCTTGCTTTGTGGGAGCCAGAGGTGTGCTTGTTCAGTGAGTGTTTGGGTCACTCGCTAAGGCTGCAGCTGGGAGGCAGGCAGTGTGCTCTGGTGGGGAAGTTGGCAAAGTGAGGTCCTCAGAGGAGAAATTAAGAGAGTGAAGTGCAGGAGGCCTTTGTGCCCTGGGGCACCCCCAGCTGTCCCCTCCTCATCTGCTGCTTAGTTGCTCTGCCAGACTTCTAAGGGAGGCCTTTCTCCCCACTCCTTCATCACTACCCCTCCTTACCTTTGCCTGGTCCTACCCCAAGCACCCCAGCGTGCGTGCTCAGACACTTCAGTCATGTCCGACTCTGTGTGACCCTGTGGACTGCAGCTCTCCAGGCTCCTCTGTCCATGGGATTCTCCAGGCAAGAATACTGGAGCAGGTTGCCATGCCCTCCCCCAGGGGTTCTTACTGACTCAGGGATCGAACTTTCATCTTTTGTGTCTCCTGCATTGGCAGGAAGGCTCTTTACCACTAGTGCCACCTGGGAAGCCCCTCCTCCCCTGAGCACTCCAAGCAAAGCACCAGTGTGCTGAGTAGAGAAACTTCTGGAATCCTCACCTGCCCTTGACCATTCCAAACTGACCTTGCATGGCCAGGCAGAGGCACAGGCTGGCTGCACCTGGGCTGCTCTTGTGTAGCCCCTATAGTCTGTAAATTAGCTAAAAATTAGACGTTTCCATATTTAGGAAATTTGACTTTCTAGGCTGTCTAGAAAAACTGGAAAATTTGGAGTTCCCTCCAGCAGCCACTGGCAGAAGCCCCAGGCATACGGTTCCCAAGCAGAGTCCCGGCTACTGCTGGGCTTCTAACTGGGCATGGGTCTCTGCCCTCCCATGTGCGGGCTCTGGCAGTCAGTAACCCAGGACCACCCACACCCTTTCTCTCCCCCTCCCCCCAAGTCTGCTTTGCCAGTTCTGAACAGGGCTCCTGTGTTTGATCCAGTTCCGGGTACCAGCAGTCACTCTCCTGTCTCTCCTTCCGGTCTGTGATCACTTCTCTAGCAGCACCATCAAGTCCTGCAACCCAAGCCCTTGGCAGTTTTCTGGCCCTAAACTGATCTTAAGAGAATTTGGGCCAAAGACGCGTCCACCTTTCGGCTTTGCTGTACTGCCCCCTGCTGGAGGGTCTTTGCGTGGCCAGCCCACCAGCTGAAGGGATGTGGCAGTGAAAATCAACAGAGCCCACTGTGTGGATTCTGAGGTGCGGATGCTGGACCCATTGGGCCTTATTTGGACCGGTGCTTCTTTTCCTCTGATTCTAGAAAGCACTGCACCTGTGGGACTCATGGGTCTGGTGTGCATCCAGTGAGACAGAGATTGTGCTTAGTTGCTCAGTCATATCCGACTCTTTGCGACCCCACAGACTGTAGCCCACCAGGCTCCTCTGTCCATGGGATTTTCCCAGGCAAGAATACTGGAGTGGGTTGCCATTTCCTTCTCCAGAGACAGAGCTTAGAGGACACCAAGAAGTGAGCACCAGTCAATGGCCTTCACTTCCCTCTTTTCCTGCAATGACTGGCTGCAAATATTCTCCCCCGGCCCCAGCTTCTCCCCCAGCCTCAGCTTCTCCTCCATCCCATCGAGCTGAGTGAAGCTTCTACCTTAGAGTATAGCCTGCATGAGGCCATGCTCATATTCAAAATCTGCTAAGTTCTTTAGTAACGGTAGTTACCTTTGGGGGAGTGGGCCTCAGCAAAGTGCCTGGGGTGCTGGCCATGTTCTATGTCTTTTTTAAAAATTAATTTTTATTGAAGTAAAGTTGATTTACAATGTTGTTAGTTTCAGGTGTATGGCAAAGTAATTCAATCATACATACAAATACATTCAAAATAGATCTGTTTTCTCAGAGTCTTTTCCCTTTTGACAAGTTTTACGAAATACAGAGTATAGTTCCCTGTGCTATGCCATAGGTCCTTGCTCATTTTATATATAGCAGTGTGTATCTGTTAGTCCCAAGCTCCAAATTCATCCTTTCCTACCACGTTCTGTGCCTTGATCTGGGTGTGGATACACAGACATCTTCACCTGTGTGCCTCTGGCTGTACACTTTGCATTTGTGTACTTTTCTGTGTTTCTGTTATAATTCAATAACAAGTTTATCAACACTTTTGAAATAGGGAAGGCAAGGGGGGAAATAGCCTATACACAGCAAATATTAATGGTAAAGAGTATGTGAGTAGATTTTCATTTCTATAACTAGTCCTGAGACCTGTGGCCAATTAGGACCACCCCTCAGAGCTCTGAAGCCGCCCAGATCCACATGGCAGCTGATGGGGCCCTTCACCCAGGAAGGCTTGTCTCCTGCTATGGTTGTTGTTGGACTCTCTCCCTGACTCTGTGGTTGGACAGGAGGCCCTTAGAGGTGCCCCGGTCCCAGACCAGTCCTGCCCACCACTGTGTGTAGAGCTCCCCTTGGTGATGGGAGTGGACGACCCCAGAGAGTAGCAAGTCCCCTCTTCCTCCCATTGTCTCAGGAGCCTGAGGAATCCAACACAGGAGTTAGTGTCAGTCTCCATTTCCACTCAAGAGGACTCTGGTCCTCCACCTTGGAGGGGGATTCCCCTCGCCCCCAGGGATCAAGACTATCAAACCAATGATGATCCAAGTTGCAGGGGTGGGCAGCAGACACTTGGTAAGGTGGGTGTTTCTGGCGTTACACTCTGAGGAGACCCCTCCCATGCCCATTCCCACTCTGAGTCCTGGACTCAGAGAAGCAGGAGGATATTAATACATCAGTTGCAGGGTAACCTCCGGACAGACGTGCGCTCTTGCTAGTGCCAAAACTATATCTCTGGAAGGCTGCCACCATTCTTCCTGGCCAGCAGCTTCTGGAGTTTTCTCTGCATTTGCCTGGCACTTTGAGAAGTCATGACCCCCAGGAACCCTCTCAGTCCCAGTAGACCAGATGGACAGTCACCCCAGACACCCTCCAAGCCAGAGTCCCCCAGGGGTAGGACCAGATCTCGGCAGTCTCTGTGTGCCCCTCAGCTGGCCCAGTGAAGGCGCCCAGGCTCCAGACTGCAGCAGAGCAGCTCAGCCGCAGGCTCTGAAGAGTTGGGTGGACCCCCACTGATGTGACCCGAAGAAGTGGCAGCCATAACACATGTCTTTGCAGGACTCACAAAGCTGGGCACCATCCATCTCTCAGGTTTCATTGTCATATTCTGTGCATTTTGCTAACTTGAGTGGCTGCTCTAACAGGGCGGACGTGGAAGTGGGATGAATATTTGAAAGGTGATCTGCAGACTCAGCTCAGCGATAGAGAATCTGTCTGCAATTCAGGAGACCTGGGTTCGATCCCTGGGTTGGGAAGATCCCCTGGAGAAGGAAACGGGAACCCACTCCAGTATTCTTGCCTGGAGAATCCCATGGACGGAGAAGCCTGGTAGGCTACAGTCCACGGGGTCTCAAAGAATCGGACACGACTGAAAGACAAACATTTCTTTTATAGACTTTTTAGGGCTTTCCTCAGCATTGTCTGGTTGGCTGTCACCCAGGTCTGTGAGATGAGCAGTGTTGAGGCCAAGAGGGGTGACTCAGTCTTCCCAAGGACCCCGAAGCCCTTGGCGTTGGAACATGCTCCACCCTCTTCTCCCAGCCTTGGCCCAGAGCCCTTCCCCCCTTTTGTGCCCCAGGGTCCTGCACACAGACCTTCTAAATACCTTTCTGTGTACAAGTCCACCAGGGCTGCCATAACAAAGTGCCACAGACTGGGTGGATTCACCAACAGAAATTTATTTTCTCGCAATTCTGGAGGCCAGAAGTTCAGGTTCAAGTGTCAGCAGGGTTGGTTTCCTTGGCTTCTCAGAGACGGCCCGTCATCTCCCTGCGTCTTCATATGGTCATCCCGCTGCATGCGTCTGTGTCCTAATCTCTCCTCCTCATAAGGACACTAGTCAGAGTGGATAAGGCCCACTGCAGTGACCTCATTTAACCTTAATTTCTGCTGATGGCTCAGTGGTTAAGAATCTGCCTGCCAATGCAGGAGATACAGGAGACTCAAGTTCAATCCCCTGGATCAGGAAGATCCCCTGGAGGAGGAAATGGCAACTGACTCCAGTATTCTTGCCTACGAAATCCCATGGACGGAGGAGCCTGGTGGGCTACAGACTATAGGATTGCAACACGTCTGAGTTACTGAGCACACAAGTCCTGTTAAACGTCCCCATTCTCAAACACAATCATGTCCTAACGTCCTGGGGGTTGGGACTTCAACCTCAACAGATGAATTGGGAGGGCACATAGTTCAGCCCAGCACAACTCGTTTGGCCTGTAACAGGCCTGGGTACCAGGAAAGCTCAGAGGAAGTAGGCACAGCTGGAGTGGCAGAGGGGCGAGGGTCTTCTGGGAAGAGGAGAGACCAGGCACTAGGGTCTTAGGGGGAGTTCATCTTGGGGTGGTGGGGAGGGATGAGCTCAGTTTAAGGGCATGTCCCGTGCAGAACTGACTTAGCTGTGAAGATAGTAGGTAGGCCCTCGACAAGCAGCACAGACATGGCATCTGGGGCCCAGCCTCCCTGCCTAGGCGTGTGGCGTTTTTGCACAGCACAAGGCCTCTTGTAGGAATTCCAGGAGCTAGAGATATGGTTAGAATTGGCTAAACTGGAAGACTTGCTCAACTGTGAGAGCCTGGAGACCATGGATGAGACCCAGGGCTTGGATCTTCCACTGACCACCCACAATTCATGCCTCTCTGGACGGGGTGCTGCAGAAACTGAGGGCATTAGATTCTTTTATGTCAAGTCACTAAGTTGCGTCCAACTCATTTGAGACCCCATGGACTATAGCCCTGTCCGTGGGATTTCCCAGGTAAGTATACTAGAGTGGGTTGCCATGCCCTCCTCCAGGGTATCTTCCCAACCCAGAGATCAAGCCCACATCTCCTACTTTGGTAGGCAGATTCTTTACCACTGAGCCACCAGGGAAACCTGTTAGAGTCTTGGGCATCTAGTTTAAATGTCCTGCTCAGCAGTCTACCAGCTGTGTGTCCAGCTCCAAGCTCTGGCCTCTTAGTTCATAAAAATGCTGATTATTATAGGGATTCTTTGGTTAATATAAGTGAGCTGACACATACCAGAAGCACTGGTCCCATTTGCCTTCTTTTCCTTTTGCTTTTCTGTAAGTTGTTTCCTTGTCAAACTGCTGGGACATAAGAAGACCTGCATGGGCCAGAGGTGGTGGGAAACCAGAAGGACTGTGGTCTGTGCAGCTGGTCCAGGGAGGGGAGAGCTTTGGGTCCCCAACCTGCATGGGTCCAGGCAGAAAGAGGCTTCTGGCAGGGGCAGGACTAGAGGTGCTGTGAGCTATCATGGTGGGCATGCCCTTGACCCCAGTCATCACGAGCCCCTCCATGTGCCTCCCAGAGCTGCCATTTCCAAGCTCCTGCTCCTGGTACTTAAGATCCTTACAGACCGGGAGGCTGGGGTGCCTCCTGGGACCCAGGAGACATGTGTTGTTGAGAAAGAGATGGTGGCAGCTGGGGCAGGAGGGAGGAAAAGCTCTCATGGGTACAGGAAGACCTGTTTATTTCTCAAACAGGTTCTGAAGGTTTATTCAGGATTCATGGAGGGAAGGAGGTGAGCATGGCAGACCCTGGACTCTCAGAGGCCATCTGCCTGCTGTTTCCAAGGATGCCCCTGGCATATTTAGAGTTTCAGGTTAGGATTTTGTTTCAGGGATGAAAATAGTTCTGCTGTGAAGACAGTAACATCCCCTACTGTACAGCACAAGGAACTATGCTCAGTGTTATGCAGCCTGAATGGGAGGGGAGTTGGGGGGAGAATGAATACATGTATATGTATGGCTCAGTCCCTTTGCTGTCCACCTGAAACTATCACAGCATTGTTAATCGGCTACACCCCAATACAAAATAAAAAGTTAGAACAACAAAAAAATATATAGTGATGTCCCCAGGGTGTCTTTGTCCCCACACCAGCCATACTGATTTGCCTGGGGACAGGCGCCGGACCCAAGCCAGGACCACCAAAGCCCCCTCCTTGGGGGGACAGAGCCGGCCTCAGCACAATTTGCAGAAATGTAGACATGAAGGTGGTCATTTTCCATGGTGGGATATGGGCAGGCAACACCCATGCAAAGAGATCCCGGAAAGGGTGAGGGGACCTTGTACCACACAATGCTCCAGACCCGAGTCCAGAGCCCACCACACCCTGCCCTCGGGCTCTTAAAAACTCCAATGCAGCTTTCCTGTTCTGAATTCCTCTTTTTTGTGTATAAAGCCAGATAGAATTGACTGTTTGCAAAAAACCCAAATCAAGCAGACTTTTTTGCAGAATTTCTCTTGCTGTGGAAAACCTGGTCTAAGCACAAAGACCCCGGGGCTGTAGAAATGTTTACCCTGCAGCACGTTCTAGAGTGTCAGCTATATTCCTCACCCAGCAAGCGGGAAAGCCTGGGACTGCATTCCTACCTCTCTGTAAGCTGACTGTCCTTCCTGGATCTCTTCATGCAACTCCACACTGACTCCACCACTCAGAGGGGCCTTGTGAATCTCCCTAGAAGGCAATCCCACCTTCAGCTTCTTGCTTCCATGTGCTGGCTATTGTAAACACTGCTGCAGTGAACATAGGGGTGCATGTTTCTGAGAGAGTCCCTTTGTACATAATGCTCAGACTCCTGCCCTGCGCCCTCTGAGCTGCAGCCCTGCCTGCCCCACCCTCTGTAGTCTCCCCCATTCCCTCCCAAGGAAGGAAGCCTTGGCCCCCAGAACCTCCCTGTGCCCTCAGCTCCCAGCTGACAGGTGGCACACTGGGGATCCAGGGAACCATTGCATCCCAGCAGCATCAGGCTCCTGTTCCTCTTGGCACCTCCCCAGGGTGAGCACTGTCTTGGCACGGAGCCGGGGTTCCCTAAATGCTGACTGAACTGAAACCCCACTGTGGTTGCTGGTTCCACCTCCCTGTCATGGGCAGGGGCGGAGGGTGCCCAGGCTCCCTTGATGGTGGCCCAGGCGGAGTCCTCCCAGAGGGATCCATCTGGGCAGCTCTCTCTTGGCCCACTCCCATGGCTGCCTTGGGAACCATGCATATGTGGCCTGAAGCTTAAATTCTGTTGTGGGCTTAGGATCACAGGAAGAACCCTGAGGGGGAGGACCCAGAACACTTGGCTTTGAGAAGGAAGGTGAGCATGGCTGTGAGGTCCGGAGCTTGGGGCCCCCTAGGGAGGGAGTGGCGTGACTTCAGGAACCCCTCTCAGTGTCCCCAGCCTCCAGCAGGGGCGCCCCACCCTGGATGGAGCACGTGGTGGGGCCTCTGAGTGCTGCAGTGCAGTGGGGAGAAACCTCTGGGTGACCCTGTGTGACCCTGGGGAAGGGGAACCGTTCAGGAAGTGCCCTGCGCTGTGCTGTGCTGCGCTTACTCTCTCAGTCGCGCGTCCTACTCTTTGAGACCCTATGCACTGTAGCCCGCCAGGCTCCTCTGTCCATGGGATTCTCCAGGCAGAAATACTGAAGTGGATTGCCATGCCCTTCTCCAGGGGATCTTCTCTACCCAGAGTTGAAACCTAGGTCTCCCGCATTGCAGGTGGATTCTTTACCAGCTGAGCTCTCAGGAAAGCCCACCCTGTGCTGTGGCTGGCTACCAGTAACCAATCCTGAAAACTCCAGTCCCGCTGACTGCTGCAGACCCACCAGAAGCCCAGATCATGCCTATTCTCTCCCTTACTTTGTAGACTCTGGGCCAGAGGGGTTGACAGGGAGTGGGTGGCAAAGGGGCTGTCAGAGGCCCGCATAGTCTCAGAGAAGACCCTGCTCAGATCACAGCCTGTGGGTTGTTCACACCCTCGGGAGGGAAGTGCATTCTTGAGGCCTTGGGAGCAGGGGAGCAGAGTCAGAGGGCCCGGGCCCCCTACTCTGCATTCCTGGCTCTGAGTAGTCATCACAGCGTCACCTGCAGGGACAAATGACCTGGCCGAGGCTAAGGGAAGCTGTTTACCTCGTAAAAGGAGGCACAGGCAGGCACCATGGTGGTGGTCCAGGCTTCCAGTTTCTGAGCATCCCCGGGCCTTCCTTGCCCCTGTGAGGGCTCCAGAACAGGCCCCCAGTTGAGGAGTAATGGAGGGGTCAGGACTGGTCAGCTGCAGGGCTCTGGTTCTATCAGGAGAGCAAAAGACTGCAGAGTTCGGGCTTAGGGTCCCAGGGCCGCCCACTATAGGGGAGGCTGGGAAACTGGAACCACTCTGAGCCTGGCTACCCCCAAACAATGCCTGGCCAAGGGCCAGGATGCTGGGGGCACAGCCAGGCAGGGAGGGGTCTGGTCATGGAACTGGAGGACCTAGAGAGCCTTAGGGACCTGCGGTGGGGGATGGGGGGACAAGGGCAGCCTCAGGGAGCCTGTTTGAAGGCTGGGTCAAGGTCAGGAGATGCCTCTAGGGCTAAGGGGCACACTCTCCTGGTGTGGGGGCCCCGAGGGCCGGTGGGGATGCAGGAGTCCAGGGCCATCCTCAGAAGATGCCAGGACACTCATCAGCCCTGGGCAACAGTCCCTCTTCACAGCTTCCCGTCGCCCTGCAGTGACCTCCTCAGTCTCAGAAATGAGTCCACAGATTGGGGGAGCATCTGGCACCTGGAGGGCCTCCCTGAGGACCCTCGAAGAGGGGGTGGGGTGAAGGATGGGAAGAGGAATGGGGCGGGGCTGACTTCCAGAAAACCAGGATGGGGCCCCGGGCAACCCAGCCAGGCTGGAGGGGAGGGGTTGTCTGCTCACAGCTGGGGGACCCTCTTTCACCAAGGTGCTAGTCTCTCCCAGGAGCGCTGGCGCTGTGTTTCGCATCACTGTGTGCTAATCTTTCTAGAACACGCCCTCGGCAGCCTCTCCCGCCGCTCAGAGGCTTCGAAGGACATGGGAGTCTCTCATTCCTTCACCGTGAACAGGCTCAGAGAAGCCCAGAGACCCAAGGGCTGGTGCGGAGCCCCTCCCTGTTCCCCATCAGCCTGTGTTGATACTGCAGAGAGAGAGGCCCCGGGCGGTTGTCCTGCCGAGAAATGAAACATTGCTTAACCCCAAGGAGAAACCACAAGAAGAGAAAAACACCGCTCAGCTGCAGCTGGGCCTGAGGCTTCAGCCTTCATCTCGCTTACTGCCTGCACAGAGGCTTTGTTTACATTACAGGCCAGGAGGGAAGGTTTGCCAGAATGGGACTGCCTTGCAAGTCCCCAAAGACCCCTCTGACAGAGAGGAATGTGGTTTAGGGACCGTGGCTGGGCCGACACCTGCGCTGAAGCCAGGGGTGGGGGGTGGGGGGGCAGAGCAGCCCCCGGGGCGGGCTGCTGCCGTTTCACCACAGGGTTTATGGGTGCACTGGGAACCCAAGGCTGCTGTTCTTGAGGGCAGACCAGGGCTCCCAAGAGACAGGAGAGACCCCGCTGGTGGGGAGGTGGGTGAGGTGACTGCAGAGGGAGCTCCAGAATTCAGGGGGTCTCAGAAGGAGCTGCTGGTACTTCCGCAGATGTGCCTGATTTGTGTTTGTCATTTGTCGTGGGGAGCCCCCAGGACAAGTACTCGTTACATTGTCTGAAACACTATCTACCATCAATGATTAGTTCCTCTTATAAAATACTGTTCTCTTTCTAAAGGCATAGTGGTGGAGGCACATTCTGGGGACTGGGGCTGCTTGACACAGCGGGCCAAGGCAGCAAACACAGTGCGGTGGACGAGCACTGACATGGGTAGGACACTGCAGAACACCAGTTTCTGAAATGGTCCCCAGCATTACTGAGTCTTTCCTGTCTTTTACCCTGGAGGTCCATAGGTTTCCTGCCTTTTACCCTGGAGGTGCATAGGTTTCCACTGTTGGGGTCAGTGGGCCAGGCCACCTATCACAGGCTGAGGTCTGGCTCCCCTTCCTCTAGGAGGAAGCTTTCTGGTCCACCCCACTACCCACTACCACCCTTAACCCCAGGCGTAGAACCACTCTTGTTCTTCGCAGGAGGCAACGTTTCAGGAAGCAGGGCCACTGGTGGGGTGGGTGCTGCAGGTGTGCTAAGGGCCCGCCTCTGCCAGAACCAGGAGATCAGCCCCAGCCTCCCAGGGAGGAGCAAGACCTCTAGAAGGCCCCCGCCCCCAGGGCTCCTCACGACCCCTCCGACCTCTCAGATTGTCAGAGCCGCTGTCCCCATTCCCATGGCCCTGTCCACAGGTACCTCTCCTCTCTCAGCCTCACCCAGATCCCTGAGACCGGCAGCCACCTGCCAAGGCAGAAGCTACCCAGCCCCTCAACGTGAACGTCCATGTAACTGCACACACAGGCACACACACACCGACATGTGTACACCCAATATGCACACACATGTCTGCACATACCCATACCCTGGGCTTTCCCTCCCCAGAGCTGCCTGTGCCCACCCCACAGGAGATGCGGCTGCATCCCTGCTTCCATAATGAGCACCTCACGTCCACAGTCACTTAAGCTCACAGTCCCTGAGAGTGGGGGCCACCAGGTTTCCACCCAGGTTTGATCGGATTGACCCCCTGCTCTCTGCCCCAGGTCCCATCTCCACTGGGCATCTTCAGGCTGAAGCCCAGGAAGTGGGGTTGGGGGCAGTGAGGACCTGTCTATTCAGGTCTTGGATATCCTGGCCCCAAGTCCAGCTGCCTGTGTATATGAAGGTGGCCCTGGCCTAAACCCATGCCTTGAGCGACAGGCCTGGGAAAGCCACACCAGTTCAGCAGAATCTAGTCAAATGTCTGCTCCATGACCATTTTGTGCCTAGAGGGGTGGAGTCCAGTCCTAAAGAAGGTTTCCCTAGGCAAAAAAAAAAAAAGTCAAAGGAAAAGTTGCATTTTAATTTCAGAAGCATTTTGCAAGAGCACGAGGATCCCGTGGTCTGAACCTCACTGCACTTCCCTGGGCTATGCCAGGGAAGCTTTCAGTTCTGTGACCCACACCGATGACAAAGCAGAGTTCTATGTGTCACCAACCCATGTGCAGAGGTTCCTTAAAGATGAGCCCAAGGGACACCCTTAGGACAAGTGCAAGAAACAGTGTGAGCAAGACCCCAGCCCCAGCATCCAGCAAAGATAAATGAAGCCAGAGACCAGCCAAAGTCTAGGCATGGATAGACTGTATTCAGGAGTAACTATTGCTAGAACCTCCATGGTGGTCCAGTGGTTAAGGATTTGCACTTCCAATGCAGGAAGTGTAGGTTCAACCTCTAGCGGGGGAACTAAGATCCCACATGCCACACTGCAAGGCCAAAAAAAAAAGAATAACCATTGCAGAAGACAAGAGGACTCAGTGCAAATTCAACTCAACTTTGAAGAGACACAGGCAGGAGACTGTGTAAAGGCCAGAGGGTGCTGGGGGGAGGGCTTAGGCCACTGGGTTTGTCCGTTGGTGCTTCTTGAGCAGGAAAGTATCTCTTGTGTCTTCAGGAGGAAGAGGCAGTTAGAGCAAGGTGACTACCCACTGCCCTTACCCTCCCAGGGTGGGGGGCCTGGCTAGGCGAGGAGGGACTTCCAGAATCCTTACATTTCCAAGAGACAGCTCCCAGGTCCTGGAGGGTACAGTCCTGGGTGGTGGGTGATGGACATCTCAAAGGGCAGAGGATGTTCTGAAGTAACTGGTCTCACAGAGTTCAGGGCCTTTCTGCCTGTCACCAGGGTTTGACCTGGAGAGACAGATTCTCCCAGGGACACTGAGCGAAAGCCGGAACTTGCGATTTCATCTTAAGATTGCAGCCTTGAGCTGTTAGGAACTAGCTGGGGTTTAGTCAAGACTCCCTCTCTCTCTCTTTTTATTTATTTATTTGGCTCTGCCGGGCCTTAGTTGCAGCACATGGGATGTTAGATGTTCATTGCACCATGTGGGATCTTTAGCTGCGACATACAGAGTCTTGTGTTGGGACATGAACTTGGTGCGGGCTGAAAGCTGGGTTAGCCCTCCCAGAAGACACTAAAACCATTTAAGTCTTGGGAGTCGATCTTCAGAAATAGAGCCTATTTAAGAACTCAAAACTGAAGCTGAAGCTCCAATATTTTGGCCACCTGATGCCAACAGCCGACTCATTGGAAAAGACACTGGCACTGGGAAAGATTGAAGGCAGAAGAGGGTGACAGAGGATGAGATGGTTGGATGGCATCACCAACTCAATGTACATGAACTTGGGCAAACCCCGGGAGATAGTGAGGAACAGGGAAGCCTGGCGTGCTACAGGTCATGGGGTTGCAAAGAGTCGGACATGACTGAATAACTAAATGACAACAAAGGACTCTAAAGTCCTTAATTCTTGGGAGAGTAGGCTGCTGAGAAAATGAACGAGCGATCTGGGTAAGGCTGAGGTATGGCTCAGGTGGACGGTTCAGTACCACACAAGGCTGTCCCCAGATCAAAGGCAGCAGGTAGCTGTCCAGGGTGTCCTGCTGGGCAGGGCTGGTGCTGAAGCTGGCCTTAGGGTCCTGGGAAAGAGACAGGCAAGCTGGTTCTGGATGGGACCAAATTCTTCACCCACCAGGGCTGTCCAGGGCTGAGGCCTGGATGCGTTCCTCCTGTCGATGGTCTGATTCACGGGTATTAAAGCACTGCCACTTGCCAGGCCCTGGCATCTGCCCTAAGGCAGGGGTGAGGGTGAAGGTACCCTCTCCAGAACACTTGGCTCCAGTCTGGGGGTCCATATATGGCTGGGATGGCCCAAGGACAAGGGGATGGTGGGCTGCTCACCTGCTCCACCCACCCAGGTTTCAGTCCAGCTTTGGTGTTCCTAGGTTTTTCCTTCAGCTTTAGAAACCCCAATGGCAAAATGGAGCTACTAACAACGCCAAGGCCAGTTTGGAGGACAAAACAGCCTATAGGCCCTGATGGGGACTCCACAGCTGTGGCCAGGGCTTGAGGTGTTTGGGCCGCATCAGTGACCTCCATTTTCAGCAGAGGGTGGGAGCAGGAGGGTCTCCCAGTGCAGAAACAGGCCAGCTCCAAGGCTGGGAAGGGAGCAGGAAGAAGGGAGCTCTGCCTGCCAGCTGCTGCACCCCATTTGGTTTGGCAGAGCGAGGGAGGCCCAGGTTCTAGAAGGGAACTTGGCTGCCAGGCCAAGGACTTTGTACTTGCAGCCATAAAGTGCAGTCTTCAGGAGGACTCCACAGAGGGCTGCACTGTGACTAGCAACTGAAAGAAAAAATTAAACCCCAGTGCTGGAGAGGGTGTGGCTTTTGATAGAAGTCTAGACAGGATCCAGACGGTGGGGCTGCCCACCGGGTGTGTCCAGGCAACAAGAGTCTGGTGCATCCTGCCCCAGGGCCCCCTCCCTCCTTCCCAGGCCCCGGACTCCAGCTCAGAGGTTTCCAACGATGTCCCACGGCCCCTGAGGGAGCCCTGCCCGCCCTGATAGAGGAGCTTAGAGCCCCATGTGACTTTGTCTAGGAACCGTGGGCACACAAAGGGGCCTCAATGCTGCTCCCCTCCAAGGGAATGACACCCTCTGGGGTTCAGAACCAGTCTGAGGGAGACTCTGCAGCCACCCTGGAGCTCCATCTGCTCCGGGAGGCCCTGTAGGCCCCACCCTGCCTCCTACTGCCCAGTCAGATGGTCCCTAGAGCCCAAGCACTGGCTGGGGAGGCCTCCTGGGCAGGCCTCTGGGCTCCCAGGCCGGTGCTCTACCCAGACGGAGCTCTCCTCCTGGGCTGGGAGCCTTGGTTTTGTTATCCTGCCTCCTCCTTACAAAGGCTTCTCTGGTATCTCAGATGGTAAAGAAACTACCTGCAATGCAGGAGACCCGGATCTGATCCCTGGGTCAGGCAGATCCCCTGAAGAGGGAAATGGCAATCCACTCTGCTATTCTTATCTGGGAAATCCCACAGACAGAGGAGACTGGTGTGCTACAATCCTTGGGGTCGCAAAGAGTAGGACCCAACTGAGTGACTTTCACTTCACTTTCCTCCTTACAAAACTCTGCGGTGTACATACGGGTTCTTATCCCATTTCCTAAATCAGGAAGCTTTAGTGTGCAGAGCTTACCCCACTGCCCCAGCTCATAGAGCCAGTTAGGCAAGGTATGAGGATCTGGAGCCAGGCCTCTCTGCCCAGACCCCATCCTCAGCTTCCAGCATAAGAACTACCTCCTGGGCCTGAAGGAATCCAGGACACCTCAGGAGAAGTGAGCAGGCAGACCCAAAGCCCCAAGCAAGTGCTTGCAGAGCAGGTAGAGAACCCTCCTCCAACGCCCTGACCACTGGGCCCAGGACCCATGCCGTTCACCCTCCTCTGCTGCGGGTCCTGCCTGCCTCGCACATCTGTGAGCTGCTGATCTGTCCTTAATGCACATGCAAAGGCTCTGTGATGCCCCCAGAGACCCTAATTCTGTCCCCAGGGCCACTCTAGCCAGGGGATCCTCCCCTTCAAACCTGGGGTGTGTGCGGCTCCCTCCTGCCCAGGGCTCTTCCTCCATCCCTCCATACCTCCAGCTGCTCAGGCCATGTGGGCTTGTCCACCCCATGACCTGGGATATTCTTTCCAGGATGTGGCCACTCTGAGCCTTAAGTGTCCAGGACACCGTGGAGAAAATGCTCAATAGAGCCTCCTAAAGCTTTAGGACAAAATGACCTTGACACTGATGTGTGAAAGAGTTAAGAACTGGAAGTTCCCTGGTGACCTGTTGGTTAGGATTCAGCGTTTTCACTGCCACAGTCCGGGTTCAGTTCCTGGTTGAGGAACTGAGATCCCCCAAGCAGCTAAAATAAAATTAAATAAATTAATTTTTTTTTAAAAAGTAAAAGCTGACATTAAGGGAACATGCATCAATTCATTCTCTTAATGTTTACTCTTAATTTCAAAAGATCACCTTCTAAAACACACAACAGAAAGGTATCCTGGGTGTGGGCCTGCTCCAGGCATCCTGGGGCCTGGAACCCTCCCCTTGCTTCTCCCCTTGCTGAGTCACTGAAGGTTCCAGAACCACCCTGGGTTGACCCCTGACTCCCCGGTGTCTCCTGGCCCCTGGCGGCTGAGAGGCTCCGCCGACCCCACTAGAGCACTGAGACAGGAGGTCAGTGACCCCTGGGGCCAAGGTTGAGAGGGCTGGGTGCTTTCCACACCTCACTCTCATGACACCATATGAGGATGGTGACAGTCAGAGTCCTGGCAGGAAGCTGGGGGCCTGGGGGGCACACTGGAGACTGGAGAGGGGGTCCAGAGAACATCCGCAGCTGGGGTGAGGGAACCAACGTCCGTGCAGCTGCCAGTCAGAGATGATGTGATTGCATCCGGCCCCTCCTCCCTTGGCACCTCCTGTCAGTGAGGAGGGCCCATTGAGAGGGGAGGAGGTTCCAGAGCAGGTAGAAAAGGAACTCCTCTGCCGTGAGCCTCATCACCTCTCCCCTCCCACTGAGAGCCACCATGAGGCCTGGAGGCTGGTACAGGCCCATGGGCCCCCCTAAGGGCCAGCCACTTAACTGTCTCTTGCTCTGTTCCCAAAAGAAAGAGGTAGAAACACATTTATTATCCTAATATCTGGCTCTGGAATTCCCCACTGGAAGATGCAAAGGCTGGATGAGCCCCAGGCTGCAAGGTGGGGGCTGGGCCAGGCTCCTGGCTGCTCTGAGCCACCTGCAGAGTGCTTGTGTTGGGGAGGGTGGGTGAAGGAGAGGCTGTCCCCCAACCCTGTCCCAAGGGCCCAGGACACAGACAGGTGGGGCTAGGAGGCTGGGAGCCTGGGCAGGGGTGGGGCAGAAGTGCTGGGCAGGTCTATCACACCCACCCCACCTGGGGCTGTCACGTGAGCACTTGCAGAGCAGAGGGGCTGCAGTGATAAGATAGCAGAGACAAGGCTGGGCTGTCGGCAAAGGCCCCTCAGAACAGGGCCCAAGAACCTCAGGAATGCCTCTGAGTCAGCAGCGAGCTCTAGGCCATGCCCTTGTGGGGGTGCTCCTGGAGTGGATCCTGGGAGCCACTGTACTAATTGAATCCTACAAGGACTCTGCCTGTGGAGTCTGTGCTCTGAAATCAGGATCTGGGCACAGAGTTCCGACCAGGTGTCATGTTCAAGGCTTCCCCACTCTGATGTCTGCAGATCCCCCAGACTCTGCCCGGTGGGTGTACAAAGTGATCCCACCTGTGCCCAGGCCTGGACCAGCACCTGCCTGCTCCCTGGCCCTGCCCACCACAGGTGCCCGGTCTTCAGACCTTCACCTGGTGATCCTCTCCAGTCCCGCCATCAACCCCACCCCCCAACCCGTGTCCTCTCTCCCAACCTGGGGCTCCTTTCCTGTTGCCGCCTCCAGTGAGCAGGCCACGTGGACCCCCTCTCCCTTTCTGCAGTCCCAGCACGCCTCCCCACCTCTGCCAGCTCCCACCCACTTTGGAGCATGAGTGATTCTTATCCATTTCTTAGATTAGCCAAGAACGACCAACCTGTGACCAACCTGGAGGACAAGTCGTTTGCGGAAGAACTTAATGTATAAGGATTGTCTGTTCATGACCAGACAGTCCAGGCCTCTTTGAATAAATGTGATGCTGCGGTGGAGCTAATGGTAAAGAACCTGCCAAAGCAGGAGCCGTAAGAGACTCGGGTTCAATCCCTGGGTTGGAAAGATCCCCTGGAGGAGGGCATGGCAACCCACACCAGTATTCTTCCCTGGAGAATCCCATGGACAGAGGAGCCTGGCGGGCTACAGTCCATGGGGTCACAAAGAGTTGGACACAACTGAAGTGACTGAGCACACATACACACATACTGTCCACCCAATACTAATGCAAACTGCCTCTAAGCCCCCTCATTCAGGGATAGAAAGGACCACCTTCCAGGTACTTGAACCATGTCAGTCTGCTCTGTATGAGATGGGGCGTCTGACCTGCCACTGCTTAAAGAAGTTGGTGTGGTACACTACTCCGGCTGACCTAACAGAATGGCACAGACTCTTGGCTTAAACAAGAGCAAAGTGTGGTCTCACATTCCGGAGGCTGGAAGTCCAAGATCAAAGTGCTGCCAGGTTGGTTTCCCCTGAGGCTCTTGGGCTTGCAGGCGGCTCCTGGTATCATTGACTCAATGCAGGAGTCTGAGAAAACTCCAGTAGATAGTGGAGGACAGGGAAATGTGGCCGTACTGTAGTCGATAGGATCACAAAAAGTCGGACACAATAGAGCCACTGAACAGAAGCAACGACCCTTCTCACTGGGCCTTCCCAGGTGGTGAAGTGGTAAAGAACCTGCCTACTAATGCAGGTTCCATCCCTGGGTTGGGAAGATCCCCTGGAGGAGGACATGGCAACCCACTCCAGTATTCTTGCCTGGAGAATCCCATGGACAGAGGGGCCTGGAGGGCTACAGTCCATGGGGTCACAATAGTCAGACACAAATGAGCGACTGAACATACACAGATGTGCACCTTCTCTCTCAGTCCCACAGAGCCCTTCTCTGAACACAAGCAGAGACAGGGAAACCACTGGTGTCTCATAAAAATACCGGCCCTCGTTCAATCTTGACTCCCTTCTTAAAGGGCCCTCTCCAAGCAGTCACATGGGTGGTTAGGGCTTCTATATGACTCTTGAGAGTCCCTTGGACTGCAAGGAGATCCAACCAGTCCATTCTAAAAGAGATCAATCCTGAGTGTTCACTGGAAGGACTGATGCTAAAGCTGAAACTCCAATACTTTGGCCACCTCATGCAAAGAGTTGACTCATTGGAAAATACCCTGATGCTGGGAAGGATTGGGGGCGGGAGGAGAAGGGGACGACAGAGAATGAGATGGCTGGATGGTATCACCGACTCTGTGGACATGAGTTTGAGTGAACTCCGGGAGTTGGTGATGGACAGGGAGGCCTGGCGTGCTGTGATTCATGGGGTCGCAGAGAGTCGGACACGACTGAGCAACTGAACTGACTGACTGAACTGATATGAAGTTGGGTGGGGGGACACAATTTAGTCCTTCAGTTCAGTTCAGTTCAGTTCAGTTGCTCAGTCGTGTCCAACTCTCTGCGACCCCATGAATCACAGCACGCCAGGCCTCCCTGTCCATCACCAGCTCCTGGAGTTCACTCAAACTCATGTCCATCGAGTCGGTGATGCCATCCATCCATCTCATTCTCTGTCGTCCCCGTCTCCTCCCACCCCCAATCCCTCCCAGCATCAGAGTTTTTTCCAGTGAGTCAACTCGTCACATGAGGTGGCCAAAGTTTTGGAGTTTCAGCTTTAGCATCAGTCCTTCCAATGAACACCCAGGACTGATCTCCTTTAGAATGGACTGGTTGGATCTCCTTGCAGGCCAAGGGACTCTCAAGAGTCTTGGCAATAATCTGCCATCAGATTTAGTTTTCCTAGGCTCAAGATCTATAAACTAATGGGGATATGACGGGACTCCCACCCTTGGGTTACTGGATGATTCATCTCTGCCGTCCCCTTGGGACAGGGTGTTGTTTTTGATCTCATATCCTGACCAGGGAAGGGCAAGGGCCAGATGTTTCCCCTTGGCCCTTTCCTCTCTCGTAGCTCTTTCCTGAGAGGTTAAGGAGCCCATGTGGAGGTTCTGCTGACAGCCAAGAGGCTCCATCCCAGTGACCCCATTGGAAAGTGGGACACGGGCCACTGACACGGGAGCCAGACCTGATCCCTGACCCCACCTGCTCCTCCCCACTAGGGGGCTGTTGTGACCCCTGGGTTCCACTTATTAGTATCAATTCAGAGACTGTGTCCAGTAGTCCTGAAAAGTCTCTGTGTTCCCCTCCCCTGTATGGAGTCCCCCAGTGAAAGGCCGAGCTTCCTTTCAGGAGACCTACACCCACCATGGGGTGGCTGGGCCTCTCACTCAGAGCTAGTGTCTGAGTCTGACTGCTGGCTCAGTTATCATGATGTGGCTACTCCCAGCCTCGTGATCTTCTGCCCCCAGTGTTATTTACTCTAGAAATGAATCAGGACCCTTGCTGACTGCCCATCTTGCTGGCCTCAATGGATCCAGGTCCCAGGAGCCGTCTACTTGACAGACAGGCCCCCAGCTGCCACTCTGATCTTGGAATCACTGAGATCACTGCCTTCCCCTTGCTCTGACCCCACCATCTGTCCTCAGTTCCACGGAGACCCTGCTGTTCCCATCACTATAGGGTCCTGTAGCAGCCTCCACCACCAGCCCTGACCTGCCAGGAACACGCACAGAAATGCACTGTGCCCCTTGCCAGCTGTGTCATGTGGATAAGCAGGGCTCCGTCAGCCCTTCTGGGTTTTCCAGCCTCTATCTGAGCCTCTGATCCCTCGGTCGTCTTCCCTCCCTCCCCGCCTTCTAAGAGCCAGACTGAGGGCACAATGTAGCACCAGTCTTCTGGATGGTCCCCCCAGGGTGTGAAATGTAAATCACAGACAGTATGACCGCGTGAACAGCTCTCCTTATCAGAGTTCTTCCCTCCTCACTCCCGCATCCTCAGGACCCAGTCCTGCCAGGTCCCACCTGAGCCCAACTTTGGCAGAAAGCCCCTTTCGCCCGTTCTGACACCTGCTCCAAAACATGTGAATCTGGAAGACCTCATGCTTAGCAGAGATAACCCAGGCACGAAAGGACAAACAGCGGCTGCTTCCACTTTATGCGAGGTTTCTAGAGCAGATGAATTTATAGCAGAGAGTAGCCGGTGGTTTCCAGGGGCCGAGGGCGGGGGTGGAGAGCTGGGGTTTGATGGGGGCAGGGTTTTCGGTTTTGCAAGATGAAAAGGGTTCTGGAGAGGGCGGTGGTGGCAGTTTCACAACAGTATGAACCTACATCACACGGCTGAATTAAACGCTTAAGGATGGTTCAGATGGTAACTTTGTGCTGTATGTGTTTTACCACAATAAAAAACAAAAATTTAAAACCTCTCCCCTCCCTCAGCGGGTCCACGCCTCCCCAGCCGGCTGTGCTGGGATTTAACGCCAGTCAGGCTGCCAGAGGGAGGGAGGGAGGGTGGAGGCGGGTCCCCAGGGAGCCACTGTCTGGTTAGACACCTGCCACAGTGTGAGCCTCAAGCAGGATGCAGGTGGGGGCCACCAGAGCCTATAAGGGGAGCGGTCATCCACGCAATCCTTCAAGCTCATGGGATCTGAAGTTCCCAGTTCTCATCTGCATCTACCCAGACCTCCCCCACGCCCCTCACCAGAGTCCCACCCTTTCAGGGTCTTGACCTCGTGGAAGTCTCCCTCCAAGGTCGAGAGCTCCACCACTCCTAGGAAAAAAAAACCCAGCCTCATTTACCCCTCCTTTATCCTCCAAACCTCACCACCCACCAGAGATCAGGGTTCCTGAGATGCCCCAGGGAGGCCTGCTGGCCTTCACCTCTTAGGCTGAATTTGTCTGTCGTGTCTCTCTTCCACAGCCAGCAATCTCAGCGCACCACCCAGATCCTAGGTCCCTGACACCTCCCCCAGGCAGTCGCCAGGTCCCTGTCTATCCACTGTGTCAGCGCTCAACCTTGGTGAAAAGACTGATCCCCCTCGGCAATGTCACTTTCCACCCACTGCCTGTGCTCAGACCCTCTGTGCCAGCTAGTGGCAAGCGATTCCATGCAGGGGACTCACCCCAAAAGTGTCAGGAAGGGAAGAGGGCAGGACAGGGCAGAAGGGGAAGGGACCCAGGATGTCACTGCCTCTGAGGTCTCTGCTGGCCCTATAGGCGCCCCAGGGCCTCTGGAGCCGCCCTAGAACAGAAGGGTGCCAGCTTCTGTACTCATGTGGCAGCAGGTCTTTGGTGGGGTGGGGGGGCACACATGGTCTTGGGTGGTCTTTGTCACAGGAGGTGAGTGGAGGTGGGGGCTCTCCAGAAGGGATCTGAACAGAACTCTCTGCTGTCTGTTTCCAGGTCAGCACAGCTTTCCCTCTGCCTTGAACTTGACTCTCCCTGCTGGTGTGGCTGCCTCGGCTGCCTGGGGTGAAGGCTTGACCCAGACCCCCCAGTTCTGCAGTGGTTCCCCAGGCAGGCGCCCAGCACTATAATTTTTAGAAAGGCCCCAGTAGACATAGCCAGTTGGGTGTGTGCCACCCCTGCATGGGCCCAGAGCTCAGAAGGGGCACGCAAGGTCTGCAGTCATCTTCTTGAAATCTTTAACAGTTTTATCCTTGAATTTGTGTTTTGTGAGTGAAGTCAGTGGAGGATGTCAGGTGATCACACCCTGGGGGGCCCAGGTGGGGTGTGGGAACGGTGAGGCGCACACACACCCCACACACAGATGTGCAGAGTCAGGGCGCCTTTGAGGGTCTGCACTCCCCCTACAAGTGTAAGGTCCGAGGGAGACCAATATTAAAGAGAAAATGCTTAACCGTGACAGGTTGACAGAGGGACCGTGGAAGAAAGGAAAACACATTTTCCACTGCTTTTTGAACAAAGGGCCTGCCCTTGGAGGTGGTGGTTGTTTTTTCGTGTGTTTTGTTCTTTTTTTTTTTTTAACATTTCCACCTAGGTACCAATTACTTATTAGGTCGATACATTTTTGTTTTTAATTGGAGTATAGTTGCTTTACAATGTCATGTTGGTTTCTGTTGTACAAGGACGCGAATCAGCTATATGTATACATATATCCCCTCCCTCCCTCCCTCCCATCCTCCTATCCCACCCCTCTAGGTCATCACAGAGCACTGAGCTGAGCTCCCTTTGTCATACAGCAGCTTCTCACCAGCCATCTATTTTATACATGGTAGTGCATGTATGTCAGTCCTAATCTCCCAATTCATCCCACTCTCACCTACCCACACCATATCCACACATCCATTCTCAGGGCCTGCACTTTGATTTCTCGCTGGTCCCTGCTCTGAGCTCTGCACCCAGGTCTGGAAGCCCACACAGCCTTCCTCACCACCCAGGCTGGGTCAACAAGCTACCGGAGGCAGCCAGCATAGCCCCCACACCTGGCCAGAGAACCTCACCTTCTTTCCAGGATGTTCTCTTCTTCATCCAGAAAATGTATGGAGCATGTTTATCCTCTGAGCCCCAAACTTACAAAAATGATTCCAGGACCCCATGCTCTTCACCTGGGAGTGTGGGGCTTAACTTGGGCTCACCAAGGATTTCTGCACTTTTCTGATATTAATAGTACAGATGACTGATCTGGGAAAACTTGCAGGGAACCCAGCCATATCCCACCCCCGCCAGTCCCTGCAACTTCAACGGTGACCAGATCATCAATGATGCACACGGGTACTTCAACACCCATGTGAAAACCCCACCACAACCCCAGCCCAGACGTGCTGTCAGGGCTGTGAATGCCAGCTCACAAAAGGTCTATCACTGGTTCCCTGCTCTTGGAACAGTGTGTTTGGAGTTCATTGACTGTAGGTTTTCCTTCAGGGTGTGACAAATGAGATGTAGCCCCTAGTACCAGAAGTCCAAGGGTTGGACTGGGGGCTCAGCGGGTCCTGAGGATGCCCCACCCTCTTCCCCATGTACTCAGAGCCCCTGGGGCCCCATATTTGTTTGGGTGAGAGCTCTGTGTTTGTCAGGTGGTGCGACAGCTCCGAGCAGAGAAGGCAGTGCCAAGCGGGTAGCCAGCAACAGCTGGGCACACGCTCCAGATGACACACGCCAGGCGGGGCTGGGGGCGGGAAGCCCTCCCTGCTGCCGTCCTGTCCTGGGGGAGCCGCCTCCCTCATAATCCCTCCCGCGGCTCCCCCGGGAGGTGGGAGAACACAGGGCGATTGTCACAGATCATGTGCTGGGGGGAGAGCCCCGCAGACCTGAGGCGGGGGAAAGGGGTGATGAAAACAGCCTTTGTCCTGCACCCGTTCCCTGCACACTGGGCTTGTGTTTCTTGCTTTATGACAATTGGGTGAAACATTAGACCCAGGCATCAATTATTCAGATTTCACCGCAAGGTCAGAACAGCAGCCCTGTCCTGCCCCCTACTCAGAGTGATGGGATGGGAAAGCACAGGCGACTGGTTCCAGGAGGGAGGTTGTGAGGCTTCAGATAGACTCAGGCTGAGGGCCTGAGCCCCTGCACCCCCAGGTCTCAGCTGGCCACCCCATCCCCTCTAACCCTCTTCTGCTGACTCTAGTCAAATCGCCAGGCTTTTCTAGGCATTTGGGTGGCAGTGAACTCCAGAAAGCATGACTCCATCCTCAGATGCCAAGGGCTCAGGCCCCACCCCCACCCCTGCCCACCACCAGGCACCGGCTCACCTCTCTGGCTCTTCTATTTGCTCAGGACCCTCCGTGTCAACCCCCTCACTCTGCCCAACCTGTGTCATCCTTACCCTCTCCCAAAATTTCAGGAATACAGGTGTCACCCACCCATCTCCTTTCTTTTTTTAAACTTTTTAATTTAATTTTTTTTGTCTGTGCCCTTTGGCAAGTGGGATCTTAGTTCCCCAACCAGAGACTGAACCCTCGCCCCCTGCAGTGGAGGCATGGAGTCTCAACCACTGGACCACCAGGGAAGTCCCCACTTGTCTCCTTTCTAATACAAGTCTTTAAAGTCCTCAGTTTCCCTCAGAACACTATTTATCTGTCTCCTAAGATTTTTGATAGGCTGTGTTTTCACTATCATGCTACAATGACTTTTTAATCCTCTTCTTATTTCTTCTTTTTCTGGTGAAAATTTTAGGAGTGTCCTGTGAAACTTTCAAATTTGAGAACTATCCAGACCCTTTCAAGTCACTGATTTCTAGTTGAATTCCATTGTGGTCAGAGTACTGTAGTACTACCTTACTAATTTCAGCTTTTTTAAATATACTGAGATTTGGTTCATGACTCAAAACACCATCTCTTTCGGTGAATGTCCCATGAGCACACGAAAATAATGTGCCTTCTCCAGTCGAATGATTAAATGTCAATTAGGTCAAGTAGGTCGATAGTGTTGTTTATGTGTTCTGTATCTTTAATGCTTTTCTGTGCAGGTGGTGATGAAATCTCCCACGAATAAGAGATTTGTCTGTCTCTCTTTTCAGTTCTCGGAGAAGGCAATGGCAACTCACTCCAGGGTTCTTGCCTGGAGAATCCCAGGGACAGGGGAGCCTGGTGGGCTGCCGTCTGTGGGGTCGCACAGAGTTGGACATGACTGAAGCGACTTAGCAGCAGCAGCAGCTTTTCAGTTCTATCTGTGTTTGCCTAGTATAGCTTGAGTCATTCAGTGTGCATATGCATTGAAGTCTGCCTTAGTCTGCTGGGGCTGCATCACAAAAAGCACAGACTTGGTGCCTTAAACAACAGACATTAAATCTGGAGGCTGGAAAGGCCAAGATCAAACTTCATCAGAGGGTGTGGTTTCTGGCAAAGACTCTCTCTGCTCAGTCGTGTCCAATTCCTTGTGATCCCATGGTCTATAGCCCACCAGGCTCCTCTGTCCATGGGATTTCCCAGGCAGGGATCTGGAGTGGATTGTCATTCCCCTTCTCCAAGCTATCTTCCTGACCCAGGAATCGAACCCATGTCTCCTGCAAGTCTCCTGCATTGCAGGAGGATTCTTTACTGCTGAGCTGCTGGGGAAGCCCAAAGACTGTCCCAGGTAGTCTTCCCTCTGGACACATGAAGATAGAGAAAGACAGAGAGTCCTGGTCTCCTCCCCTTCTTACAAGGTCCTATGGGATCGGGGCCCCATGGTTATGACCTCACTGAAACTTTTTTAAGGATTTTTTTGATGTCAACAATTTTTAAGGTCTTTATTAAATTTATATTGTTGTTTTTGCTTTATATTTTGATTAAATCTTATCTCCCCAACCAGAGATCAAGCCCTCAGTCCCTGCATTGGAAGGAGAAGTTTTAAGCACTGGACTGCCAGAGAAGTCCTATGACTTCATTGAAATTTAATTGCCTCCTAAAGAAAAACTCCAGATACAGTCACACTGGGGGTTAAGGCTTCGATTTATCCATAGTAGATGAGTCATCATCTACTTTCGTGAATGGATATTTTTATTAACATGAAATGCTCTTCCTTATTTCTAGTACTATTTTTTTGTATTCCACTTTATCTCATATTAAGGAAGCAATTCAAATTATCTATGATCAGTGTTTGCATGATATATATCTTTCTATGCTTTGACTCTTTGCTTTTCTGGGATTTATATTAAAAGTCTATCTCTTATAGATAACACATTATTTGGGTGTTTTTAAAAGTTCAATACAATATTCTCTGCCTTTTAACTTAGTTCATTTATTTTTTTAACTACTGATATGGCTGGCTGTAAATTTTTCATCTTGCTATTTGCTTTCCTTTTGTCTACCTGTTCAGGGTTTTTTTCTCCTTTTTTAGATTTGTATTTCTAAATATTCCATTTAATCTCCTGTGCTGGCTCATTGTTGTTGTGGTTTTATTGTTGGTTAGTCGTATGACTCTTTTACAACCCCATGGACTGTAGCTCACCAGGCTCCTCTGTCCACGGGATTTCCCAGGCAACAATGCTGGAGTGGGTTGCCATTTTCTTCTCCAGGGGATCTTCCCACCCAGGGATCGAACCTGTGTCTCCTGCACTGCAAGCAGATTCTTTACCACTGAGCCACCAGGGAAGCCCTTGTTGGCTCATTAGCTATGCCTATTATCTTAATCCTTTTACTAGTTGCCTTAGATTTATAGTGTCCATTGCTAACTTTCAAGTAACAGTCTACTTGCTCAAATAAGATGTGAACCTTAAGGACTTCCCTGGTGGTCCAGTAGTTAAGACTCCATCCTTCCAGGAGAAGGAGAAGCAGATTTGATCTCTGGTCAGGAAACTAAGATCCCATGTGCTGTGAGGCTCAGCAAAAAGAGAGAGAGAGAAAACTAAAAATCAGAGACTTTCATCTCCCTCTTCCACCCTTTGTTATCAGATATATTACATTTACAAAAGTAACAAATCCCATAATACATTGATATTATTGTTGTAAATTGTCAACTTCTTCTGAAGAAATTTTTTCTACGTTTCCTGGCCCCCAGCACTTTAAGGACATTCATTTGACTGTCCTCTACTGTGCCTTTATTCTGATGAGCATTGTTAACTTTGCTCTCCATACATCAGTTCAGTTCAGTTCAGTTCAGTCGCTCAGTCATCTCCGACTCTTTGCGACCCCATGAATCACAGCACGCCAGGCCTCCCTGTCCATCACCAACTCCCAGAGTTCACTCAAACTCACGCCCATCGAGTCGGTGATGCCATCCGGCCATCTCATTCTCTGTCGTCCCCTTCTCCTCCCGCCCCCAATGCCTCCCAGCATCAGAGTCTTTTCCAGTGAGTCAACTGTTCACATGAGGTGGCCGAAGTATTGGCGTTTCAGCTTTAGCATCAGTCCTTCCAATGAACACCCATAGTGTGTCTTTTATTCCTTGTTGATTTTATTTTCTCATTACAGTTCTTTAGTGATTTGAATCACGTGATCTTTGCTGTGACTTTCTTTGCACGGACTCTTCTCGGTTTTCAAAGCACTCTTTAGATTCGTGTGTTCACACTTTCCCTTCGGCGTCCTGTTGTTGCCCTAGTCCTGCCCATCCTCCTTCATGCAGGGAACACCCATCCTCAGATGAGCGGGGACCACGTGCAGGTTTCCAACTTTCCTTTCTGCCTGGATCCCTCCTACTCAGATCTCTGCCCCACAAATCCCAGCTTCCTCAGCCTCCCCAATCTCCAACCTTTGTCTCCTCAGCTCAATGGGACTGCTGTTCTCTGCTGGGGTCTCCTTTCTGCCCTAGTGTCCAGTAAGTGCCTATAGGCAAGAAGCCAGGTAGATTATGTGACTCGTTTTATTTGTTTAGCTTCTCTGAGGGATCACATTTCCTCTCTGCTTGTTGTCCAGTGTCTGCAAACACTGGTTTTATGGGGTTTTTTCCCCAGTTTTCACCTTGGTTGTAGCAAGACGGCTAGCCTGCTACCACATGCTCTGTCATATCTAGAAGTGAAAGTCTATTTCTAGTGGAATGATGGAATTATCTCACTGCTTTGATGCCACGGAGACAAAGCTCTCAACAGTTTGTTTGGGCTTTTTTCATATTTTACTTATTTATTTTTGGCTGCGCTGGGTCTTTATCAATGTGCATGGACTTTCTCTAGCTGCAGAGATCTGGGGCTACTCTTCACTGACTACGCCAAAGACTTTGACTGTGTGGATCACAACAAACTGTAGAAAATTCTTAAAGAGATGGAGGTAACAGACCACCTTATCTGCCTCCTGAGAAATCTATACGCAGGTCAAGAAGCAATAGTTAGAACCAGTCATGGAACAACGAACGGACTGGTTCTAAATTGGGAAATGAGTATGACAAGGTTGTGTATTTAACTTGCTTATTTAACTTATATGCAGAGTACATCACATGAAATGCCAGACTGGATGAAGCACAAATCAAGATTGCTGAGAAATATCAATACCTCAGATATGCAGATGACACCATCCTTACGGCAGAAAGTGAAGAGGAACGAAAGAGCCTCTTGATGAAAGTGGGAGAGGAGAGTGAAAAAGTTGGCTTAAAACTCAACAATCAAAAAATTAAGATCATGGCATCCGGTTCCATCACTTCAGTTCAGTTCAGTTCAGTTCAGTCTCTCAGTCGTGTCCGACTCTCCGCGACCCCATGAATCACAACACGCCAGGCCTCCCTGTCCATCACCAAATCCCGGAGTTCACTCAAACTTCACTGCTCCAAAATCACTGTAGATGGTGACTGCAGCCATGAAATTAGAAGACACTTGCTCCTTGGAAGGAAAGTTATGACAAACCTAGACAGCCTATTAAAAAGCAGAGACATTACTTTGCCAACAAAGGTCCGTCTAGTCAAAGCTATGGTTTTTCCAGTAGTCATGTATAGATGTGAGAGTAGGACTATAAAGAAAGCTGAGTGCCAAAGAATTGATGCTTTTGAACTGTGGTGTTGGAGAAGATTCTTGAGAGTCCCTTGGACTGCAAGGAGATCAAACTAGTCAATCCTAAAGGAAATCAATCCTGAATATTCATTGGAAGGACTGATTCTGAAGCTGAAGCTCCAATACTTTGCCCACCTGATGCAAAGAGCTGACTCATTAGAAAAGACCCTGATGCTGGGCAATATTGAAGGCAGGAGGAGAAGGGGATGACAGATGATGAGATGGTTGGATGGCATCACCAACTCGACGAACATGAGTTTGAGCAAGCTCTGGGAGTGGGACAGGGAAGCCTGGCATGCTGCAGTCCATGGTGTCGCAAAGAGTTTGACACAACTGAGTGACTGAACTGAACTGAACTGCAGGTTACTCTCTAGTTGTGGTGCATGGGCTTCTCGTTTTGGTGACTTCTCTTTTTGAGGAGCCATGGCTCTAGGCACATGGGCTCAGCAGTTGTGACATGCAGGCTTACTTGCCCCATGGCATGAGGGATATTCCTGGATCAGGGATCAAACCCATGTCTCTTGCATTGCAAGGTGGATTCTCAACTACTGGGATACCAGGGAAGCCCCCTCAACAGCTCTTTTAAATGTTACCCAATGAAGGAGACAGTGTCAGAAATTTAACTCAAATAATTTTTGTGCAGTTGGGTTCCATTGTAAGAGAAATTTCTGACTTATCCACATGGAAGTGTCTTATGAAGAACCAGTGAAGCTTTTGGTTAGAAAAAAATTTGCCATGCCCTAAGCAATTGCTCTGTAATAATATTTGCAAAGGGGATGAAGAAAAAAATTGTATTCCTTATTGTTATTACAAAAGTAATACTAATTCATCTCAGAAAAGTTAATGGTAATCAAAAAATACAAGAAAGAGGACTTCTCTGATGGTGTAGTGGATAAGAATCTACCTGCCAATGCAGGGGACGTGGGTTCGATCCCTGATCTGGGAAGATTCCACACGTCTAGGGAAAACAAAGCCTGTGTGCCACAACTACTGAGTCCACACTCTAGAGCCGAGGGCTGAAGCCCACTGCTGAAGCAACGCGCCCTGAAACCCACTGCTGAAGCCACACGCCCTGAAACCCATGATCCCCAACAAGAGAAGCCACCACGGTGAGAAGCCCAAAACTGGAGTAGTCCCTGCTCTCTGCAATTAAAGAAAGAAAGACCTGCACAGGCAAAAATAAATACAATTTTAAAATCAACAAAACAATCATTCAAAGTCCTCATCATTTAGCAACCGTCACCCTATTGTAACGAACAAGCATGTGTACTCTATCATCTATATACCCATACAAATAGGTTTGGTTTTTGTTTTTTTGGCCACACTGTACATCCTGTGGGATCTAGTCCCTGAGCAGATATCGAACTTGCTCCCACTTGCACTGGAAGGCAGAGTCTTAACTGGACCGCGGGGGAAATCCCATCCACACAAATAGCTTTATATGAAAGTTGACTTCTTTTGTATGAATCGTGCAAATATTTTTGAGGTTTTCTAGCAAGATGGATCTGATGGAAGAACTGGGGAAAAGTTTGTCAGCAATGCCAATTTGCCAGCGAGTTATCAACAATGCAAATTTGCCAGCAAGTTATCGCACTGACTTGAAGTGGGCTGTGCCTGCATCTGGGTGGTGGCTGGATACTTGTCAAGAGTGGATGAATTGCCTGAAAAGCCACTAGGACTGGGGTCACCAGGGTGGCAGGGGAGTGTCTCTCCTGGGCGTGCGGCAAGGCCCAGAGACACAATCCTTAATCATGTCAGCCCCACCCCCGTCCCCACCCACCAGGAGGCAGGAGGGCAGACGGGGACACTTAGGGACCATCTGTCCCAGCAGTCTCTAGAACCCTCTGGATTCACTTATTTGTGATAAGTTTATACTCATTTTGCCTAAATAACAATGATATTAAGCAGGTGAAATTCAAATCAAAGACACAAATTCAAGACAGCTATAGGGCACAGATAATTTTTTAAAGACAAGTTGTAAGAAGACGTAGGAAATAGCAACTGACTCATGTTCTTGCCTGGGAAATCCCATGGACAGAGGAGCCTGGAGGGCTGCAGTCCATGAGGTCATAAAAGAATCAGACATTGACTGAGCAGTTGAGCATATGCACATAAGAAGACAGGAAAATTCTACTTGGAAACTTTTCACAAAGGCTAGCTGCTGTGAGTAAGTACAATCACTTAAACCTGACCTTCTTGGCAACCAGGGCCAAAAAGGAAAATAAAGTATATTACAAAGTTCCTGCTATTTATCACAGTTCGACTGCTGCTTATCAGAAGGCTTAGGGCAGAAGGCTTTTCTGAATACAGAACATGTGAATTTTAGACCGGGAGTAACATGCATATGCTCTGTGTTAAGTGACACCCTTACAAGATTTAAGACAGCAACCCATTATCAAGTGCATTTCTACATCTGTGGGGAAATGGGCAAATTCTCGCTCTAAGACATTAACAGACCTTACACCTGACCAGGGCAGGTTTTCCGCCCAAATGAGTTGGCCACTAACTTATGAGGAAAGTCTTGATTTTTCACAAGTATTTAGACTTTGGAATGGTGAAGAAGAGACTATGGGCCTGTGACAGAAGCTGTTAATTAATCTCTAGAAAGAGAGAGGAATGTTTTCCTAGCTCAGAATTCTAATTCCACATGGATCTCAAGGATGTTACCCAACAAAACAGGCAAGTGTGCCCATGGGTGTCTTACAAGAAATGCATCCTTCCAACAAACTCTACTGAACACCTTGGAGGTGTTTGGCCTGCAGCCCGCACTTGGGGGGCAGGGGTGGGGGAAGGCAGGGCATGGAATAGGTAAGAGATGACCTCTACCCTAAGGGATGCATTGGGGAGTCTACCCTAAGGGATGCATTGGGGAGGGGGGTGGGGCTGATCCTGGGAGGGGGCAGAGCTACCTGCAGAGTGTGCCTGGGTTGCAAGTGAACAAGACCCAGGCTCAAAGTGGACAAAGTGGTGGGAGATGGACCATTTCATGACAGGAAGTACAGGGAGAGGCAGGGGTAAGCAATGAGCACCTTATGCCAAGCCTGGTCCTCCTCGGGGTGTGGCTTCAGCCTCAGCTGGTAAGAGATGTGACATCCTGACATGGCAAATTCTGTGAGGCAATTTTAGCAGAGAAGAAGCCTTCACTAGGGACTCCCAGGAGACCTGTGCTCCTATCTCACTGGCAGGACAGAAAGGGTCTGAGGGTAGAATGGCTGCTATGACCCTCAGGGCTGACCCCCGGGTCACCAGGGAGAGGAGGGGGACCCAGATCAAAACTGGCCTCAACTGAATGGTAGGCAACCCCTGTGCTCTCAAGTGTTGGGGAGGACCAAGAAGGAGGTCACTTCTAAAACTTGAGAACGGTGAGGAAAGCCTGGGGTTAACGTGCCTGAAGGGCATGAGGCAGGTGCAGGGGCTGGCACCAGGCCCTGGGGCTCCAGGCTGGAGCTGCTCCTTCCAAGTGCAGAAGGAGCCTGCTCTGGCCTCAGTGTCAGCATCAGGGGAGGAGGGCTGGGACTGCAGCCCACAGCTCAGGCAGCAATGCCCAGGGAGGGGATGGGCTTGCCAGGCAGAGATCCTAGCTAAGCCTGCCTGCTCTGCGTCCTAATGTGGAGAGTGACCAGTCAAGCTGGATACACTTTTTTTTGGTGGAGGTGGGGGTTATTTTTTAACTGTTTGGCCGCTGGAATCTTAGTTCCCTGACCAGGGATAGAACCTGTGCCCCCTGCCACGGAAGCTCAGTTTTAACCACTAGACCACCAGGGAAGTCCCCAGACACACTGTTGATGAAACCACCTTCTACCCACTCACCCTGACATAAAACTGCCTGGATGGGCAGGCCCAAAAGGAGCACCCTGGACACCCAGCTCAGCCCAGGGAAGCAGCCTGGCCTGGCCACACCTGCTTCTGATGGCCTGGGAAGCAGGTGGGGATGTCTGGCAGGGAACTTGAAGGTCCCTGGTGCTGATTTCAAGGGGTGCAGGCTCTGGGTGGGTGTGTCTACCGCAGAGAGGGGCCCAGCTAGAGAAGAACTCAGGAGCAGGGTCCTCCTGGGGCTCTGGGTGTGTGGGGCACTGACCTCCATACAGTGTGTGACAGAGCAAAGAACAAGAGGAGGAAGGGTGGGGGGCAGAGGAGGATGCACCGGGCCAGACGGAGGGCAGTAGCCTCTTTACCAAGACGGGGTCTTCAGAGACATAGCTGGGGGTGTATGCTTTTCACATTGGTTTGTATTTGTTTGTAAGTGCTTTTTCAGCAGTGCAGTGTTCCACAGTGAGAAGAGGTTTCAATACACCAACTGTCCCCTCGTCATTCCAGAGTCTGGAAAGGGAAGGGCTGCTGTGGCGGGCTTACACACCCTGGGCTCTGGAGGAGCCTCTGCCTTTTGGTTGGAGTATTTGGGGTCCGCTTGCTTTTCAGATGGTAACCACCCCAAGCAGATCTGGGGGCTCCCTGCAGGGGTCAGCAGACACAAGCAGAACTGTCTTGCTCTTTTCTGTTGTATGGAAATTGTATTCCTGGGGGTCACCTCAAAAGGGTCCCCGAGTTCAGGGGCTCTGTTTCCTTCCTGTCTGCTGAACATGGCAGAGGCTGGAGGCCCCAGGTCAGAACCCCTCTGCCCTGGGAATGGGCAGGCTTGTGCCCACAATGGGCCCTTGGTGATCCCCAGCCCCGCTCTGTGCCTCAGGTCAAGGCTCTAAGGGTGCTAGACTCAGAGTCCCTCTCATGGAGAAGTGTCAGGGTCAGAGGCCAAAGAACAAGGCCCAGATGAAGTCCAGGTCCAGGTGCTGGGCACACCGCAGGAAGAATCCCCTTTCAAAGACTCTGGACCCCCCCACGGGCACAACAACTCTGGGTTTTCTCCTGTCCCCATGGCCCCTGGCCAGGGCTCCTGCCTCATGGGGTCAGATGCAAGGAATCAGGGCCCAGACCTGGAGGAAGGCCATGAGGCACAGCCGAAGGGCCCACCACCCACCCTCCACTGTCACATGCTCGCCCACCAGGCAGAGGCCCACAATGCGGCTTTGTGTGGCAGCTGGCTCAGTGCACAGGCCGCGTGTCTGGGGCAGCCCTGGCCAGCAGGCGGTGCCAGCCTGAAGGCCAAAGATGCCAGGCTTGGCGGGGAGGGTGTCTCCCTCAGTCCTTCAGGGTCCCAGGTCAGGTGCCGTCCAGAAAACACCTGGGCTGGCCTCGCTGCTTCCCCGGACCCCTGGGATCCTGGGACCCCAGGGCAGGAGGGCAGAGGTTGAGGTTGCGTCCAGGGAGTGGGCAATCACAGCAGAAGCCTGGTCATCACTCCCACTACTGGCAGGGCCTGCAGGGCGCCCTAGGCCTGCTGGCACCACTAGGGCAGCTCAGCCTGCCTTGGGGGCTCCCGACAGAGGTTCCTGGTCTTAGGGGAAGAGAAAACCAGGCCAGCCTGGTCAATTTTTATAAAACTAAATATCTATTTAAAAATTTTTGTTGTTGTTGTTAGATATAAGAATATTCAAAAAAATCATCATGGTAGTTACAGGCTGTTTTTGTCACAATAACTTTAATTGACAACATAAAAAGTTGGCAAAGACTTCCCTGGTGGTCCAGTGGTTAAGACTCTGCACTTTCACTGCTGAGGGCATGGGTTTGATCCCTGGTCAGGGAACTAAGATCCCACACACTGTGCAATGCAGCCTAAAAAAAAGTAGAAGAAAAAGAAACTGGTGACTATTTTCATGTCTTAAAAAATTAATTTGGTTCGCAGAGGCCCCAAATACTGACCCCACAGCACTGGCCAGACCTGGGTCTCCAGAACTGGTACTGAGGCAGGGGTGGGGGTCTCCTGGGGCCCCCCACTTTTCTCCCCTCTTGACCAGGGAGAGGGTTGACTGTTGTGGTTCCTCAGTGATGACTGAATCTCTGAGCAGGGCCGGGTGTAGACAAAACGTGTGCCCAGGGGAGATGGTGCCCGTTCTGCTCCCATCCCTGCCCTCACCGGCCTCCATCCTGTGTGGGGCAAGTCTGGGAGCTGGTCAGAGCCAGGGCCAAGATATCCAGCCAGCCCAGCTCTCAGGAACACCCTGGCCAGGGGGACCCCGTCTCAGTTCTTCCCTTAGAGGATAAAGGCAGTACTGGTGGGCTGCTCACATTGTTCCCCCTCCCCTGACTTGCCTGGCTTCCTCTTTAAGTGGAGCAGGGTTGGGGAGGTGCAATAGGGAGATGTCTCGAGGCTGAGAAACAGCCTGGATCTGAGAAAAACAGCTGTTCCTTGTCCAGTGGGCCCCAACTGTCCCCCTGCCTGCTGGGTCTGAATCAGCAGGGACTTTATAGGACCAAACCCACTGCCCAAGACCTTATCAGAGCTGGAGAGGGTCCCACCGGAGCAGGCCCTCAGGAGGGATGGTCAAGAGTGCAGTGTTCTCCATAGAAGTCCTGGCAGAAAAACAGCTTTTCATTCACTGAAATATTCAGGAAAGAAATGCAGGGGCACATTTGTTCTGGTTCCACCTCTCAAATGACATACTCATACATCAAACTTCATCTAAGAAGGAATACCCTCAGATGTTATTGGATTGGATTTGCAGCAAGCTTTTTAAAAAATGCAAAGAAGCCCTTTCCACCTAGGCCTGAGTCTCCCAGAGATCTGAACTCATTTCAGTTCTGTGGATGCTTAGGAGGGGACTGGCGGCTGAGACAGACTTCCCCAGCCCTGAGGTCCCCTCCCCAAAACATACACACACAGCCCAGCGTAGCAACCCCCCTAGTTAGGGTGAGATAAGTGGAGAAGTGCTTCTGGGTTTGAGGCACCCCCACCCAGCCCAGACCGTTCTGTGTGCCTGGCAAGGGGGTGTGGGCACTGTGGGGCTGAAGGAGCTGCCATGAGCCTTGAGCTGGGACCCCATGCCCAGCCCAGATCCCAGGAAGTCACAGCCTGGGAGGAAACCTGGGGAGCAAATGAGCAGAAGACATTCCAGCTTGAAAGTCACGGTGAGAAGAGTGGGCAAAGAAGGCCCTAGAGCAGAAAAATATGCCCAGGTGTGCCACCCTTCCAGGCCAGGAGGAGGGTCCCTCATCCCTCACTGACCCAGCCAGGCTCCAACCCCCAGGGACTAGCCTCTGCAGAGCGGGGTTCGTTGGCTCCTCCCCGGGTGTGGAGAACCTGAGGGCCAGGGTAAGGGGGTGTAACCAGCAGGTCAGAAGCAGCCAGGGGTCCCCTCTCTGAGCCAGTGTTCTCCTCTGTGCCATGGAGACCCCTGGAAGCAGTCACTGGGGTCTCTACTGGGAGGGAAGGGAGAGGTGTCATGCCCTCAGGACCTGGGTGGGAGGTGGGGGGCAGGGGAGAAGAGAAGGAGAAAATGAAAGAGATTCCCCTAGCCTGGGTGCAGGAGATGGACCTCCAGGGCCTAGCTGAGCTGGGGTCTGAGCCCACTCTCTGGAATCTCAGATAGGGACGCGTGTGGCCCAGAGAGACGAAACACTCTTCCCAAAGCTGCATAGGGTCACACCGCCCGTTGGCATTTAGAATGAAAGGAATATCATCTTTAAACAGGTTCAACTTAAAATAGAGTCTTATCTCTAAATGACAGATGCTTCAATATACAGTGTCTCTGTCATTCGCTCGTGGCAGATAGTCTACGTTTGTTCAAGACCATGGGGATGTTTTGTGATTGCACAGTGTAAAGGAAATCAATCCTGAATATTCACTGGAGGGACTGATGCTGAGGCTGAAACTCCAATGTTTTGGCCATCTCATGCAAAGAGCCAACCCATTGGAAAAGACGCTGATGCTGGGAAAGATTGAAGGCAGGAGGAGGAGGAGGTGACAGAGGATGAGATGGTTGGATGGCATCACTGATTCAATGGACATGAGTTTGAGCAAGCTCCGGGAGATGGTGAAGGGGACAAGGAAGCCTGGCGTGCTGCAGTTCTTGGGGGTCACAAAGAGTCAAACACGACTGAGCGACTGAACAACAACCGTATAAAGGGACCACACCGGAAATAAGACTGTGGGCAGCCCTGGCCCGAAGCCAAGCCCACGGGAATCACCCCCACTCCAGGAGTGTGTTATGCCAACAGCCCAGAGCCCTGTGCCTCACCAGGGCCCACCTGGCTGGGAGAGGGGTGTCGAGGTCTGACGCTACCTGGGGGAGGGTGCAGATTGGGGGACCTCAGGCTGCCCCAAAGCCTGGCCATTCAAACCACTCTCCAGGCCAGAAACCCCTTTGAGAAGATAAAAGTTTTCCTGCACTGACTGGGGATCATGCACTAGTACAGGTGTCTGTCCATGTCCTACCTTGGAGGTGGGGGTGGGGAGGGGCAGCAAGGAGGCTGTTATTCAAACCCATCCCCCGCCAAGGGCTTCCTGCAAAGTCACCCGCACAAGGTGACACTTGACCTAGAATGCAGTGTGGATTTTCCCCATTTCTCATAATCACTGTAGGCGCTGTTGCACACTGGGTGTGGCCCACCGTCCCACTACCCTGAAAACAGAGCTGGAGATCTAAAGTGAAAGTGAAGTCGCTCAGTCGTGTCTGACCCTTAGCGACCCCATGGACTGCAGCCTACCAGGCTCCTCCGTCCATGGGATTTTCTAGGCAAGAGTACTGGAGTGGCTTGCACCCCCACCTAATTCCAGCCCTGGTACCTGTGTGAGTGAAGCACGGTGGGGAGGAGGGTGGGCACAGGTTGTGGTGGGGGGATGAAGGCAGACAGTCTTGATAGGCTGATGGGCAGGCTGTAGGGTGAGACAGCCGTGAAGAAAAGGGACTGGGAGGCGATGTCTGCAGCCAGCCTGCTCCAACCAGGCAGGGGTGGAGGGGACAAGGCACACCTCCCAGAGATGGAAAAGCTGCATTAGGAGGGAAGTAGGCTGCAGCAGCAGCAGACAGTATATCTCCCAAATCCTTGCCTGCTCCTGCCCACTGTGTCGATCTACAGGGCTTCTCCATGGGGAAAGAGCCTTGTGTGTCCTGGAGACAAAGGAGAGGCTGCCCACTAGACTGGGGTCACCATGCCCAGGGGTCAGAAATCCCCTGCAGCCCTTCCCAGCAGGGTCAAGCCTGGGAGATGCTGAAAAACAGAATCAGACCCCGTCCCCACCCCACCCCTCATATGGCTCATGATGTACCAGGGGAGGTTGACTTCAGGCCATGAAGCAAGACAGGAGTCGGGGTGGGGGGAGGGTCACCCCCTGGGGAGCCAGGGGCGAGGAGGAGGTCGAGGTGGTAGGATGACTTTGCAAATAGGTTCAAAACTGAAAGGACTAGGGTGGGGGTGGAGGCAAGGGGCTTGGGTTCAGGCAGCAGCCCCTGTGGGCAGCAGGGCCAGGAAGCCCCTGTCCAAAGCCGTCTGCCTTCTTCCTCTCTAGGCCTTATTTATCTGGAAGAGGCTCTGGGGACAGGAACTCAAGGCTGCACGCAGTCCTCTTTCATGAGGGCGACGGGGGACAGAGCGTGGCTGAGCCCTCCCTCTGGGCCTGCAGTGGGAGGCTGACAGCCCTTGCATTCATGGAGCCCTGCATCTGCTCTCACACCCGCTCCCAGTGTTTCCTGAGGTGCAGAGGCCTCACGGGTCAGATCCTCATTTTACAGATGGGGAGTCACACCACTGTGGCCACATGCACATCCAGGGTGACCCAGAGTCAGCCCTGCTGGGGCCTGCAGCCTCTTCCTGGGCTCAGGGCCTGCCTGCCTTCTGAAAATTACAACTGCCCCTGTTGCCATGGTGACTGGTTGCATCAGCCTACCACTGCAGAGCTGGGTGCGCCACCTTGCCCCTAAAACAGTCTGTTTCTGCAGGATGTGTGTGTGTGTGTGTGTGTGTGTGCGCGCGCGCGCGCGCGTGCTGCCTGTGTGTCCTCCAGGTGTGTGTGTGTGTGCGCGTGCTGCCTGTGTGTCCCCTGTCCTGGCCCTACACGCCACCCTTTCCCGGCTCAGCAGCCCAGCTCCCTGGGCCGGTGGACCCTGGACCCCTGTGACGCTGGGCCCCCTCCTATCCTAGGGCACTGACTTTGCTGTGCAGGGCGAGTGCTCCTGCCAGCACACAAACGCATCCCAGTCCTTATTTCAACTGAAAGAAAGTGAAAGTGAAAGTCGCTTAGTCATATCCGACTCTGTGACCCCATGGACTATACAGTCCACGGAATTCTCCAGGCCAGAATACTGGAGTGGGTAACCTTTTCCTTCTCCAGGGAATCTTCCCAACCCAGGGATCAAACCCAGGTCTCCCACATTGCAGGCGGATTCTTTACCAGCTGAGCTACAAGGGAAGCCCAAGAATACTGGAACTGAAGGGGACTCTTACAGGACTTCCCTGGTGATCCACTGGTTAGGACTTGCCACTTTCACTGCCCAAGCCCAGGTTCAATCCGTGATGGGAAACTATCATAGCCATGATAGTTTCGATAGCCATGCCCTGGCCCATCCCCACCGAAAGAGGACTGTTACATGAGTAGACAGATCATAATCCATGTGACTGACTCCTGGAGGTGGACACTTGGGTAATTTCCATTCTCTGCTGCAAACAAATCTGCAAAGAATACTCTTGAATGTGGGTCATTTTGCACACATGAGGACAATCGCAAGATAAATTCCCAGAAGTAGTATTACAGGAAAATGGGTGTTTGCACTTCTAAGTTTGATAAATATTGCCACATGTCTGTCCATCATTATCAGCCACTGAATGCCTGTTGCGTGCTGGGCAATGAACTCAATATTTTATCTGGATTGTCCAATTTCATTTCACCAGGATCCTGTGATAGAAGCTATTCCTATTCTCATACAACAGGCTCAGAGAAATTTGGAAATTTGTGAACTCACCCTCCAGGCTAGTGTGTGGTAGGGCCAGAGGGTCCCCAGGGGTAGGGAACCGGCCCTCCTCCCACCAGCTGTCTCCTCCTAGGACTGGCCATCCCACATCAGGACCTTGTCACATGCCCATGAGGCCGTCCACTCCAGATGCTGTCCGAAGCCTGGCCAGTGTGGCCTGAGCCCTGCCTGCAGAGGAGCCTGGTCTAGTATTTTTGGCCAGTTGTGCGGTTCCCTTGGCTCCACTTCTTTTCACTGGTCCTGGCACCTCCTGACTGAATACAGGGTCCCTGAGAACCAGGGCCCGGGTGGCTCAGGGACGTGTTGGACAGTGGACACTAAGCCTGGCCGGGAGGGTGGGGGGGGAAGGGCAGGAACAACCTGCCTAGCACGGGAGGCCTTGCTCTATCTGCATCACAAAGGAGCAGGGGCGGGGAGGAGAGGGAGTGTGTGCTTCCCGCCCCCCACTCCGCCCGCCACATCTGCATCACAAAAGTGGGGCCTGAAGTGCCCAGCGGCTTTGTTGAGAGCCCACAGCCGAGCCTGGGCGATTGTTTCCTAGCCCAGGTTGTCCTGAGCCCCACAGCCACCCTGGCTGACAAAAGCCACATTGTGGGGCGAGCAGCAGCTGCCAGCATCTGCTCCCTTCACCACCACCCAGGGGCCTCCCAGCTTCTCCGCGGGGTGAACACGGCCCATGTGAGGGACACAGCCAGGGTCAGACCTCAGGCCCAGGGCCGGGGGAGGGGCTGACCTTGCCTGACGAAGTGAGGTCCCGGTCGTCTGGTGACTCACAGTAACCTTAGACTCAAAGGAGGGAGGAACATTGCTCTGAGACACGTACCTGCCACACCCAGGCTGGAGCACGCAGTATCTGGAGCCCCACGCAAAGCAGCCTTTACAGATGGGAAGCAGGTTCAAAGAGGTTCACTAGCCAGCCTAGCATCACACAGCAGGGCCAGGGACCCAGTCACTCAGTGGGTGTTCCTCTCAGCTGCCCCCAAGGCTCCGGGCCCCTCCTCCTCCTTTCCGTCCTGACCTCTCAACCTTTCCCTCCCTCCCTAGGGAGTCAGTTGCCTGGGCCAGCCTGTGGACTCCCCTCGGAGCCCCACCTACCCCAACCCCTGCCGGTGTGGACCCCCTAGCACATGCCTATCTGCCCTTGCCAAGCTCTCTAGTGCCCTGCCGTCAGCAGGCAACCCCTGCCTGCACAGAGCGCTGTTCTCCAGCCAGGCTGAACCTCCTGGCGCCTCAAGTTCCTCTCTCTGGTCCTGGGCTGCCTCTGCCATCACCCCCCAACCTTCCATCCTTGGAGGACCCACCCAGCCCCTACACACGTCTCATCTTCCCTGGGGGGTCCTCTGGCTCCCCGGGGCTCGACTGCCTTCTCCCACTCAGGGCCTCCTGGCCTGGCTGTGAGCCTCTGTGCTTTGGCGCCCTTGGTGCTGAGCCCGGAAGCCACACCTCAGTGCCTACCCTCAGCCAACATTCGTGGAATTACATCCGCTTCGCAACTGTATTCAAAGGAGAACATTGCAGCTACCCTGTGGGCGGTTCCTGCTAATCCGGAGGGGTGAGGGGTGGGCTGGCCACTGAGGCAAATGCACCCACATGCCCGGGACAGTGCATGTGGCCTTGACAAGGACATGGGGCAGGGCATCCCCCTGGGGAAATAAGAGCAGGCAAGGTCCTCCTGGGGCGTGGGCAGTGCCTGGAACCAGGAAACAGCTGAGTGGAAACGGGCTCCCTCAAAGCTCTGTTGGGGTCTGGCCAGTCTGCATAGACTCCAGGGGAGGGCCCCTCCTCTTCCCTCCCTGTCATTTCCTTGTGGGGATCCCCATAGTCCCAAACTGACCAGAAGCCCAAGGAAGGTGGAGGCGGCCTGGGATCCCGGGGCGGGGGGGAGGTGGGGGACCCACTGGAGGAGTTCCAGAACAGGGCCCCCTGTGGAGGCCTAAGCCCAGCACAGCCGACTGGATGACAAAAAGATATGGCCACAAAGGAAATAATGCCCATTGGTCGGGGAAATCAGGGCTAAGCCCGGGTCTTAGGAGGAGAAATGGGGGCCAGAGAGGAGCAGAGGCAAGAAAGGAGGTGAGGGCAGGGAGGCTGCAAGCAGAGGCTGCAGATGGGTTGGGCATGGGAGACGGCTAGCGGGCTGGGGAGCAGTGGGAGGGACCTGGTCACCCCAAACCTCAGTGTCACAGTGGAAAGGCAGCGTTTTGAGCAGCCTAGTCCCTGGGCCAAGAACTGAACTCTCGCCAGGGTGATCCTGTGTAACATCATTCATCTTAGCAGGAGAAGGCAGACCGTGATGCGTAATTGAAGAAAGAAAAACCAGAGAGTCCCCCATCCCACCCACAAGGAGGCTCTGAGGGGTTCCAGCCACCTAGGCCAAGTCCATGGAGAGCTTGAAAAACCCTCCAACAAACAGGCCAGCAGCTCTCATCATGAAAACCTTGGAACATCTAGAGGTGGGTCAGAGGTATGGAATGAAAAACCCTCATCCTCTGTTCCCTTCCCACTAGGAAAACAGGCATCACACATCAAAGCAGGCTTATTTGTTAGAGATCCAATTAAACCTTACAGGCACTGTGAATTTCAGTGACTTCCTGGACTGTCCCACCTGGAAAACACCCTAAGTCAGAAAGCAAGGTCTAAATAGGTGCTGGGAGGGCAGGGGTAGCGACACGGGTGCCCCAGAGAATTGCTTCCTCAGTCTACCTAGAACTGGCATGGGTGGCTAAGATGAAGCAGAAATCCTACAGGTCCTGAGGTTCTGCCTTCTTCTCCAGCCCCTTACCCAACTTCTAGCTCCAACTGTAGACCTAGAGTTTTGGCCAGTGCCTCTACAACAGAAGGCCAGCATTTAAGGATGGTGAAGGGGTGGGGAGAAGGCACTGGGTACCAGTGGGCACCCTGAGCCACTTCTCCAGCCCTGTCATCTTTTCATGGGATACCCCTGTTTATTTACGTGACAATTGCCTGGGTTCTGTTACTTATAACTCAAAGCATCTCTAACTGATCAGTTGGGCTTGGAATCCAGACAGGAGGGCCCTGGGTGTTCCTGAGCCTCTGTGCCTCTCTGGGTGGGCTTCCCTGTGCAGCGGAAAGTTACTCTGCCTCTAGGTGACTGCAGCCATGAAATTAAAAGACTCTTGCTCCTTGGAAGAAAAGGAATTGATGTTTTCAAATTGTAGTGCTAGAAAAGACTCTTGAGAGTCCTTTGGACAGTAATGAGATCAAACCGGTCAATCTTAAAGGAAATCAGCCCTGAATATTCACTGGAAGGACTGATGCTGAAGCTGAAACTCCAATATTTTGGCCACCTTATGTGAAGAGTCTACTCACTGGAAAAGACCCTGAAGCTGGGAAAGATTGAAAACAAGAGGAGAAGGGGACGATAGAGGATAAAATGGTTGGATGGCATCATCAACTCAATGGACATGAGTCTGAGCAAGCTCCGGGAAATGGTGACGGACAGGAAAGCCTGGGATACTGCAGTTCATGGGGCTGCAAAGAGTTGGACACCACTCAGCAACTAAACAACAACAGGCTGTTTCAGTCAACTCCGACTGCTATAACAAAATACTGTAGGTTAGGTGATTCAGAAAACAGATATGAATTTCTCAAAGTTCTGGAGGCTAGATTTTCCAGGTGGCGCAGATTCAAGATCTGGTGGGAATTCTCTTTCTGGTTTGCTGTGTCCTTATGTGGTGGAGAGAAAGAGGTCTTTTATGTCTCCTCCTCTTCTTTTAAGGGCGGTAATCCCATCTTGGGAGCCCCACCCATGACCTCCTCTAAACCCAATTACCTCCTACCTCTTAATCCATTGAGGTTGGAGCTCCAACAGATGGATGTGGAGGAGACAAAAATATTCAGCCCATACAATGGAGTCATTTCAGGGACCAGATACAAGTGCACGGTGTTATCCATGGATGGATAAACACGGCCCATTTGCTAGTGGTCACTGCTCTCTGCCATGCATGATCCCCTTTCTTCTGAAGGGGATGTGAGTTCTTTTCAGTCTTCATGCGTGCATGTGTGCTCAGTCTCTTCGTCATGTCTGTCTCTTTTGTGACCCCATGGACTGTAACTTACCAGGCTCCTCGGTCCATGGGATTTCCCAGACAAGAATACTAGAGTGGGTTGCCATTTACTTCTCCAAGTGATCTTCCTGACCCAGCAATCAAACCCATATCTCTTGTGTCTCCTGCATTGGCAGACAAATTCTTTACCACAGTGCCACCTGGGGAACATGTCTTTATGAGAAGAAATGAGATGGTGACCAGGTGGGGACAGGGGTACAGATGACTAGGGGCTGAGGGCAGCCCTGTAGCTTGAGATAGATGAGGACAAAGTCCCAGGGCTGGAGACCAAGCCAGTTAAAAGCAGAAAACCCCACACCTTTATCCAGACTCAACTCCATTCCTTTAGGGCCAGATGAGGATGGCAGGTGGACAATGAGATATCCTGGTCCCTGGTGACTCCCTCCTAGCGCCCCCCACCCAATGGGCAAGCTCCATAGAAACACCTGTAGTAGGGTGTGTTTGGGAGCTTTCTCAGTCTGGTTGATAAAGAAGAGACTTGTGGCCAGAAAAGAGATTAAAATCCATTATAAATGATTTAAATATGGTTTGTATATTATGTAATCATCATTAAAGGATGGTGAACATTTTGAGTGCAACTATGGCTTCTTGGCTTCTCAAAGCCAAGAAATATTTAGGAGTAAGGTGTCAACACTGTACTTTCAAATGATTCAGGAAAAAATAGATATAGAAATAGAGAGAGAGAGAAAGAGAGAAAAGGATGGCAAAAACTCAACCACTGGTGAGTCTGCATAAAAGATGCTCATTTCACTTCTCTTTCAGGGAGAAAACTTTCAAAGTTAAGTGTCAGAGAGGAAAGCAAAAGGCATTTGACCTTCTGCAGTGCCCCCTGAGTTAGAGGAATCCTGGAACATCTTGCCCTCTTGCCCTTCCTGCTACCACCAGGGACGTCCCTCATAGGCCAAGCATCACCCAGAGCCCTTCCTAACACTGAGGTGTTTATAGTGTGATGGAGAAGGATGTTTAGGATTTTAGGATGAGGACTCCAGGTGGTAGAGGTGGTCCAGCTGCGACTCCAACCCAGACAGACCTCACTCCCCTCTGCTGGCTGCATGTCCCTGCTAAGACACAGCAGGGCTAAGACTCCCTGGCTCCAGCTGCACACTTCTCCCCGTCCTCCCCCTGCAGCAGGCAGGTCTCAGATACTCACCTAGGGCAGCTGCTCTGCTGGCCAGGGCCCTGGGGACACCTGCTGTGTGAGCCACCCACCAGCAGGGCTGTCTCTCTGTCCATCGGGCCTCCTCCTGGTGGACCTGTCCCTGGAGCCTCAGAGGGGCAGCAGAAGGTGCTGAAGCCAAGCTGCCTGGAGACAGCTGAGAGAGGAAGCCAGGGTGCAGGAGCTGATGTGCACAAGTGGAGAGAGGCAGCCACAGTGCCCTCAGAAGGAAGAACCCAAAGGATGGACAGACGGCAGCTCTCTTGTCCAAAGGTCCCGTTGCTTTGCTTCTCCAGGCCTGGGCCCTCCAGGCCAATCCTACAGAAAACACCCAGGGCCCAGCAGGCTCTGCTTAGGCATCCTCTCCTGGCTGAGGGACTACGCCCGCTCCAAGCATTGTGGGAGAGAGGCCATGAGCCGGCAGGCTGATTACACGGGAGAAAGCCCAGCCTGGCCTGATTCCTCCCCTAGGGAAGCAGCCCAGAAGTTGGGGCAGGACAGGCTTGGCTGCTCCCAGAGCCCTAGATTCCAGGCAGTGGTACACTGGGAGTGGAAGGCAACAAGTGTCCACATATCCCCATCCTGGGGTTTCTGAGACACCGAATCTCTGTGGTCCCCTTAGATCTCATTGGTCCAGATGGCGTCAGAGGCATGCCCAGGTCTGAGGGAGGCCAGGAAGACCAGAGACTTCATTTTCCCCTCTAATGCAGAGGCCCTGGGGAGACCCATCCGGGGCACAGTGGGTCTCTGCCAGAGTCACTCTCAGCACAATCCTTTGGGAAGCAGCCTTGGAACCATCTCTTGAACAGCTGAAATCTCTCTCCCTCTCCCGCTGGGACTCAGATTCCACAGGGACCACAGGTTGTCGTGGAGACCTACCTCTCCTTGACACTGATGAAATGAGAGTTTATCTTTAAAGGGAAATAACACCTCTTTTTCTAGAAAAAGACTTTGGTTTCCTGGAAGGAAAGAAGGGATACTGTATCTATTTTTTCCTATCACTTTTCAGGCCTCTGCCATGTCCTTCCTGGAGAAGACAATGGCGACCCACTCTGGTACTCTTGCCTGGAGAATCCCATTGACGGAGGAGCCTGGTAGGCTGCAGTCCGTGGGGTCGCAAAAAGTTGGACATGACTGAGCGACCTCACTTTCACTTTTCACTTTCATGCATTAGAGAAGGAAATGGTAACCCACTCCAGTGTTCTTGCCTGGAGAATCCCAGGGATGGCAGATCCTGGTGGGCTGCTGTCTATGGGGTGGCACAGAGTCAGATACGACTGAAGCAACTTAGCAGCAGCCATATCCTTATAAGCTGCAGAAGAATAAGACACCATCCCGCTTCCGCATGGAAACGCCTCCACTCTTGCTCCCAGTGGCAGGTTTCATTTCCTGAAGAACGCCACAGCAATACCTCTCACCCCGTATGCTCTTGGAGAACCTTGCCACTCACCCACCAAGAGGTGTCCTCCCCTTGAAGCAGGGAGGCCTTGTGACTGCCCTGGTACAGAGAGTCCTGTGGAAACACTCCTGTGTGACTTCTGGGTGCCAGGCTTTTTTGTGGGGGAGGGGTGGGGGTTGCTCTGGGGTATTAATTGTGGCACATGGGAACTAGTTCCCTGACCAGGAATTGAACTCAGGTCCCCTGCATTGGGGATTCCCTGGTGGCTCAGCAGTAAAGAATCTGCCTGCAGTGTAGGAGCCACAGGAGATGCAGGTTTGATCCCTAGGTCCAAAAGATCCCTGAAGGAGGGCATGGCAACACACTCCAGTGTTCTTTCCTGGAGAATCCCATGGACAGAGGAGCCTGGCAGGCTACAGTCCACAGGATCCCAAAGAGTTGGACACGACTGAAGCGACTTAGCATGCATGCATGCATGCATACACCCCTGCTTTGGGAGCAGGGACCACTGGACCACCAAGGAAGTCCCAACAATAAATGTTTATTGCTATCTCGAACAACTGAGTTGCGAGGCATTTTGTTATGCAGCAGTAGCTAAGACAATAAACAATTATCAATGACTGTCATAACAAGTATGTAGAGAAAACTGGTCTGTCATTGGAAAAGACGGGAGAAAGGAGCAAAGAAGTGGTTCTTTTCATGGAGAGAATGGAGATTATTGGCAATGTTTACTTTTTAAGCTTTTGAATATTTTTCAAATTTAATAGTGTTACACTAAGGATGCTATTGAAGCCTGGAATTTTAGAGTGTGTGTCAGAGGGGCCAGTCTTGGGACAGTCATAGTCTGGTCGCCTTCCGGAGGAGGGGGTTGGGCTGTAAATACCCCCAGACGGGTCAGGTGCCAGAGGTGTGGCATGGATAGGGGTCCGCACAATCACCTTCACCTGGCTTGTCAGAGGAGGGTCCGAGGCAGGGAGCTCGCCACTGGGGTCTCTCCCTGACCTATGAGGTGAGTCTCAAGTCAGTCCCTAAGTCAAACACAGAAGAGGTCAAGTCCCTTGAAAATCCCACAGCTCACACATACAGTCCAGACCTCAGACCCAAGTCCACGATCTTGGCTTTTCCCTCACCAAGATGGAAAGAAAACCTTTTCCTTCCTTCTTTCCTCCCTCCCTCCCTTCCTTTCTCTTTACTGTACAACACAGCGAATACAATCAACATTTTATACTACTATAAATGGAGTATCTTCAAAAATTGTCAATCACTATGTTGTGCACTTGTAACTTATATAATATCGTACATCAACTCTACCTCGATTAAGAAAACAGAATTAAAAAGTAACCAGATCACCACACAAAGAGAAATACTTAAATGAATTGGATCTTTCTCATTATGGAATATTATGTTGCTTACAGGATCAAATTTTTATAAAATTTACAACAACAACAAAAACCTTTTCCTTGAATGAGCACTAGGTCAGGCATTTCTTGGTTTATAGGGACCATGTTTATTTCAGCTAACTTATTTTAGTTTCCCTGGTGGCTCAGATAGTAAAGAATCTGCCTGCAATGCAGGAGAATCGGGTTTGATCCCTGGGTTGGGAAGATCGTCTGGAGAAGGGAATGGCAACCCACTCTAGTATTTTTGCCTGAAGAATTCATGGACAGACCACGGGGTTGAAAAGAGTCCAACACAACTGAGCGACTAACACACTTTGCTCCATAACAAGTAACCCTGAATGTAATAGCCTACAGCAACAACCCTTGATTCCATGGATCAGGAATTTCAAAAGGGCCTAGAAGAGATGGTTTGTTTCTGCACCACTGATGCTTGGGCCTCATGGCTGCTAAGACTCTTCTACACTCATCCAGGTCAGGGTGGTAGGACGTCTTACATGGAAGCTCAGGGAAGTCACAACACCTCCCTTTCATGGGCTCCGTGGATTCAAGCAGTCACCAGTGTCAAAATGTTCATGGCCATTTTTTAAAACTGCGACAACACTGCAACAATATTTTAAAGCACCTTGCAATCTTGCACCAATTTCTCCCTCGAAGAGTGCTCCCGCAGGCAGCGCAGGTAAAGCTGCTGTAAGTAGAACTGTGTGTATCACTGGGATGGTTCAGATGATGAGCCTGGCTCCCTCCCCTTCAACCCACCCACGAGTCTGGGCTGCAGTCTCTGAGTCGGGTCCTCCCACCCCAGGAGTTACGGCTTCATGGCTTCATAATGATGCGTGGGCTGATAAAGATCTCTAAGGTGAGACTTCAAGGACACAGCAGAACCCATCCCCATTCACTGAGGACTCGTCTGGGAGGGGCTGCACGCCCTGAGGCACTGTATGTGGCATAGCACTGTCCAGTGGCTGGCCCAGAGCAGTGGGCATCCGTGTCCCCTTGGAGAGGAATCTTTGGAGGGCCTGCCTCCCAGTGACCTGCAAGAGCCAACACAGATCACTCAAAGGGCCTCCGTCAGCTGTTTCCAGTGGGAACTATTTCTGCTATTCGAGGAACCGACTTCTGGTTGGAGATGGCAACCTCTTAGCTGCTCTCGAGTTACCTGAAATGTAATTAAAACGAATTCATGGGACTTCCCTGGTGGTCCAGTGGTTACGACTCTACATTCCTGATGCAGAGGGCCCAGGTTCAATCTCTGGTAGCAGAACTAGATCCTGCATGCTGCAACTAAGATCCAGTACAGCCAAATAGATAAAAATCAATACATTAAAACAACAACAACAACAACAACTAATTCATTTTCAACTTCTCCTTTCCTTTTCCTTGGGGGAAAATATTTCTTTTTTTGTCACCCTGAAACATCAATATCCCTGGCTGTGCAGTTCTCTGCTTTATGCACGAAAGAAGTTTCATACTAAAGACCAAATCCAAATCCCAAACCAGAAAACTCCGGTTCAAAGACCCTCGAATAAAAAACAACCAGCCCATACTACATTTGGAATATTTTAAATCAACCAGTTTAACTATAAAATCAGGTCTAATAGCTACTGACTTTCTTAATGTCTTCCCTGATGACTCAGTGTTAAAGAATCCGCCTGGTAATGCAGGAGATGTGGGTTCGATCCCTGGTATGGGAAGATCCCTTGGAGAAGGAAATGGCAACCCACTCGGATATTCTTGCCTGAAGAACCCCATAGGCAGAGGAGCCGGGTGGACTACATTCCATGGGGTCGCAAAAAAGTCAGACATGACTGAGAGACTGAACAACTACTCTCAATGTACTGTCCTACATAGGAAGCCCACAATCCAGGAAACTAGACATGCATGTGAGGATGTGAATGATGGATGGATATTAAAGGTGACCACACAACCCTGGTGCCCATACTAAAGAGACCACCTGACTGGGCACGACCCCACCCCACTTTCTAACTCCCTTCCGAACTAACAACAACAAAAAATACTGCTTCCCTGTATCCTGTCAACCATCCTTTAGTCCTTCCCTAAGACCTACAAGCAAACAGCCAAGAATTAAGAAGTCTTTATCCTACATTGTTCACGGCAAATCCGCCCAACCCTGTCAACAGAAATACTCATCAGACAGGATTCCCCTGAGAGCCCAGAATGGACTAACCTGGCTCTTATTGAATTGATCTGATAAATTCTCACATTAATTAGCTAGCTTCCCAGAGGCTGGGGATGCAGGCACCAGGACAAGGCCAGAGAACCTGGTCTTAGCCTTTTGCTAGATGTGGCCTCGGGAAGTCTCTGGACCTGACTGAGGCTTGGTTTTCCTACCTGTAGGGTGGGAAGGCCTGGCCCCTTTCTTGTGCCATCTCCAAGCGAGTCAATAAATCAACATGTCAGGGGCGCTCTGAAGCATTCCCTGGAGGCTGGGACTTACTGACCTTGATGGGTGCTGAGCAATAACCTCAGAATCAATTCAAAAGGATTAAATGCAGCATTTGGCTCAGAACACCCAACGGGGAGGGGATTGCTGCTGCTGCTAAGTTGCTTCAGTTGTGTCTGACTCTGTGCGACCCCATAGACAGCAGCCCACCAGGCTGCTCCGTCCCTGGGATTCTCCAGGCAAGAATAGTGGAGTGGATTGCCATTTCCTTCTCCAATGCATGCATGCATGCTAAGTCGCTTCAGTCATGTCCGACTCTGTGTGACACTATGGACAAAAGCCCACCAGGTTCCTCTGTCCATGGGATTCTCTAGGCAAGAATACTGGAGTGGGTTGCCATTTCCTTCTCCTGGGGGAGGGGATTACAAGTTATGAATGGCCATTCGGGTGTGTGTTGGGGGTGGGGGTGGACAGTCCCTAAAAGAACAGACAATCTCCACTGAGATCAGAGACCCTCCCAGATCATCATGGAGGAGGGCAGGTCCCATGTCGCTTGTGCTCAGGTGTGGAAGCCATCTGCTCCAGAAAGCCTGGAAGAGACCATCCATCATTTTAACGTGCCTTCCTCACACATTGTTGCTGACCCTGTAGATATCTCTTAAGTCTTTGGATAGTGGAGTCTCAGAAGCATTTCCTGTTTTCATCTCTCCCCCGTGTAAATCTGTACCAGATGTGAGGCTAGCTCTCATTGTTCAGGTCCCAGTGGGTTATTCTGCCCTCCAGCACCACTGGGAGACTGGACGTGAAGACAGTTTTCTGCTCCCACCCCCATGTCATACAGCAGAGAATGGTTTGTTCCCCTACTACCATGGCAAGCCATCAGTGACTCCCTGGGACGATGCCCAGAGTTGTCACCCCACAGCCTGGCTGCCACCAGGAAGCCAGCCCCAGAGGAGAATGCTATAGAACAAACCACAGACCTCACTCCACCTGCCACCAAGCTTCTCTCTATAAACCATGTTCTGTTGTTCCCCTTCAGTCACCTCCTCCCACTTTTGTATTCATGAAGGTGGGCTAAGTTGCAGTAATAGGTAGGCCCTGGATGATAATGGCTCAAACACTGTGGCTATCTGCGAGCACCCTCGGCTAGATTTCTGGGTTCCAGCCTGCTCTATTTTGTGACTCCATCATCCCCCAACCCCTAGGGCTTTGCTGACATAAGCATCCACTGGGCAGAGGGAGAAGAGAAGATACACTGGGCAGAGGGAGAGGAGAGATCCACTCTCTAAAAGCCCCCAGCCCCTCTGCTCACAGTCCCACCCTGGGGACTTAGTCACCTGGTCACACCTCACTGCACAGGTGTGTGGGAAGTATGGTTGCTCACTGCTGTAGAAAGTGGGGATGGATTTGTGGATATTTTAGGCCAGTTGGGCTGCTGAAACACAATATCTGGTGTCTTATAAACAACAAATATTTATTTCTCATAGTTCTGGAGGCTGCAAGCCCAATATCAAGGTTATCAGCATATCCAGTGTCTATTAACTAGATTTTTGAGGAACCTAATAGGACCAAAGAAACTGTGTCCAAGCATTAATAGAGTTTGCGTCTGGAACTTGAGATAACCCTTCATCTCTAACCTCCTATAGGCTAGAAGCAGGATGGGGAAAGTGCTCAGCCCCCTAAGGGAGGCAGATTCCCATTGCCCACCTCCCAGGGCAGCCAAGGAGGATGATGGTGGAGGGGGATCCTCTCAAAGTGGAGGAACACCCCATGGTGACCTGGCCTCCCAGGGAGGGGGGCTGGATTGTTCACACACTCACTCCAGGATGAAGGGCAAAATTTGCTCAGCAGTGTTCAGAATCACTGTGAACACTGTGTGCTGGGGTCGCCCCCCCCCTCCCCTTTCTGAATTGGTCTGTTTGTTGTGTATTCTGTCCCTTCCCATCGCTGCACATTGGGGTTGTGTATTGGGGCTGGGGGTGGGGTGCAGCAGCCTACAGAGGTAATGGATCTCCAGTCGATGCTTGAATCTCTGTCTTCCTGCCTGTCTCTGATCTCTAGGTCAGGATTTATAAGGTTTCCCACCAGGGGAGGGGGACAGTGTATTTTGTGTATAGAAAAGAAGGCGTGAGGGACACTCTGGGTCCCTCTGCCATGGCAACCAGCACGTTCTAGACAGAGGCTGCTCCGTCAACTTGGGTGTCCCCAGGCAACTCACAAAGGAAGTGTAGCATCGCCAGAAATTAACATTTGAGATTTACAGGCAGTCTTTCCTGCAGCATGGCCCAGCTTATCCCGACAGGTACACAGATCTTGTCTACTTCACCTCCTGAAGAAGTGTCCATGCAGTTCTGCCCTGCTCCAGCCTGGCCTGGTGCCTCTATGCCCCTCCCTTTCCTCCTGGGTTGAATGCCTCTTTCCTGTATCACACGCCTCCCTCTTTCTCTGTTGGCTTCTTTATTTTGGTGAAATAAAATTTTGAAACCTCATTCATCTCAAAGTACTTGATTTATACTTTTGCTGGGTGATGACTGGAGAATAATTTTCCTTTCGATCCCCAAGGCTTTGCCCCTCACCTTCTGACTCCTGACCATTTATCTGTGACCTGCTTCTAATGTCAGAACACTTCTGTCCCCATTATTCTGCACTTCAACAGTGACATGCCTTTGGGAAGAACTATTTTTTTCCTTGTTGAGCTTCTTGTGGGTCTTTCAACACATGCTCTTGAGTTTGGGAGATTTTTTTAAAGGACGAATTCATTGATGATTTCCTCCCTTCCACCCGTCCCTGTGTTTTTCTGATCACTCTTTTGGGGTTCCTATTATTTCATTAATGGACTTTCTGGATGGTCCACCTTTGTTTTTTCTCCCGTTTCCCATTTTGGAGGTTTCATTTTGCTTTCACAGAGATTTCTTCATCTTCCAATCCCTCCTGGCAGTATTTTTTTTTAATTTTGCATGTGCAGTCGCTATGTCTGACTCTTTTGAGACCTCACAGACTGTAGCCCACCAGACTCCTCTGTCCATAGGATTCTGCAGGCAAGAATACTGGAGTGAGTTGCCATTTCTTCCTCCAGGGAATCTTCCTGATCCAGGGATCAAACCTGTGTCTCCTGCACTGGCAAGCAGATTCTTTATCACTGAGCCACCTGAGAAGCCCTTTATTTCTACTACTTCAAATTTCCATGAACACTTTTTGTTTGTCCACCGAAAATTTCTTTATACATGGCCTCCCTTCATGGGTTGCTGTATTTTCTTCAGTTACTCTGACAACATGATTTCGATTGATGATTACATTGCCGTGTACTTCTCTCTGCACAGTCTCTGTTTCCTCCAAGTTGCTGTTAAAAAATCTATTGGGGCTTTAGGTTTCATGACACAGGATTTTCTGAGAGGCCGGATCAGCTCTGGCCACCTGTGAAAGCTGGATCAGAGGCTCTGTATCTGTGGGGGCTCAGGAAAGTGCAGCCTTCCCTGGAGTGTGGTCTGGTGGGTGGTTCCACTGGGCAACTGCAGATGTAAGGAAACTAAGGTGTTCCCCTTGGCCTGTTTTAATGCCCCAGGAAAGACCCTTCTAGCCTCCTGGCTGCCCGCGTTCTGAAAACCCAGAAGGGAAGCTGGAACATGGTCTCAGTATCTAATATCTACAGGTTCATTTAACTCCTCTGTTCCTATTATGGCACCTCTGCCCTTCACTGTGCATGGTATCTCTCAGCCCAAGATGCCTCCATTTACCTTATTTATATTATTATTATTTTAAATTTGACCATGCCGGGCAGCATGTGGAATCTTAGTTCCCTGAACAGGGATTGAACCCATGACCCCAGTATTGGAAGCACAGAGTTTTAACTGCTGTTCAGTTCAGTTCAGTTCAGTCGCTCAGTCGTGTCCGACTCTCCGCGACCCCATGAATCACAGCACGCCAGGCCTCCCTGTCCATCACTAACTCCCGGAATTCACTCAAACTCATGTCCACAGAGTCAGTGATGCCATCCAGCCATCTCATTCTCAGTCGTCCCCTTCTCCTCCCGCCCCCAACCTTTCCCAGCATCAGTCTTTTCCAGTGAGTCAACTCATCGCATGAGGTGGCCAAAGTATTGCAGTTTCAGCTTTAGCATCAGTCCTTCCAATGAACACCCAGGATCGATCAGGGAAGTCCCCTTTAAACTTCTTTAGATGACAGACATCCCATCTTTGGTCAGGACAGGGAAGGCAGCACAGATCTGCTGAGACAGTCTGGGTGCTTCTTAAGCAGTTCAGTTCAGTTCAGTTGCTCAGTCGTGTCCGACTCGTTGCAACCCCATGAACCGCATCACACCAGGCCTCCCTGTCCATAACCAACTCCCTCAGACTTTCAGTCAATTGTTATTTTAGCCCCCATTCAAACCCCCATCCAGAAGTGCCTAGTGCCATCCATTGGTGGACCTTTTGGGGACTCCAGAGTTTTTTTTCTTGGCTCCCCACACCCTATCCCACCCCGCTACCATTTCAAGAACTTCACTGTCTCAGGTCTGTATAGTATTCCAGCTTCAACAACTGTGTTGCAGTTACTTGTTCCCTTGCTTGCTCTATTCTTGCCAGTTTCTTTCTGACAACAGGCAAACACTGCTGTGCAAAGAGGTTCCACAAGTCAGAGTCAACACACACCATCCATCTGCCATCTCCAATGGAAACCTCAGCCCCCTTTCCAGCCCAGCCTCTCCATTCTCCAGACACATCCCCATTTACTTGCTCTGGGCTGGTCTTTCCCACCCTGAATTGTGTGCTCAGTCGTGTCTGACTCTTTACAACCCCACAGACCATATACCCCACCAGGCTCCCCCGTCCCTGGGATTCTCCAGGCAAGAATACTGGAGTGGGTTGCCATTTCCTCCTCCAGGGGATCTTCCCACCCAGAGATAGAACCTGGGTCTCCAGCAGCTCCTGTTTTTGTTTATTCCATTTCTTCCATCTGACACTTGATCCCCACCCACCCTCAGATTTACAGAAGCCACATCTGTCAAAATCTGATGAAGCAAGAATAACACAGGCCAGCGGTTATGGTGAGATTTTCTCCGAGGAAGAGAATGTATGTATCTGGACGACACTCCCATGTAGGGCTGGGATGAGGGTTGCTGGGCCCCAGGACTTCCTTCTATGAACAACCCTTAAAGGCCTGAAAAGCAGGCCAAGGGTGTGAGTTTTGCCCCCAGGATGCTCTGAGTGCAGCCAAAACACTCAGGGAGGCTGCATCCATGCAGAGACCTGGGACTGCTCAGGGCTGTGGATGGGGGTGGGGTGTGTGTGCCTGCGGAGGACCCTTGACCCAGGCCTACCTCCCTCACCCAGAGCAGACCTAGAAGGGTGCCTACTCCTAAGAGACCTGCCAGGGTGTGCCCAGGCTGGGGTGTGTCAAGGGGGGTCATGGAGCCAGTAGTACCTTGGAGACTGAACAGAATCCTGCTTGCTGGAGAGAGTGGGGAGGGGGTGGATGGCTGGTAAGTCAGCACAGGGCCAGCTCCATCCTGAATGAAGTGACTGATTGTGACATGTGGTGAGACTGCAGGAACATTCTGAATCATTATTTGGTCAGAACACAAATCTCTTAAATGTCATCAATACAATTTGGCTGGAAGAAGAGAGATTACTTCCTGCCAGTAGGAGACCCACTTAGAGGAGGAGACTGACCCAGTGGCCCAGTAGAGATCCACCCCTGCAGAGCACACTGTGTGGTCTTCGCAGGGGGTGCCCACCAGTGACGTGGAACTTTAGGATTTTAGTCACAGACTCCCAGGGCGCCCAGACGTCCATACCAGTTCACAGGTCAGCACAACATGCAACCCAAAACGCGTTTGTCCTTGGTGACCTGGAAAGTTTTTTCTACCCAGGCCCCAAGATAATTTGGTGTGAAATGGCTGCTCTTAATTTTGTGCGCAGAACGACTCTGTCCCACCCACCCCTCTTCTCTGGTCCGAGGGATCCAGTGCCTGGGCTGCCCTCCTTCCACTCTCCCGGAGCGGGCAGCTAACACGTTTTAATGTCCATTAAGGGCTGCAGACCCCGGCCGGTCTCTCCGGGCCAGGGGCTTGCTGCGCTGGGCTTCAGCCTCTAACCTCTACGCTGATGGCCTAGGCCTGGAGAAGGGCGGTAGGGTGGTCTCGGAGACAGTGAGAGAGAGGGCGCCGGGGAGAGCCAAGGGCAAGTGGGCGGGGCAGGGCAGGGAGCGTTTCCTCAGCCAGACAGGGCAGCGGGTGGGCGGGGCGCTGTGGGCGGGGCCCGCGCAGTTGGTGGCGTCGGAAGCCTCCCCCGCCGGGTGGGAGAGGGGCAGCCGGGAGAAGTTGGCAGCGGGCCTGTGGAGGGGAGGCGGAGGAAGGGGCCCCGCGTTCCATGAGCAGCGGCGCCGGCGCCCCGGCACGTAGTTCACTTCTGCGAGCATGGGACGCTGTGGGCACGTCACCCGCGCTGCCAGGCTAACCACCAGCCTGGTGCCAGTCCGCCTCCGGTTGACCCAGGCTCAAGGGCAGTGCGGCCAGGCCCAGTTCCCGGCTGCCCGGGACGATGGGAAGCTCCGAGTCCCTCCCGTCAGTGCATCCCCTGCCCCTCCCGAGACCTCGCTCCCTGCTGGGCCGCTCCGAGCACCGGGCTCGGCCGGGGAGGAGCTTACAGCGGGCGAGCGGCCTGAGTCTCGGGGCGCCGCCGCCCAGGAACCCAGCTTCGGCGGGGTGCGGCGGGGTTGTTCCGAGCTGGCCGGAGCGGACACGCCTCCTCGCTGGGCACCTCGCTCGGGAGGGGAGAGGGAGAAGCGGAGGCGAGCCCCGCAGGGCGCGCCCACCCGGCGCACAGCAGAGGCGGGGCGGGAGGGACAAAGGGGCGCCCTCCTGAGCGCTCGCCTCCGCGCCGGGGTTCAAGGCTGTCACCGTACAAAAGCTCCAGCAGGAAAATACCCCGCGGGGTCCCAGCCGCGGAGGGGTGGGGGAGAGACCCGCGCGGCCACGCCCCGGCCTGCCGCCCTCGGACGTGGTGCGTCAGCGTGCCGGGCTCACGGCTCTAATTTCCGCCCCTCCTCCCGCCCGCCAAGGGGGCACGCCCATTGGCACGCGCAGGCCCCTAGGCCGAGTGGGAGTCTCTCACTGTGAGGATTGGCCGGGCCGCGTACCCGCGAACCAATGGCGCCAGTCCTTGTCCTCGGCCACGCCCCTTCCCCAGAGGCGGGCGCGCGACCGCTCCATCCCGCCGGTGCGCGCTCCGGGATCCCCGCCCCCTCCGCGTGCGCGGCTCCCCGCGGCCGCGGCCGCCGCCTGTAACCTGCGCCGCCAGGATGTGGCTGGGGGCTGACGTCGGGTCCAGATGTGGCCCCGGCCCCGCCCACCCCCGGGGCCGGGCCGCCCACCCCGAGTCGCGGCGCGCACGGCTGCTGTCCCGCCTGCCACAATGCGCGGCGAGGCTGCGGCCGCGACTTGGCGCGGTCGTCCCTAACGTCGCCGCTCGGCATCCTTAGGACAGGCTGCCCCTGACGTCGCGCGGGGATCCCAGTCGCCCGCGCCCCCCATGCGTTCACTCTTCAGAGCCCAGCCGGGCGGGCGCCTAGCAGACGCGGAGCCGCGCGGGTGACGGCAGAGGCGGCTGCGCGCCCAGCCCAGCTCGCGGAGAGGGCGCGCCTCGCCCCCGCCCCCCGCCCGCTCTCCGGAGGCCGTGGGTGCGGATGCGCGGCTGACGACTCGCAGCGACTAGCAGTGCCGCCCGTCCGCCGGCTGGATCCCGCAGCATGGCAGCCGCCGCCTATGTGGACCACTTCGCCGCCGAGTGCCTCGTGTCCATGTCGAACCGCGCGGTCGTGCACGGGCCGCGGGAGGGGCCGGAGCCGGGACCCGAGGGCGCGGCCGCTGTCGCCGCCACGCTGCCCCGCGTCGAAGAACGCCGCGACGGCAAGGACAGTGCCTCTCTCTTCGTAGTGGCGCGGATCCTAGCGGACCTTAACCAGCAAGCGCCGGCGCCCGCCCCGGCGGAGCGCAGAGAAGGCGCCGCGGCCCGGAAGGCGAGGACCCCCTGCCGCCTGCCGCCCGCGCCGCCACCCGCCCCCGAGCCCGCCTCCCCCGGCGCCAGTGGCGCGGCGGCCGCGCCCCTCAGCCCGGCGTGGAGCGAGCCCGAGCCCGAGCCCGAACCCGAGGCGGGGCTGGAGCCCGAGCGAGAGCCGGGGCCCGCGGGGAGCGGCGAGCCCGGCCTCAGACAAAGGGGCCGGCGGGGCCGAAGTCGCTCCGACCTCGAGTCCCCGCAGAGAAAGCACAAGTGCCACTACGCGGGCTGCGAGAAAGTTTACGGGAAATCCTCGCACCTCAAGGCGCACCTGAGAACTCACACAGGTCAGTGGGGCGGCCCGGGAGCCCCGAGCAAGCGACCCGGGGCCAGTGCTAGTCGCCCGGCCACGCCCCCGGAGCCACCAGCTGGGTGCGAGGGCGATCGGGCCGGGAACGGTCGGGGCCTCGCCCCTTTCCCTGTGGCTCCGGGCTGCGGGCGACCCTGCGTGCAGCGCGAGGCGGGTCCGTGCGCTGGGAGCCGGCGCCCGCCCGGCGACCGCGCCCCCGCCGGGCACGCCCCCTCCTTCGGCGCGCTCGGGCGGGGCCGCGGGGGCGAGTGTCGTCATCGGGCCCGGGGGCGGGGACCCCACCCAGGCCCGGGGGCGCGCGGGCAGGTGCGGGCGAGCTGGGTGGGGGTCGCGGGTGGCACCCGGGGAGATTGGCGGCACGGACGCCCGGGAGCCGCGGGGAACGGGTGTCCTCTCCCGGCCCCTCCCCCGCCGGTCGGGCGCGCGCTCAGCAGGGGCGGGCCCGGCTCGGGCGCGCGGCGGGCGAAGTTCACGCGGGGACAGGGCTTTCTCCAGCCACTCGGCACATTCTTCGCTCTCCTCTTCCTGTAATTTTTCCAGCGCTCTAAGGTTTAATTTGTCGAAACCAGAGCCAGAGGCTGCAGACGCGGGGGGCGGTCCCGGGTCCTCGCCCGGGGTTCTTTGTGGGAGCCCCGCCCATCCGGCCGGCGGGGGCGCGCCGGACCGGAGGGGCTCCTTGGGGCCGCCGCGCTTTCTCCCGAAAGGAGCGCCCTACCTTCTGGCCGCGGATCTGCGCCGCCTTCCTCCCGGCCTCGCTCTCACCTGCCGGGGCCGGATGCGGGCGGGCAGCACCTGCACGGGGGCGGGCGGCGGGAGCCGACATTCTAGGATCCCCTGACTGCCGCCCGCCCCCCACCCCAGGGCAGCATTTTCCTCTCGCGGGCCCAGGACTTTGTCATAGATTGCTCTGTGGTGGTTTTTTGTCTTTAAACACAAAAGTGGAAACAACCTTTCAATGGACGGCATGCTTTCTCTCCCAGTTTGGTTTAAATAATTGTGTATTTTCTTTGCGCCCACGCGAACTCTTCTGGACACAAGTCTTCCACTTTGGGGACCGGTTCAAAACTCTCATACCGTTAACCTTGTTTCAAAAGTTGAGGTGTCTCATTTGTCAAACAGATCACAAGCTGATTAAATGATTTAAAAGCCGCAGTTTTCAAGAACCTAGAGCTGAAAAGCTTTTTCTCCCGATAAATTTGCAAATGAACCGCCCCACGGTCTTCAGGTGTCAGGAACCGCGTATCTCACGAACTGCACCCCTCACGCCGGCCCCGCATTTCTGGTCCCGCGCTGTGACCGCTCAAACCGCTTGGCAGGTGGTGGGGTCGCGGGTGAAGGCGGGGCCATTTCTAGGCTGAGTCAGAATTCGGTCTGTGTGGACTCGGGGGTAGGGAAGTTGTTGCAAGAGTGGGTGTGGTCGTGGGGGAGGGGCCACGCTGGACTCTGAGCGAGGTGGACCCTGTCCCCCAGTCGCGGGGCCGCGTTTGGTTTGTGGCTGCAGTTGAGCACTCGGTTGAGAGCCAGGCCAGTACCGAGCAGGGGACTGTATTGGAGAAGCTTTCTGAACCCTGTGTTACTGTGGCCTCCCAACCCGGTAAAGAGTCTGCCTGCAGTGCGGGAGACCCGGGTTCGATCCCTGGATCAGGAAGATCCCCTGGAGAAGGAAGTGCCAATCCACTCCAGTATTCTTGTCTGGAAAATCCCATGGGCGGAGGAGCCTGGTCAGCTACAGTCCTTGGGGTCGCAAACAGTCGGATACGACTGAGCGACTTCTCTTTCTTTCTTTCCCAACCGGGCAGCACCGGGTAGCCAGATTCGCGAATTGCGGAGGGACCGGTCCCTGGGCGGGGCTCGCCCGGGCCTCCGGCTGGGGCTGCCTTCCGGATTGCCTCAGCCCCCCTGGTCCAGGCTGCCTGTGTCCTGCCCGGCACGGGGCAAGATGGCTAGATGTTTAGGGCCAGGGTGCTGGGAACCCGCGCCTTCGCAGTGAGGCGGAAGCCAGCCTCTCTGGCGTGCCTGGAAGCCAGAACAGGATGAATCCATTCTTTGGCCTGTAGTGTGCTAGTCTGTTCATTCTTAGAGCAGGGAGCCGGCTCAGCCTTCCAGGTGTGCAGAAACTCGAATCTCTGCCTCCAGAGCAGAATTCCAAGTCAGGAGTGCACAGGGTTCCTTGGGGCCTTTGGAAATGTAGGTTCCTAGGTCCCAGATGCTGACTGCAGTTTAAGGGGTACCTCCAGGTGCATCTGCTTATGAATTAAAGACCTACCTGTGGCCCAGGGCACCTTCAGGAAGCCTGAGCCCAGGTGTGCAGAGCATGAGTAACTGGTGATCATAGAGGGCATAGGGGAAGCCCACAAAAGGGAGAGGCTAGGCAAGCTAGCTGCAGGAGCTGACCCAGAGGCGATTTGCGAAGACCCAGGAGGCAGACTCTGGTTTGTGTGGGCTCCCAGAGTGTTCTGGTGGGGAGGGTCTCTGCAGGCAGTGACTCAGGTCATGCCAGGCCTTTCAAACTGTTAGGGAACCCCCCCAGTAGTGACTGTATGGTGGGGGGCGTGAATACTAATATGACTTTAGCCAAGGAGGCAGTTGGAAGCTTGCTTTGCCTAGCTCTGTGACCAGGGACTGATTCCCATGCCTCCCTTGACCACCTGGAAGGTCTGCAGGAAACAGGTGTGCATATGTGAAAATCCTTTGGGAGGTCCTAAGGTCAGCTTTGACTTCAATCTCCCACCACCACCCTAACCAGCTGCGTGCTGGTCCTGTCCTGGTTAGCTGTGTGGCAGTGTGGTCCCCTGTTACATCACCCACTGGTCATCCTCGGGACTGGTGACCCTCTGTCACCTTTAGGTATCTGGTGGTAGAGCATGCGCATGATAGAACAAAACACATGAACATTTTTGCAACTGAATCCCCTTACTGTCTGGTTGATCATAACTTCCCAACCCAGACCTGGGAAGTTTGCTTAACCTCACTCTGGGCACTCCCTAGACCAGGAGCAGATTTTCTTGGAGGCTGAAGGGCTTTGATTTGAAAATTCAAGGACTTGGAGAAGGGAAGCAGTGGATCCCTCTGAGGACACCCCTAAGCTCCCCTACCTGGCAAAGTCCCACATGTAAGGGTTCCTGCCTTCTGGGCTTGGTGGAGCTCAGGCAGAGTGGGCCCAGGCTTTCTTGGAAGACACATCCTGGATCCATTCTTCCCAGTGGGTTCTCACAAACAGTTGTTTTCAGATCACCTTTGTACCCTATTCGCCCTCTAGCACCAGCAGCCAGAACCTCTCCTTGCACCCTGGGCTGGGCCATCTCAGTAGGTCTGGGGGCCTTGCTGTAAAGGTGGATCCAGCCCCACCTCCCGCGGTCCCAGAATTAGTTGCTCCTGCTCACCTGGCCTGTATGGGGTGGAAAGTAGAGAAGGTTGCATTGTCTCAGCCATTTTCTGTGATCACTTGGGGCAGGGTTTGTTTAAAATTTATCTTGACCCCCTGAACAAGGGATTTGATCCCCAGGGCCGTTATGGGGGCCAGGATTTATTCCTAACTCTCCCCTGATTTGAGCTCTGGCGTTAGAATGTGGTATTCCAAGCACACTGCCCGCCTAGACCCCTGGCAGGTGCTCCCCAGGCAGCTGTGTTGGGAAGGCAGCCCGTCAGTGTGGAGGGTGGCTGCCAGGATCTCCTTCACCCAGAGCAAGCCACGCTGGCAGAGGGCCAGCACTTTGTCTGGGCCACAGCCAGGCCAGCATCTCCCGCCCCTGCTCCCCCACAGTCCTAGCCTGCCAGTCGGCCTGGTTGTGAAACTCTTCAAACAATGCAGAAGTGTGCAGGCAGAATTCACGAGCATTCCCCTCCCCCAGCTAGCCACTGTTACTCTGTGTTATAGATATAGCTCTTTCCAGACTCTTTTAATGCCTTTTTGTGTATGTACACTTGCATGTTTATCCACGGAGTAGGTGATTTAAAAACTCACATGTAGGGTCCACAGAACACATCCAGTCAAGGCTTTTGTCCTGTGTGTTTGCTTAGGGAGGCAGCTTCATTCTTTTTCCCGGCTGCCTCATACTCCAGGGTGCAGCTCTGTGGTGGTACTGTCGGTCACGCAGCCTCTTACCTGCTGCAGGCACAACTGTGCTGCTTTTCTCATTTGTTTGCTGTTGGAAACCATGGAGCAGGGGACTCTGGTGTGTGTCTTGGTGTCCACCTGGCATTTGTGGGGGATGGAGACCTAGTGGTATTAGTGATGGCATAGGTGGCGCTTGTGTGGTGGAGCTACTCTGCTGACTTAAAGGACAGGTTATGTTTTGTAAGGAAACAGACCAAAAGATATTGGTCTCCCCAGGGCTGAGGGTCCTGCTATATTGCTGGCTGCCCTTTCTTTTTTTCTAAAAACAAAACAAAACAAAAAACTTCTTCCAGTTCTCCTTTTGTACATGTGAAAGCAAAACATCGAGAACATTTTTTGAAGCAACCTCAACAAAGCCCATGTTAGCCATGCCTCACGACCAGCCATCATGCTATCCTGACATGGCTTAACCGCTGGCGCTCAGCCCCTGCTGCAGTGAGTTATGCCCCGTGGGCTGTCTGGCACAGCCTGTGCTGATGGGGGAGTGTCACGTGAGCTATTTGCTCCTCACTCCCCTGCCTGAAAGCAGACTGGACACCCCCCCCCCACCCCGCACACACACACACATACCCGCTTCCATGTGAGCGGCTGGTAGGACCAGGTTTCACTTAATCAGAGGCCCTGTCTGTGTGTGGCCTCTGAAACCAACAGGGTTGGGAGACTTCCCCCTTCAGAGCAGGTGCTGCTGCCAAGTCCACTCATTGAAGGGGACTTGTGGGGACCCCTGGCTCTCAGGACTTGTCTGCCCCAACATGACTTTGAATGCTGGTGGTTGTCTAACTCCTGGATGTAGTGCATCGGAAGGGCAAGGGTGCTATGCACTGCTGGTGGCTAAAAGCCTGGGAAAAAGGAAACCAAAGATTTATTCACATGTAGTAGTAATGTGTTTAAATGTATAACTTGAGAAACCCCACAGCACTAGAGCAGACAGACCCAGGGTGTCTGCAGAAGCCATGCCATCCTCCCCGCCATCCCCAGAGTCTGTGCCCCGGGACACCTGATCTTCCCAACAGAGATCTGGAGCTTTCAGGGCATAGTTAAGATGTGTCTGGTTTGGCTGAGAGAAGGCGGTGAAAAGAGTTTTTAAAATAAAAAACCTGTAGAATGGCACACTCAGCTCTCAGGTTGTGTCCAGCGTATCCACACTGCTCGCCAGGGGCCAGGCCTTCCATTTGCAATTGGACCCTATGGAACAGGCCTTGCCATTGCTACTCCTTTTTAAAGGACAGCCAAGCTCAGACTGGTTAAGAAATATGCTGGAGGTTGCAGAGCAGGTGAGGATGGAGCTGGGACCTCTGCCAGGCAGCCCCATTCCAGAGTGTGGGAGTGTCTGCGTGTGTGACAGCTGTGCCCATGTGAACCTGGGGATGGCGGGTGAGTAGGACCTCAGGGTGTCAGAAGCCCATGTGCCCCTCGCACACTGCTTCCCCCGCAAGTCCTTATTACTTCTGAAACATTAAGAGATGGTACAGTGTACTTGCATATATTCTCCTAGTCGGTAGTTAATATTCTCTCCCAGTTTAAAAAAATGTCTTTCTTCCCTCCTTCCTGCCTCCTCTCTCTAAATATTATATTTTCTGCCTTCTTTGCCTCTCAAAATGCTATTCTATGTAACATACAGTCCATATTCAGTTTCCCTGATAACCGCTCCCCGCCGCCCAAGGTGGCCCACACAAGAGCCAGGATGTGGTTAATCACACGTTGCATTTGGTTGTTCTCATTCTTCAGCGTCCCTCAGTCTGAAAACTCCCTGCATCATTGGGTCTTTGGTTCATTGGCATTTTAGGACCCAGGCCAGTTGCCTTCCAGAGCGATCCCTCCATCTGCACTTGTCTCGTCGTTTTTCTCATGATCAGATCCCATGTAAACCATCTTTGGTCAAAACTACAGCACAGGCAGTGCTGGTGCCCCAGAGGGGGACGTGTGGTTCTGTGTTGCGAGTGAAGGGGTGTTTGCCAGGCTGCCCCGCTCTACAGGAATGTCCTGCTCTCAGCAATAAGTACCACTCTGAGACCGTGGCTTGCCAGAGGGTCCCGCTGGTCCTGCGTGAAGCCAGGTGCCGTGCTGGGGCACCGTCTGCTCACCTGCACTCAGCCCCTGCTGCCCGGTCCACCTGCCTGGCTTCTGTGCATCCCCCAGCCTCCTTGCCTGGACCAGTGCTGATTTTTCCGGTTTGTTGTTGGAAGTCTTTTAAAGTCAGAGGACAACTCGAGAGTCCCCTAATGTCAGGTTGAATCAGGTGTTTCTGGATGGTCTTCGTCATGGTCAGCGCACTCACATCCGACTCTGTGCCCAAAGTGACCCGTCTCCCAGACCTGGGTGGGTGGGTCCTGCAGCTCATGGCACCCTTAATGTCCTGGTAGGTCTCGACATACTTTCCAGAAAAAAAGCAAATCTGGATCTAAGTCCACACTCCTGAGCCTGCTTTCCGTTCCTTTCACAGCCCCAAGTTTGAAGTCTGTGTCCTGTCAAGACGGGAATAAACTTGTTAGTTAAGTCAGGAGCACCTGCTCCTGTGTGACTGGAAGCGGGTGGAGAGGACAGAGTCCCCTGGAGCCGAGCACTGGGCTCAGAGGCCTCGGTCCCTGCCCTAACAGTGGAGGCTGGACCTCTGAGTTTTTACTCTGAGGGCAGTGATCTAACGTGAGACACTTAGTGTAGGACAGGAGAACCCTTCACCCAACCCTGAATTCTGCCATTTACAAAGTATTCTGTCCCTTGTAGCTGGCCTGAGTATCCCAGCCTGCAGCGTGTTTCCATGGGACCTGTTTCTATGGAACCCATGACTTCTGGTCCTGGTTGTCTGTTTTACATGTTGGGGCCCACACCCGCCCCCATCCCTTTTCCAGCAAGGAGGCTCTGCAGTGGGCGAGTGGGCCCTGGAGGGGAGACAGCACTCCCTGGTCCTCCGGTGGCCTGGCTGTCCCGTGTCCTCCACCTGCTCCCTGTCCCCACTGTGTCAGCTGGGTCAGGGCATCCTCCCCATTCACCATGGGCCTTGTGTGCGCAGTAGGGGTGCGACCTGGCCCAGTGTGGCGGATGGGGTGGGTGTCCTCCCTGTTCACCATGGGCCTTGTGTGTACAGTGAGGGCAGCCTGGCCCAATGCGGCATCTGCATGACGTCATTCTGAACCTGCAGCATGGATTGGGGAGCCACACTCCAGGTTTTTACTGTATGCAGAGGGGGTAGGGTTGGGAGTGACCTGTTGATTGTTCTCCTTTTCTCAAGTTCATCACGCAAAAACACTTGCTAATCAGGAACTTGGCCACCCTCCGTGGCCATCGGCCAGTCTGTCCCAAGGTGACCTGTTTGGAAAAGTGTTGAGACTTGAGGCCTTGGATTAAGCGTCCCTGTGCTGTGGGCTGTCCTGCACGGGTGGGTGGCCCTTGGTCCCTGAGCACAAGCCTGCCTCCTGGAGCCGGAGAAAGAGCTTTGCAAGAAATAGTTTGGGGCCCAAATTGGCAGTCACCGGGGGGTATGAGGCTTGGCCTGTGCCGGGTCCTGTCTCAGAAGGAGCTTCTGGCAAGGCCCGTGTCCTGCAGACACGGCCAGCTGGAAGGAAGCACAGGTGTGGGAGAGGGACGGGGCTTAGGAGTTGGGGGGGCTTCATGGCCCCCACCTGGGGCCCCAGCAAGGTGACAGCTAGGCAGCCTGGCAGGGGGTCTGGGGCCCAGGATGGGGCTCCTTACACCCTTGGGTTAAGTTGGAGGTCGTCCTCCTCCGATGGGAGCAGGACAGGAACTTCCTTCCCCTGTACATTCCTTCTCTGAGCTCTTCATTTGTTTTTAATTCTTAGTATATTACCACTCACTTTAAAAAATGGAGAAGGAAATGGCAGCCCACTCCAGTATTCTCGCCTTGGAAATACCATGGACAGATGAGCCTGGCAGGCTACAGTCCATGGGGTCACAGAGTCGGACACAACTGAGCAACTAACACACTTTCACTAAATAAAAAAGGATAAAGTGTTTGGGGGCTAGAGGAAGAAGCTAAAGTTAATGGCAGATCAAGAGTGGAGGTTTTTGCAAGAAAGTGTTGGGAAACAGGAACCATAAAAGGCACACACAAACCTCAGCACTCAGCCGCCAGGAGGGGCCGACCGGGGCCTGGGAGGCCCAGGCATGTCCTTGGCGGACAGTGGTGTTTTGCCTGGGCCTTTGGCCGGCTGAGCTGTTCGTCTGAGATGGGGGGAGGGTCTGGGAGCTGGCGGGTTAGCATCTTATAGTAACAAGCCTACAGGTTTTCACTAGGGGGAGAGTAGTAAATGTGGATTAATTACACAGTTGGCACTGATACTAATCTAAGCTGTATGGTGAGTGATGGCAGTCTGGCCACTTAGGGGCCTTGCCCTTTTCCCTGACTTCTGCCCTTTGTCCTCCTTCCCTCTTCGGGCCACTCTGGTTTGCCCACTGATCGTGGGTGATCCTCTCCCACTGGGCGTGAGCATGGTGGGGCAGGCAGGCGGGGCTCAGGCAGCTCTCCATCCGTCACTGAGGTCTCGCCCAGTTCCCATTCTGGAAGGACTTCCCCCTGTTTGTTCATCAGTTGTCATTTTTGTCCCCGAGGACAGGGAGTGTAGGGTCAGGAGGACCTCTCAGGACTCCCACTCCCGCAGCCCTGGGTGCTCAGGGCCGTGACTCAGTTTTCCTTGTCTTTTCGAGAGAACCCCTTTGGGCTGCTTGCCTGCAAATTCTGTGGCCTTTGGAATTCCCTGGCAGCGCAGTGGTTATGGCTGTGCACTTCCACTGCAGGGGTGGCAGGTTCAATCCCAGATCAGGGAAATAAGATCCCACAAGCCTCATGGAGCAGCTAAAAAATAAAAAATAATAACACTGCCTTGTTGTTTGGCCTAAGGCACCAGGGTATTCCCTGGGATAGTCTGAGGGACTTTGCAGGATGCCATCTTTTATGATCGTGAAATGTCATTCAGTGTTTTCTCTGAGCCCTCTTCTGGGTGGGGCCTGAGCATTCACTGCACAGGCGTCGTGCTGCTGTGTTGGTGATCGAAGCGGTTGCCCTGAGTTACCATCAGGCCTCTGGGGTCTGCAGGAGATTCAGCCTTGTCTTCTTTGTTGTTGTTCAGTTGCTGAGTCGTGTTTTACTCTCTGCAACCCCATGGACTGCAGCACGCCAGGCTTCCCTGTCCTTCACCATCTCCCAGAGTTTGCTTAAACTCGTGTTCAGTGAATCGATGATTCCATCCAGCTGTTTCATCCTCTCGTCCCCTTCTCCTGCCTTCAGTCTTTCCCAGCATCAGGGTCGACTGTTTGCATCAGGTGGCCGAATTGGAACTTCAGCTTTCAGCATCAGTCCGTCCAGTGAATATTCAGGGTTGATTTCCTTGATATGCTCTCCTTCCTGAACACTGGACTGGGTGTTACCTGCTCACATCCTGCTTTGGACAGGTGGCATCAGCCTTCAGTTCACTCACTTGAGCCTTTGAGAAACGTCAGTATTGATCTCCCTTCCCCTGATCATCTCCCTAACTTGTGAGCCAGTTGTTTTAACTTTTTCCGTGTTCAACTCCTCCTATCATGTGTTCAGCTCTGCACAGGGCCTTGGGAGATAGACACTGACACAGGTGTGCACGTGCTGTGCATGCTGATGTGTGTGAATGTGGTCAGCCTCCCGCCAAAGCTCAGGGCAGTTGTTTCTTTGGAAGGAGGCCTGTCAGGAGGCCTCTGGCCAGGTGGCTCCGGCTGCAGCAGGTGTGTCGTCACGCCCAGCGTCACCCTGCAGGAGCCTGGGGAAGGCACAGTGTATCTAGAGTGGCTGCAGGGGCAGCAGGGATCCTGGAGCCGTGCTGGAGAATGTGACTCCTTGGGCGCCAGTAGGTCACTTGTTCTGGGCTGTTTTGCCCTGATCTGGGCTGGAAGCCTGGTATGGGGGTCTGGCCGTGGCTGACCTGAGCTAAGCAGCAAGGCCAGCCTGGTCCTCATGTTTCCTCCTCCTTTCTCTCCTCCCTTTCCTTCACCTCCTCCCTCCCTTCCTCTCCCCCCAGCCTGGGATCTACGCACACTGCCAAGGGTTTCCAGTCCTGGGCAGAGGCGGGTGGGTGCACTGGGGAGCAGGCCCAGGACGCTGGAGAAGCCCTTCCTTTGTTCTGTGGCCTGGCTCAGCCTGGGAGAGTGGTAGAGGGCTGGGGTTGGGCTGTAGCTTCCTCTTCAGTCTTCTGGGCCCCTGGGGACACCCAGGCGGCCTTTCCTGTGAGGTGTTGGAGGTGGCAGCCTAGCTGTTCCCAGTCAATGGTCAGCATCCTCCTACACAGCGGAGGGAGAGGTAAACACTGGGTTGCCTTGGCAACTGGCTGAGCCAGGGCTCAGAGTGCTTGTGGTGAGAGAAGCTCTCATTGTCTCAAGTTTCTGGGATGGGCTTCTATTTTGATTTTTTTTTTCCTTTAATTAGCTGGAGTGACTAAGATACCAAGATGCCTGACCTGGTTCCTAGAATTTCTTAATAAACATTTATATTTCTTTTATAGGAGGCATGTTTCTTCCCATGATTCATAGGCTTTTTGTTTTAAATGGTGGAGAGGCCCTGGCATGGCCAGGGAAGGGGTGGGGGGGGTGTGATGGCAGGGTCCTGGCCCACGAGTGCTTGCTTCAGCACTGCCCAAGGACTGTGTTGACTTTGAGGTTGATGAAGCTCCCTGGAAATATTTGGGGAGATACCTCTCTCATCTCAGGGTGTTCAGAGCCCCCATAACATGCATCCAGAAGTCTGACTAAGCCCAAACAGTGCCTTCCCCCCCACACCCCCCAGAGGCCAGGCTCTCCTGGGAGGCCAAGATAGGAGCTCGTGTACACCTTGATACAAGGTGTACTTTGGTGTTTGCTCTTAAACCTTGCTGCTCTCAGGTGGCTGGGCTGGGTATCCCTGGGCTTGAGAGGGTCTGGCCAGGAGGGGCACCTCGCTGGGTGACACTCCGTGACAGGCTCTCCTGCAGGCCTCTCCCTTTACCTGGCACTGCCCTGCTCTATCCACCCCCCCTGAGGAGGTGCCGGGTGAGTCTGCAAGGACGCCGACCTTGTTGGTTTTATCACACATAGAACAGATCCATGTGGCCGTCTAGAGAGTCGGGCCAGGCCTGTGTCCAGGGCCAGTCTTAGTAGTAGGTATGCAGGCCCCTTGGCTCCCTTCCCTCAGCACAAGACAGGGCTGCCTCGTGGGCCCCCCACCTGGCTTTCCTGCATGAGAAGCAGCTCCCTGCGGAGGTGGCTGTTGGGGTTGCAGGGACAGTGTGTTGAGGGTCCTGCCATCTCTAAGTCCTGACCATCTGGGCTGTGGACTTGGAACCATGTTGTTGCTGTATCTCTGGTCCCGGCCCTACCGAAGCTTGACTGCACATGCGCTGTGTCTTAGTAACCTCGGTCAAGAGCCTCTCAACGCTTTATTTTCATCAGAGGAAGGGCTTTTTGTCTGATTATGTGCTGTCATTTTAACGGACGCAAAGTGTGTGGTACGGTGTTGGCCTGGGAGGGAGAACAGATGGAGCCTGGCTCCACATTCTCAACTGGCAGCAGGTTGGGCCGTGCTGACCACTGACCCCTGAGAGCGTGCACAAGGCAGGTGGTGTGAAGGGTGTGTGTGCGTCTGTGAGTGTGTGTGTCTCTGAGTTTGTGTGTGTCTACAAGTGTGTGTAGAAGTGCATGTGTATCTATGAGTTTCTACGTGTGTGTGTGTGTACAAGTGCATATGTGTCCATGAGTACACGTGTGTCTATAAGTGTGTGTGTGTGTGTCTGCCCCATGAGAGCAGGATTCCCCCCCCCAATGCTGCATTGCTCTTGGGCACCTGAATTAACAGACGTTTTTGCTGACTTCTCTTTTGGGGAGAGACAGATGACTTAGAATGACTTTTTGAAGTAGGTTTCAGTTCGTGCATCAGGGCCTCCCAGAACCACCCCAGGGCTCATCATGTGGGTGAGCTGTGTCCCAACCTCAACTCGGGTCTGTCAAGGGCCCCTCCATCCATTCTGGGCCACAGAAAGGCAGTGGAGATCCTGTTGCTATGGAGATGTGCTGCGCTGCCCAGAGTCTGTGTTCAGTCTGGGGAGTGGCACCCCGGCAGGTGAGCCTCACTGGTTACTGGTTACCAGGCACTCAGCCCTGACCACACACTGTAAGACAGGAGCCGCCGAACTGGAGCCTTGAGGTAGAAGCCCAGGTCCCTGTCCCCAGAGCAGCTCTGAACATGCCCAGGCCAGGCTAGGAACAAGGGTGGCATCCTCTGCCTCCCCGCCTCTGTGTATCACTGGTCTTGATCGTCTCATGGTGATGAGTAGCAGTGCCAGTCCTGCCAGGGCATTCCACCAGGATGGATGGGCCCTCTGGGTGGGGCTTCCAGAAGCCGGCCGTGTTGGGAGAGGGACTCACCTCGGGGAGGCCCCTTTGTAAACCGCAGCCTCTTCAGTCGGAAGGACAGAGGTGTCGTTGGCAGGGGCTGTGGCCCCTGCAGGTGTAGGACTCTGTCCCCACGGCCAGGGGAGCCCCCTCAGGACCATGGGCTTCCTGAGCCCTGGGTCTGAGCAACACCTGGAGTGTTTTCTGGGGTGACTATTCTCATGGATTCCGGGCCATCTGGGGATTTTCTCCACTTTCTTCTCTCTCTTTTGGGGCTGCAGTTCTCTGTTTGCAGATTCAAGAGTTGTGTCCTAGAGGGAAATGTGGGAGCCTCATTGAGGCCAGCTCGTCAGCTGCGGAACCACAGTTCTGTCCTTCTCCTCGAGGCTCTCACCCTTGCATCAGTGCATTTGGCATCAAGGTGCTTCCTGTGTGGTCTGAGAGGCCACGTGGAAGGAGCACCTCTGTGCTGAGTGACACCTGGGCACCTGCGTGGCCGTCCTTCCTCTGTCCTGTATCTGGTTGTTTCAGAGGACATTTGTGGACATCCAGGTGGGGCAGGGGCTGTTCCACGGGGTCACTGGACAGAGGAGGACACTGAGTGACCAGGCCGTCGGTGTGTGAGGTCCCCGAGCCAGATGCCTCCAGCAGCCCTGTACCTGCACGGCCCCGCCTCTGCTTCTGCCCTCTGGATGCTCACCTGCTTGGAGATGGTGAGGAGGCCAAGTGGGGTCTAGCCTTCTGCGGGTTCCACAGCGAAAAGCTCCTTGCGTCAGCAGCACCATGGGCCACAGTGGTGCCAACTGGGTTTCTTGTGTTAGGGTACGATTTCTCAGCACAGGAAACGACTAGGAACTGTTTACTGCTCACACAGTCCAGAGCTTCTGGGAGCTGGCCAGCTGGGTCCTGGGACACACTCTGGTTTGTAGGCTTAGATGGTGGCCCCGTGAACCCCATGGAGGATGGAGTCTTACAAACCCTGGGTCAGGTGGCCAGAGGGCGCCTTGGCTCCCAGGCCGGGCCTGCTGTTTCCTGGTCCCAGTTCCTGAATCACTTGGGGAGCGGGGAGGTGTCTGCTTCTCCCTCTTCCTGGAGGCTGGAGTCATCCATCCCTCGGGGGCCCCCACCAACTATGCCTGGAGCCTATCACTTCTGTCTGGAGGCTGGCCTCACTCCCTGCCTGCTCTGCATACGGGACCAGTCTGTGCTGACCTCTGGTCCCCTCTCTCATACCTGTGGCAGGGCTGGGGGGACAGCAGAATGGTCTCCTGAGCATCTTCATCACCGCCCTCATCCTTGCTATCAGGCCAGGGTCAAAACGTGTCCCTGAGTTCAGCCAGGGGTGCCAGGGCACTGGGAACTGGCAACAGCCGGGTGCTCAGCTGTTGGGGTGGCCTACCCGTGCCCCACCAACATGGGCCTAGCTTGTGGGCGCCACCCCGCACTCGGGGGCCGAGCCTGGGGGGCCTGTTTCCAGAGGTCAGCAGGGAGAGCTCAGGGAAGCCTGGGCTGTCCTTCTACCCCTCCCTGGGGCCAAACCTTGTCATCACAGGATTTGTCGTAAGAATGTGGAGAATGACTTCTGGTTCAGAGGTTTATGGATTTTTTTTCCCTAAAAGCAGTAGATCCTTTCTGTCAACAATATCTCAGTGGATTCCAGGACAGGAAAGAGCCCAAAGGATGGCTGGCAGGGCAGGGGTGGGGGTGGTGAGAGGGGCTGCGGCCAGGAGCTCTCCACACCCCTGGAGGACAGTGCCAGTCTCCCCAAGACTGGGCAGGCTCCTGCCTCCACACGGTGGGCACCCAGATGACAGGCTTCAACCCCCGAGGCCATGAGTGGGTTGCACCGATCCTTGGGGCCAGGCTGGGGATTGGGGCCTGTGGTCTTGGGAAGATGCTTCTGGGCTGGGGATCTGCGTCCTCCCAGACCTTCACAGACTTGGCTAGGGTGATGGGTCTGGAAGAGGCTGCACTGAGAACCCAACCACACTAAGGGGCAGGGTGGGCTGGCCAGGAGTCATGTGAGGTCCCACGTCCTCGGGCAGTGGGGTCCCGACCACACTGTAACCAAGGTCAAGGCAACAGGGCTGAAGCGAGGGGCTGGCCTGGCCAGTGGCACACACGGACCCGAGTGTAAAGCCACATGTGTGGGGTGTGCCCCACAGGACGGTGCCAGGGCAGGGGGGTCTTTGCTGTCCGTGCCGTGAAGGCCCTGGCTCCCGCTGGTGAGAGAGACCTGTGCCCCCCCAATTTCCTCCCTCCCCGACTGTGGGGCCCTGTGCACGGGTGTGGTGACGGGACCCCTGAGGGTGAAAGGAGGCACTGGGGGGAGGGGAAGGAGAAGATGGAGCCTGGAAAGTGGGGAAACTGAGTGAGGCTGATGTCCCTGCTGGGCAGCACCTGCCTGGCTGGGGGTGCCAAGGCCATGAGGCCACACTGAGACCCCAGGCACAGGTGGGTTGGCGCCTCGCGTCATGGACACCACTGACCTGGGGCATCTGTGACAGGCACCATCCTCAGTAGGTATGATAACTTGGAGGCTGAGAAACCCGCCAGGGAGGCATGGAGCTAGGGTTTGGTGTCCCCCTTCCCCAGCATCACAGGCACCCCCCTGGAGCTCCGCTGGTGGCACCAAGGCTTCTGAGGAGAAGGCTCCTGCGGCCCACCCTGGGGACCACCTGGGAGGCCAAGGTCACGGGCACTGGCCCCTGTGCCTAGACCTTGCTGGGCTGACAGCAGTTTGGGAAGTGCACTTCCTGGCCCTTGTGTGTGGGGAGAGGGGAAAGGCGGGTCTTTGCAAAGCTGTGAACCAGTCTCCTGTAAGCGGGGGTACGGGGTTTGAGTTTGGACTGTGGGGTTGTGGGAGCAGAGAGGCACTGCCCCATCTCTGGGGGTAATCCAGAGGCAAGTCTGGACCGGAGAGGCATTGCCTTGGTGATAAGAGCCAGGCTCAGGGTGTGGGCATCCAGGAGCCAAGAAGGGGTGGTGGGAAGAGGGGAGTCTTGTGGGGGTCTTCATCAGCAGAGTGCATCGGGGCCCTGAGGGAAGGGGTGGGTGACTCTGGAGGCCAGGGAAGAAGAAAGGAGAAGTGGGTTTCACGATGCCCTTCATGTCCGCCAGGGCTGCATGCATACCCCTCCCCTCCAAGGGTATCTTTGAAAGAAGAAACAGGAGGAGGGAAGGCTCTGGCAGCTTCTTCCTGCTCTTTCTGGGTGCCCCTCGTCTATTACTGAAGACAGAACCCAAACCCTAGGTTTCCTGCTGATGGAGGAAAGTGGAAAATGGAGAGGACATGGCAGGATGTCAGGCTGCCCACCGAAGGGGCCAGTCTAGAAAACAGACAAGGACATGATGGACATATATGGGAGCTTCCGCAGCCCCTTCTGTCACCTCTGACTTGGCTTTGCGCTCAAGTGACAGCAGAGCCCAAGGTCTGACTGTGTCAGCCCAGCCTGGTGCTCTCTGAGAAGAGGCGGCCACTTGTGGCATGCCCACATGCATGTGCACACACACGTTTTTATTGAAAATGATACATTAACTGCAAACAATTTTGGAAAATTTAGAAAAACTCAAGAGGTTATGTGATACCCATTTTACTTCTTCAGAGCGGTTGTCTGGCTCTGTCCTCACCTTTAGGTCTCTTCTCCAAGTCTGGGGATGGTGGACATTCAAGCGGAGAACTCCACAGCATCTCCCAGAAAGATGTGTCTTTTCAGATGACCCAGATCCACCATCCATGGACCCGAGGGCAGCTTCTGAGTCGGGTCCCATCAACAGTTGGAGAACGTGTGCTCCACCCATTTATGACTTGCTCCTGGTGCTCTGGGACTGGGTCAGATGTGTTCCTGTTTCTCGTAAGAAGTAGCTTTACTGGAAACTGTGATTTCAGCGCATTGCTCTTGTTTTTATTTCTGATTATAAAAGCCAAGTGTGTTCATGAAACAGGATTTGGGAAATGGAAAAGCATTAAAAGAAAAAGAGGAAAAGCAGTAACTTTAATCCCACCTCCCACGAGACGCTGTGTTAACACGTCTGCCTGTATCTATTTTAACGTGAAATGTGGGATCATCCCACACAGTCATTTTACGTTTGGCCCTTTCCCACTGTGACCTTCTGTGGTGGTCACGTCTCCAAAGTGCCAGCAGGCCCCTGGACCTGGCTTCTCATGGTTGCCCTGTGCATCCTCATCTCTACGTCCCTGGTGTCCTCACTAGGCCCTGAGTCGGGGGCTCTGATCCCTCCAGTGACTTGCTTTCCTGGAGAGCCTGTGACTGACTGTCACCCATGGTGGGCTTGTCCTTGTTGCCATCCTGGGAGCAAGCACAGGAACGCGCACTTAGGGGCAGCTTGCCTTCTAGAGAGGAAGACTGAGTGACACTGCCCGTGATGCATGGGGGCAGGCAGGAGGGACGGTGCTCTTAGACGTCCACGGGCTTTGCAGTGAGCTGACCTGGCTGGGAGGGGAGGCCCCAGACTTGCTTTTTACCCCAGGCCCCTCAGACTGCTCTGCTGTACACCCCACCTCTGGGCCCTCAGGGCTGGAGGGCGTGTGGTCTGGCCTCGGACGCCGAGATCTCCTGGCCCTGGGACGCAGCCATGGAATCTGTGTTCATCTTTGGCTCAGGCCACACCCACAGCCGTCCATCTCTTCTCAACACTGGTCTCCACAGGAGACCCTCCACCTGGACTCCAGTTCCACTCCTCGAATTACCTGGGCTCCCTGCTCAGTACACATGGACCTGGTGGCCCGGGTGGCGGCTAGCCGAGCCCTGGTCAGAGTTTCTGGAGATGTAAAGGGCACTGAGGTCAGTGCTGGGCGGGTGTGGGTCTAGGCCAGCCTGGCTAAGTGTGGGCCAGCACTCGCCCTGTGGCGGCTTTGAGGACTGAAATGTGCACACCTGTGGTGGTGCCAGCAGGCACCACCTGTGGTGGTGGAGTCACTTGTGGTGCCTCAAGCTCATGGCCCTGGGCTGGCCCTGGGGAAGGGCCTCCAGCAGCCGCTCTGACTTGGGAGTGGGCACCCCATCCTTGGGGCCACAGCCACCCCATGGCCTCATGTTCCAGGCCAAGCCGAGCACCGTTAGGAGCCAAGTGGGGCTTTGCTTCCCCCTTCCCAGGAGCACTGGGCGTGACCTCTAGGGGAGCAGAGCTCCCTGACTGCCAAGCGGCAACAAGGCCGGGCTCTGCAGCCGCTATGCAGCCCGCCCCTCTCAGGGCAGTCAGGAGTCACAGCACCCACCTCCCAGCCATGGCTGTGTGCTCAGGGCCTCTGCCAGCCCAACCGTGTGACCCAGCATGTCACAGACCCTTGGGCCTGGTTTCCTGGTGTGTCACCGGCACTCCCCATGGAACCAGGGCAGGGGCTTGTAGGCCTGGCTTCAGGGCACAGTCACAGGGGTTTATACCAGCCCTCCCTGGAGCAGAAGTCAGCCAGGCTAGTGCCAGGGAGGCCGTCCCTGCAGCCGTGGGAGAGAAGGCCGGCTCGTAGGGCAGCAGCAGCAGGAAGTCCCCGTGGGCGGGAGGAGGGGAGCCCCAGGAGGGGCCAGGCTAGGCCCTGCCATCTGGCCGCCCACCCCCGGGTGCCCCCTGTCTGGCTGGTCCCAGCAGGGCTTGGGTGGCGTCCAGATTTGTTTTCATTTTCAATTCCCTTTATTGCTCAAACCACCTCAGGGCCACAAGAAACAAACTGTTATCCTCAGTCGACCTCAGTTCCCTGGCCTCAATTGTTTGCCATTTGCTAATTTTAGCTTCTGATCATTTCCACCCTCATCCTCCCCCCAAAGGGAGACACACACCAAGAATAGCGCCTGGAAGGGGGGCGGTGTCTGCGGCCAGAGTTCCCACAGCCATCTGGCCGCAAGCGGGGGTGGCCGGGGCCTGCAGCAGGACCCCCAGGTCTTCTTGGTGGGGATCCTGCACCCACAGGGCTTGGATGAGAGGAAGAGGAGGAGGACTCTTCTGAGTCTGTTTTTCCTTTTAAACAGAAAACCAAGCTCTTTCTGGGAAGTCCCCCTCCCCCATGGCCCGACCTGGCTCTTGGACCCCTGGAGACAGCAACTCCATAGCACTCCCCACTTCCGGGCTGAGGGGACTTGCACAGTCCAGGGGCCCATGTGGCGCTTGGCAGGGAAGGCTCAACCCCCGCCCCAGCGCCAGGGCTCCCGCCCAGCCTGCAGGCCGCCACCCTGGCCTCCATAGGGCGGACCTGGAGCCGCTAACCAAAGCCCAAGCCTAGGATGCGGCAAGTGGGCCTCAGGCACTGGAGGAGGGACGAGGTCCAGTGAGCAGGTTGGCCTCTGAGCCAGGCCTGCTGGAGGAGACAGCAGAGCCTTCAGCCCTTGATTCTCTGCAGGGTCTCCAGGCACCCCTAACATGTCAGGGCCCCGATTTGGAGACCAGAGTCTGGCATGTCTTGGGCTAGAGTAGTGCTCCGTAAGATGGAATAAAGACACAGAAGCCCAAAGCCCCCCATCCTCCGGTGACCATGGAGCTGGGGAGTGGGGAACCCCCCCACCCCACACCCACTGACAGAGCTGCGTGGGGGGAGCAAGCAGCTCCCAAGACAAGCACACTGTCAGAGCTGCTCTGGACACGGAGTTTTACAGAAATCAGGAGCAATGACTGAAACAGCCGCAAGCTTGTGGGGTGATGCGGGCTGGTGGGCATATTCTCTGGTGGGGTGGGGCAGGCACTGCGTCCACCCACCTGGTGCCATGGAGGCCATGGCTTTTGCAGACGGGTGATGAGGCTAGCATAGCAACTCTCCAAGGAAAGGCTGGGCTGCCAGGAACGCTGGACATGTCCCTCCAGTATTATCAGAGTCACTCGGGGGGGCAGTGGGCAGGACCCGAGGCTCGCATCTGCATTCTGGCTGTGACCCATCCAGAGGCAGCCGTGTGGCCTCTTTGGTGGTGACCACCTTGCCCCCCAGTTTGGGGTGTTATCCTGCTCACCTTCAGAGGTGCTCAGGACTAAGACGCAGGCTGCAGGCATCCCAGGTGTTGCTCGCGTTTCTTTTCCTGAGAAATAAAGTTGCCCTTCTGCCTGGTTTTCTCAGAGCTGCTATTACTGCCTCGTCCCCTCGCCCCTGGCCATGTGGCTCTTCCCACAGGGTGGGACATGAAGCCTGTCCTCTAGGGGACTCCTCTCCAGCTCCCTGAGGCCCTGGACTGGTGGTGCTGCTGTCGGAACCTGCTGCCATCTAGGCCCTGTTTCTTGGAGCCTCTGCTCCTCAGTGGAGCCAAGAAAGGCGCAAGAGGCTGTTTGTGGAGACTCATGTGTCTGCAGTGTTTTGCTCCTGACTAGCTTCACACCTGAGTCCTCTGGGCTGGATGTCTGGTCCTGGGTCTCCTAATCAGCTTGGGGTTCAGGGGGCCTTGCTTTTCAGTCTTGGGCCTTTGCTGTGGTTGCTGGCAAGGCCGCGGCCACTTGACTCCTGGCACCTGACACGCTCCCCTGTCCTTGGAACTGTGGGTGTGGTTTCTGTCAGGGGTCTCTATGGAGGGGGGAGGGTGCACCCTCCTCCCCACCCCCACAATAGGCTCTGTTCCTGAACTTGGCCTTGCTCTTGCTCACCCCGGGTGACAACCCACCCCTGTGTCTTCTGGCTCTCTGGCTCCGTACCTGGATCCTTTCATTTTCTTAGCTTTGCCCACTTGTCACCCATTTTCTCATCTTTAGCTCTTTGTGGTGCTGTCTCCATGTTCTCTGACAACTCTGAGATTGGATTTTAATCTCTGCCACATCCCCATATTGTGTGTCTTTGCTTTCAGACTCAGTTTCTGGGTCTCTTCTCCTTAAGGAGCATCCTGTTTTTGCTTCACAGATGTCGTATCTTACCTCTGAACACCAGTGACAGCTCTGGAAGTTGCTTCTCCTCACGCCTGAATCCCCCAGGCTGCCTTTTTCCCCCTGGCCTGCCTGCCCATGCACGTCAGAGGCTCTTCTCATGTGTCTAGTGGCCAGTGGTGATTCTGCCCAGAGGCTGGGAGCTGCCTGGGGGTGTACCTGCCACACCACTGGGCAGGACAACCCCTTCCCCTCACAGTTGCCACTGCTGCCTTGGGCCGCAATGTCCAGCCGGTCAGCTAGGGCCCTCCTTTTACTCTTGTCCAGAGATGTTATCCAGGAGGGACAGCTACAGCCCCAGCCAGAAGTCTTCTCAGGGTGCATAAGGAGGCAGCCATTCAGGGAGAGGAGAGTGCTGCCCGAGGCGGGTGATGGTGTGACCCTGGTGGTCCTGCAATGTTCTAACCTACACTGTGGGTGGGGAGGACTCAATCCATGTAGGGAGGACATGGTCCAGGCAAGTATGAAAGGCAGAGTGCATGTACCCCCTCTATCATGAAAATGCACCCAGTGGTTTATCTAGAACTCAATCACCAGAAATCAACCCTGAATATTCACTGGAAGGACTGATGGTGAAGCTGAAGCTCCAATACTTTGGCCACCTGATGTGAAGAGCCAATTCACTGGAAAAGACCCTGATGCTGGGAAAGATTGAGGGCAGGAGGAGAAGAGGGTGACAGAGAATGAAATGGTTGGATGGCATGACTAACTCAATGGACATGAGTTTGAGCAAACTCAGGGAGATAGTGCAGGACAGGGAAGCCTGGCCTGCTGCAGTCGATGGGGTCGCAAAGAGTTGAACCTGACTTAGTGACTGAACAACTACAACAAATTGGGCAGACTCAGTTCCCAAAGCCCATTGTAGCTGCAAGGGAGTCGGGCAGGAAGCATTTTCCCCTGGTGCATTGTTGCTGCAGAAGGTAAAGTCGTGTCATCTAGAGAAAAGAAGACCCAGATAGCAGATGCTGGGATATTGGGCACTTGGCTGTTTCTGCCACAGTCACCACTGGCAGTTCCTGCACATTCATCCTTGGAATGGGCAAGCATTCAGCAGGGAAGTATCTGACTGGCAAAGGTAGCCACTGTGTGAGCCAGTCCTCCTAACACATCTGAGGAACCTTGGAAATCTCTCTCTTTAACCAGCATTTACTTTTTTCCCCAACAAGTGGGGCTGTATTAGCCCTTTGCACTATCTAAGAAGTACTGACTGACTTCTCAGAAATAAGCCAGGTAGCCTGGATGAGAGGGGAATTTGGGTGAGAATGGATACATGTATATGTATGGCTGAGTCCCTTTGCTGTCCACCTGAAACTATCACAATGTTGTTAATCAGCCAAGCCTAACACAGAATAAAAAGTTTAGAAAGAAGCCACATGGTCACTGCTGTCATGATCCCACAATGTTACTGCAGAGTTTTCTGTAATTCACTGTCTGACTACTATAGTAGTCAGCTCTCCTGGGCTTCTCTCGACTGGAACAGGGTCCCAGACTTCCTTGTTTCCCTTGACCTTGGCCATTGTGAGGGGTGGTGGCCAGGGATTGTGTAGAATGTCCCTCAGTTTGCATTTGTCTGATGTTTTTCTTGGAGTGAGACTGGGTTTATGGCTTTGGGGGGAAAACACCATAGAGGAGAAGTGCTCTTCTGTGCTCAGTCACTCGTGTCTGACTCTTTGCAACCCCATGGACTGTAGCCCACCAGGCTCAGACTCTGTCCATGGGATTTCCCAGGCAAGAATACTGGAGTGGGCTGCCGTTTCCCAGAAGGGTTCTTCTAGTCACTTTATATTGGTAGGAGAGTGACTGCTGGTATGTACTTTGTTACTCAAACATTCCAGCCTTGGCCAGGGCCAGGTCAGGTTGGCTTCTGGGTCCCTTGCCCCTGTCATGCTGACTTCTGTGCACTTTTTCACTGTCTGGCATTACAAGCTGCTTCTGGTTCATCTTGTATGTTTACCACTCCAGTCCCAGAGTGAGCCATGTCTCCAAGGATCCCATTTATGTTGCTTGTAAAGTGGTATTTAGAGACCAAGATCTAGGTGCCACGGGTGTTCCTTGTTCCTGGGGGTGTCACTGCTTCTTGCTCTTCCTGGTGGACAGAGCCAGGATGTGTCCTCGCCCACAGTCTTCACTCACTTAGCTCTCTGTGTGAACACAGGACTGAGCACGAGTTCACACCATCTCAGATTTGGGGCCATCCCTCCCCCACCCCCCAGGAAGGACTCACTGCCTCCCTTGGTCCAGAGGCTGTTGACTCTCTGACAGTAAGACCCAGGCTCCCTCCCCCTGCCTTAGATCCACCTGTTTGTTCAGCCCTGGAGCACATGTGAAGCACTTTGGGATGGTCTGCCCTGGATTCTCCTCTAAGAGGCTGGAGCTCTGTTGAAGTGCAGGCTCCTTCCTTGTCCCTGTCTCCCCACCCGCCCAGACACCATGTCATGTGTTTGTGATATGGCTGATGTCTACTGTCCCAGCCAGCCCCCGTCCTGGGATCTCCAGCCTTCTCTCCAGGCTAAACATTTGCAAACATTCCAGTACATTCTTGGTAAAGTCCAGTCTATAGGTTTTGGCAAAGCAGAGAGTCTGTAGCCACCCTCCCAGTACCAGGCAGAAGAGTTCCATCGCCCTAAAAATTCCACTTTGTGGTCAGCCACAGCCCTCCAACCCCTGGTGCATTTTCTGTCTTTACAGTTTTTCCTTTGGCAGAACGTCATATGAGTGGTCATACAATGTATAGACTTAGGGGTTTAGCTTCTTTTTCGTAGCAAGATGCATTTCAGATGCATCTACTTGTGTGTTCAGGAACCAGTAGTTGCTTCTGTTTTGTGGCTAAATTGTGCTCTACTGTGTGGACACAGTTCATGTTCACCCCCTCACCCACAATGTTGGCTGATGGCGAATTCCCTTGATGAATGCCTAGGAGTGGGACTGCTGCCTTGTCTAGTGAGTCTGTGTTTAACTTCTTAAGAAACTTCCCAGCCATCTTGTAAAATGACCATCCCACGTTGCATTGTCACCAGCAGCAAACAAGAGTTTCAGTTGCTCCACCAGCGGGATCAGTTTTTTTTTTTCTAATTTTAGCTGCTCTCACTTGTATATGGGCTTCCCACGTGGGGCTAGTGGTAAAGAACCCACCTGCCAATGCAGGAGACATAAGAGGTGCGGGAAGATCCCTTGGAGAAGGACATGGCAACCCACTTCAGTGTTCTTGCCTGGAGAATCGCCATGGACAGAGGAGCCTGGAGGGCTACAGTCCATGGGGGTTGCAAAGAGTCAGACACGACTGAACACACACACACTTGTGTAGGGTGCCATCCTCTTGTTTTACTTTGGTTTCCTTGATGACAAATGATATTGAGCACTTTTCACATAGCATTTGCCATCTGTGCATCTTTGATAGTTGAGTTTGGGTCTCTCATCAATATTATTGTACAGTCAAGTGTTCGCTTATTGTTGAGATTTTAAAATTCTTTATGTATTTTGGGTATGAGTACCCTTTACTTACTTTTAATTTTTATCTACCTTCAGGGGGTGCGCCGGGTCTTCATTGCTGCGAGCGGGTTTTCTCTAGTTGCGGCAAGAGGAGGCTTCTCTTGTGGAGCACGGGCAGTAGTTGTGACTCGCGGGCTTAGTTGCGCCACAGCGTGTGGGCTCTTCCTGGACCCGGGATTGAACACGTGTTCCCTGTATTGGCAGGCAGACTCTTAACCACTGGACCACCAGGGAAGCCCCAGTCCCACTTTACTTTTGATTAGCCTTACATGATTATTTTTATCAAGTGAGTAAAGCTGGGTCTTTACTTGTGGATCCTGAACTCATGTCCTCACCTTTCTGGGGTGTTTGAGAAGATCTCCAATGAAACTGACTAAAATGTGATTCCCGGGCTGGGGTGCCACCAATCACAGACTCCCAGACAAGGCTGTCGACGGCACACTGCTCCTGAGGCGGGAGGATTCTCCTTCTGAGAAGGCAGGGAGAGGGCCGGGCCTTGACGGAGCTGCTCCCCTCAGCTCAGGGAAGACACTGGTGAGCTCCCTTTGGAGGCAGTTAGTGATGTGACCCCCAGATAAGAGAGGAAGGAGATGGAATCCTCTGTTCTCGGGGTTCAGCTCATGGCATTCCGTCCCCTGGAGCAGATCCCCTGTGTGGAGCAGTCTGGGGTCTGGAAGCATTTGGGGGAGCGGGGGAGGCAACACACCTCACCCCGCCTGTCCCTTCAGGAAAAGTATGGTGATGTGAGTTGCTTGTGTGTGTGTGACACACAGAGATGGACTCAAGCCCTTGTCTGGAGTGGCTGCTGGCCGCCAGCTGGCAGGAACCATTGGTATTTTATTCTTGCTGTTAGAAAGGGGACCTTGGGTACAGAAATTTTCATATGTGTTTTGTAACCCTTAGCAAAAGCAGGGAGAAGACCTTTCTGAAATGCCTGGTGTGTAGTCCTTCTGACCTTCACAGGCACGTGCACCCATGTGTGTCGGTGAGCACTGCTGCCTTGGCAGAGGCCTGGGTGCTGGCTTCCAAGAAGACAGGCCCAAGTCTGAAATATCTCTGTTAAGTTTGTTGATCCCCCGTGGTTCATTGGGTTAAGAATCTGCCTGCAGTACAGGAAATGCAGAAGACCTGGGTTGGATTCCCTGGGTCAGGAAGATCCCCTGGAGGAGGAAATGGCAACCCAATCCAGTATTCTAGCCTGGAGAATTTCATGGACAGAGGAGCCTGTCTGGCTATAGTCCATAGAGTGGCAAAGAGTCAGACACGACTGAGCGGCTGAGCATGCACACACGTGTTGATAAGTGTAAATATGTGTGTACGTCAACATTGTGTTGCATTCTGACTGTAGAAAGCAGTGCAACTGAAAACCATAGTGATGGCAGGATGAGGTCATCCCAGATAGCAGTGGGTCTTCCCCGCAGTGACAGCTCTGGGGCACGTACATCTCCCCCGTGCACAGGACAGTGGGGCTGACTGCTCGGGGTTCTGTGTTCCTGGTTAGCCGGTGGGGCAGAAGCATGTGAGTGGTCCCGTCTGTGGTCCGTGAGAGCATCTGAGACACAGCTGGGCCGGCGCCCCACCCAACACATGAATCCTGGTTGTGGGGACCTTGGGGGGTGACTCCAAGGAGTGCCACCTTGGGGCAGCTCTCACTGGCCATCCTCAGCGTCAGTCCCCTGCCAAGCCATAGAGGAAGGGGGTACCCCAGTCCAAAGCTTCTGGGGACACTGCCGGGAGTGGGGGCTGCAGATTGGCTTCTGCTCTCCTACCTGGCCCAGGACCCTTGGAAACCTGCTCCAGGCTGGGCCAGAGAAAGGCAGAGGGCCAGGCAGGGTGTGCAGAGAAGGGCCACCCTTTGTCCCTGGATCTTGAAGGCTCCCAGGAGGGCACTTCTCCCCAGACAACATGTATATCTTCAGGGAGAGAGAAGGCAAGGGGAGTGGGGGGGGGGCAGGAAACGGGTGGCTTCCCCCTCTGTGTGTGCAGCCTGATGTGCTGACTAGCACCCAGGCTTGCAGCAGGGTGATGGCCCTGAGTTCCTGCTATAGCGTCTGCTCCAGCAAACAGAATTGGGTGTAACTACCCCATGTGGCCGAGGCCAGCCAGACACTGGCGAGTCTGGTGACCTGGGCTCCTTCCTGAGCATCTCAGGTAGGTCCTCTGCGTCTCCCAACTGTTTTAGCAGAAGTAGGTCAGTGACAGGATTTTTTTTTTTTTGCACCTGCTCCCTCAAAAGCCAAAAGCATTTTCAGATGATAGTAAAATGGTTTACTTGTTTTTATTCTGATTTACTTGTTTTATGACGTCAGCTCTGAAAAGTCCACCATTCAGCTCTGTTCTGTTCGAGCCTCGTGACTTTTTCTCTCTAAGGGAAACGGCCTACTTCTTGTCGCTGGAATAGGCTGGTTGTGGGCACCAGGCCTGGAGGCAGAGCCCGGGCTCAGGTTTTGAGGGTGCAGCCTCTGGGTGCTCAGGCCTTGCAGACAGACAGGCCAGCCTCTCAGGGAAGAGAGCTGCCTGGCTCCTTCCACATGGTGGGTGGCGACAGGGATGCCCTTGCCCGGGGTTGGGGGTCTGCCAGCCCTACCCTGAGGAGCCGAGGGGGGCCTTGTGGCTCTGTGGGAAAGGTGGTCGCGCTGGGGCAGATGTGGCTCCCCAGGCTGTCTGGATGATGGGCGGTGGCTTCCAGGGTTCCTCTTCTGCTGTCACCCTGGATGTTAGTGGCCAAGGTCAGCATGGGCAGCTGGCCATAGCCGAGCCTGGTCCGTGGTGGGGAGGGAGGAAATCCTGACATGCCATCCCTTCGTGTGAGCTGGGTGAGGCCATTCTGACATTTGACCTCAGGCCCCATCTTACAGATGGTTCATCCTGACCCCCCACCTGCCTCTTGGGGTGGGTGCGGTCCTGAATAGCACGCCCATGCACCATAGGGACTGCTTCCCTGCCTGAGAGGCCCACCCGGGAGGCACAGGGGGAGGAACCTGAGGGCTGGGGGCGGGGACACAGGAAGAGGAAGTAGGGCCAGAGTGCTTGCATAGCCTCTGCCTGAGAGCAGAGGGTGGCGTGCCCCGCCCCCTGGGCCAAGCCCTTTCCCAGGGGCCGTGGTGACCACGTAGAGCTGGCTTTTTCGGGGTGGGGGTAGTGTGGGGCCCCATGTTGGCTGAGGGCTCATCTGTGTCAAGGAGCAGTCTGGCCCCCGTGGGAGTCTCCAAGGACTTCTGTGCAGCTACTGGTGACTATTGTCACCCCAGGGTCTCCCCCACCTCCGAGCCTCAGAGGCTTTTCCATGCCATTCCTGCTCCCCCATCCCACACACGCCTTGCCCTCATCCTGGTTTTTTTGGTCCGGAGGAAAAACCTTTCCCAGGAGCCTGCACAGGACACCCAGTCCCTCCCTCTTTCCTGGCCCTGGCAGAGGACCCCCATTCTCCTGCCTTGAACTTGGGGTTTTCATCCTGGCAGTGGGATGAACTCTCCTGGGTTGCAAGAGGAGGATGGGTGGCAGCCGGTGCCTGCCCCATCCACCCAGGCTGGTGCTAAATAGTCGTGGGAGAGTGGACAGAGCGACTTTTATGGCAGGAACCTGGGGGGCCTCCAGGCGTGATTACAGCCCCGGGTCTGCTGCTGTTGGAATGCGTCTCTGCTGTCTTTTAAGCCATACCAGGTCTGTCACATTGTTTATCAGGGAGAGTCCTCCATCCAGCCGTCTGCAATGTGAGCAGGGGCTGTGGAGTCTGGGTGGAGTCCCAGTCCTGCCCTGGGAACTTGTAGAAAGGTAGAATTTGTGGCTGCCATTTCCGAGTTTGCTATGGATTTCTGTTTTTAATTTTTAGGTAAACACACCGTATGTTTCAAAATCCAGGGCATTTAAGTCCCTTTTCAAGGAAAGTTCTCCAAGTCCTTGCCCCCAGGCATCCAGCTCTCTGCCCCCACTGACTGCTGGTCCTGCGTCCTCAGGTGCCCACCCAGAACATCTCAGATCCAGGCAGACCTGCATGCACGTGAAACTTGGCCTCCAGACTGAGCGTCCTGCTTGGGAGCTTGCTTTTTTCACTCAGTGCCATCCCCCAGAGACCTTTCCATCTCAGTTTAGTAAGAACCCGGGTGTTCAGCTCCTTCTTCATAGGAGTCTGTGGTGTGAGAGTCTGTTAAGTGTATGTAACAAAGCCTAGAAGAGCATGAGTTGTTTTGAGGCATTCGCCACACTGCACGGAGAAGGCAATGGCAAGCCATTCCAGTACTATTGCCTAGAAAATCCCATGGATGGAGGAGCCTGGTAGGCTGCAGTCCGTGGGGTCGCTAAGGGTCGGACACGACTGAGCGACTTCACTTTCACTTTTCACTTTCCACTTTCACACATTGGAGAAGGAAATGGCAACCCACTCCAGTGTTCTTGCCTGGAGAATCCCAGGGACGGGGGAGCCTGGTGGGCTTCCGTCTATGGGGTCACACAGAGTCGGACACGACTGAAGTGATTTAGCAGCAGCAGCAGCAGCAGCCACACTGCATGAGCAAGCTCACATCCCATTTTGTAGGTGTGTGAGTGTAGTCTGCAGGATAGCTCCAAGTTGCATTGTGAGTTCAAAGGATACACAGGTCTGTCATTTGAGTAGTCATTGCCAGGCTGTCCTCTGCAGAGCTGGTGGCAGTATGTACTTTGATCAGTAAAGAGTGGGTGTGCCAGCTCCCACCATCTCAGCACCCTGATAGGTAAGAAGGGGCGTGTCTGTGGGGTTTCGCTTGTATCTGTCTCCTGATGGGCAGTATTGAGCATCTTTTTGGATGTTCAATAGTCATTGTACCTCCTGTTTATGAACTGTCAGTTAGAGCCCTGGCCCATTTTTCTATTGGGTGTTATGTTTTCCTTTTAATTTCTGTCATCTCTTCCAGTATTGGAAATTAGTCCTTTGTAGCAAGAGCTGCAGATACATTTTTCTCAGTTTGTTACTTATTTTTTGCCTTTCCTTGTGACTTTGTTTATGGAGATGTATTTTATACTTTTGTAGTCAAATGTATCAGTCTTTTCATTTATGGCATCTAGATTTTGATTTATATAAAGAACTTCTAGCATTTAAAAGGAATGTTCTCTCATGTTTTCCCCTAAAACATCTGTGGTTTTACTTTTCCCATTTAAATCTTTGACCCTTTCACAGTTTATCCTGGTTTATGGTTTGAAGGGAGAGGCAATTGTTACTTAGTTGTCCTGAGTAAGACATTTTTGGGCCCTATCCCTTGAACCCTGCCTTAGATGTCATTTTCTGCTCCATAGTTCCCATGGTCCTAGAATCTGGTCCAGGCATTTCTGCTGTGCTTTACTGCCAGTCAGCAGCCTGTGCAACGAATAGCATGGTAGATCTGGTGGTTAGTCCCCCCACTTCAATATTATTTTTCAGAGGGTTTTTTTTTTTTCTGTTTATTTTTCTACATGAATTTTAGGAACAAGTTACCCTATTCCAAAACAAAGCAAGACAAAGCAACAACCCAGAATGCCTACTTTAAAAATACACCTGCATCGGGAGTTCCTTGGGAGTCTGGTGGTTAAGAATCCACTGTCCAATGCAGGGGACGCAGGTTCGATCCCTGGTCAGAGAACTAACATCCCACATGGCAAGCCCTCGAGCTGCAGCTAAGACCCAACACAGCCAAATACATATTTTTAAAAAATACACCTGCACCCACTGTACAAACGTGGAGACACACAGGTCTGCAGAAGACAGATGTGCTTGTTTAACTCCAGCCCCCAGGCTGTGTAGCAGTCTCCAGCCAGGTACCACCGCCCTTCATGTCCTGCCAGCCCTGGCATGTGCAAGAGTGCATAGGAGCATGTGATGAGCCACATGCATGCACCACATGCATGCTGAAGGACAGCACCCCAGGCAGGGCCAGGCAGGTTCGGCAGAAATGAGCACTGGCTGGTGTCTAGCCAGGGACGCTCCCAGGAGCTCTGCCCGTGATAACCGCCTATCTCCTCTGAACACGTGTGTGTTCTCACACTAAACCTTCACAGTTACTGTGAGATGCAGCCAAGACAAATGAGCAGGAGTGCAGGTGCGGGAGAGGGGCAGGCACTGACTTCTGCAGGGGTGGCTTCCAGGCAGAAGTTACTGCTTCTGCCCACTGAGTCCCAGGGCAAGGGGGATCCCACCGGTGGCAGTTCTCTCTCCTGGGCCTCACCTCCCTCACCTGTACAGTGGTGGGTAAGAGCTTCCAGCCTGGACTCCCCAGGACACAGGCATCCAAGTGTCAGCTCCATGTGGGTTTGTAAGTCACCAGCAGAGGAGCAGAATGGTCTCCTAAAGAAAATAGAAAAGTCAGCTTCCCCCTCAGAGAACAGGTCTTTCTGTTGACCCTGAGGCTGCCGGTCTGGCTTTCTTCGGAGACTGGCAATTGATTGGCCCCAGTGGTCAGCCATCTGCCGAGATGCCCGGAGTGAGAGGGAAAGCAGGCCTCCCAGGAGTGAAGAACGTGGCCGTTTTGAGGTTAGGAACTGGAAGCGGACGCATACCGGAGACCACAGATTGGAGCGATCTATTGATGAATGGCAGGCCGCTTGCTGGCAGCCAGTAACTGGAGCCTGGGAGCAGCTGTTTCTCTATGGAGGCCTCTGCCCGTGCCTCCCTCTGACTGGACCAGCCTTGCCCCTCCCCCATCATCCTCCACACACCCACACGGATGCCGTGTGCTCACCGAGGTGTGCCCTTGTGGATCTGGGCACCCCTGGACCACCTGCTTTTCTGTCCCGGGGCCCCGGGTCAGACTGCTCCTCCCTTCTCCCTTCCCCAGGCTTCCCGGAGCTGGGGCCGGTAAAGCCCAGCACTCACTGCCCAGAAGGGGCCCTGGTCTGCAGGCGCGGCGCCGGTCCTAGCTCAGGGCACCACCACTGCCTCGACTGCCCACCAGGGGCTCACATACAGAAAAGAACCACGACGTAGTTGCTCTTGGAGCCAGCACCTCCCTCACGCCGTGGAGGCTGGCAAGTTTGGCCGAGGCTGCACGGGCCGAGTGAGGTTACCGGGAGCACACGCCCTTGACCGAGGGCAAACGGGAGGCCGTCTCTGGACGGAGCATGCGCACTAGTGAGCGCGGCTGCACCTGCGCGAGGCGGGCCCCGGGGCGGGGCGCCGTTGCGGGGGTTGGGCGAGGGGCGCCCTGGGCTCCCGCCCGGCCTCTTGTGGCTTCTCAGAAAGAACACGCTGTCCCCGCCCAGGCCTGCGGCTTGGGCAAGAGTGTGGGACGCCCTGTTCCCTGATAAGATGAGGCAACCGCTCTCGGCTTCCTCGCAGGGCGCCAGGGAACGTTTATGTAAACCCTGCCCCGCATGCCCCTACCCCGCCCCCACGACCCGCTGCCCGCAGGACCGCGTTCCCCGCAACTGCACAGCGCCAGGCCCGGCCCCCCACCTCGTCCCCACACTACATCCCCAAGGGTCAGCACCCGCGGGTCCTCAGCCTGCCCCCACCGTTACCCTCGTCCCTCAGTCCTGGCTCCTTGGGGCCTAGCATTCACTCGCGGGTACCCACTCCTCCAGCGTGGCAGGCCCCTACCCCAGTCCGTGGATCTCCAAGGCCCGTCACTGTGACCCTGGCCCTCCTCCAGTTTACCCCCGTCCTCCCTGAGCATCCAGTCCCTTTGCTGTCACCCTGCCTCTCTTCACAAGGTCTCTCGTCATCCTGTCCTGTCCCGTGGGCCCCTCGGCCCACACACCTGCCGCCCTCCTGGCTTCTGAAGTTGGGGGCGGTGGGCAGGGAGGCTTCAGGAGACCTGGACTCCCTTCAGGGGTCTGGGGTCTGAGTCCTTTCTGCTCTGGGCCGAGCGCCCTCCGGTGGTAGCTCGCGGTACCGCTCCTGTGTCCTGATTACATCCTAGGAAAAGGCAGGTGCAGAACCTGAGCTTGGCTTCCTCTCAGCTTTACTTAATGCATGGGTGACCCCCCCCCCACCCCGCCCGACCTCCCGCCCGACTCTGGGTACAACACACACACACCACACACACACACACACACACCCCTACACCTCAGCTACCATGCCACCTGGGGCCAGTCTCCGGAGCCCCATCCTCCAGAGGTTTTCAAAATGAGGCCCAGAGACACCTGCAGGTACTGCGGACCCTTCCAGGGAGCTGTAAGGTCAGAACTATTTTCATAACAGTAACATTATTTGTTCTTTATTCAAAAGAATACAGTGGAATATCCCAGAGGCTGTGTGATGTATGGTGATATCACCCCTCTGACAGCTACTGGAATGTGTCCTTGAGTTTAAATTTCTTTGTTTTAATTTCTGCGATATATGTCGATGGACATAACCCAGGTGAACAAAAGCTCCCTCCCTGGGAGGGAAGCCCCTCTCACCCTTCCTAAAAGGGTGAGCAGCGCTGTTGGGGAGGACTCCTGTCCACGCTGCCTTTGCCCCACGCTTCTGGTCCACCTCCTGGGTGCCGCTTGACTGTCACCACTCAGAGGCCAGCTGAGCCAGACCCAGTGCCACTCTTTGCCAGCATGAATCATAACTTCTGAATGGTTTATCCGTCTGTCTATGGACCAGTTTATTGGCTGCTGAGAACAGCCTGCTGGAGGAATAGAGAAGGAAGCAGGGAGAGCTCTGTCTGCGGGCATCACACCCACGTCCCCAGGCCAGGCATTATGTTTGTGCTCCATAAAAGAGTCGTGCTGCTGATGCCTGGGCAGGCTGAGGGCTGCTGGCTGGCTGAGTGGTAATGTTGAACCTTTCCACCTGCTGCCGCCAGGCTGCCAGGCACCAGCACTCTGTCCTATTGAATGTTGCCCCTCCCTGCTGCCCTGGGATCGTGCAACCCTCTCTAATTATATCCACCTAAGGAGCCTCCCAGAGTTGCAAGCAGAAGGACCCTGGAAAGGACAAGCTCCCAGTGAGGCCACAGGGCTTATTAGGAAGCAAGGCTGAGTGTGACTTTGGGTTGGTTCTGTGCCCCGCCCCCCACCCCTGGCTCCTCCAAGCAGGCCCAAATCTGAGAAGACTAGTTGATAAGAATAATAGATAAAAGTGACAATAGCATCTCAGGAGTCATCACTGGGCATGTACCAGGCCCAGTGCCAAGAGCTGCTTGAGTGCAGTCCTGTAGAATCACCACCTCACTATGAAGATGGGGTTCACTGTATTCATTTCCTGTGGCTGTTGTAACCAGTTACCACAAACTGGGTGGCTTGAACACCCACAGCAGAAGTGTGCTCTCTCCCTGTGGAGGGTAGCAGTCTGAAATCAAGGTGTCGGCAGTGTCAGTTCTCTCCCCCTGTGACTGGTGGCCACCCCAGATACCAAGTCCCTTGGCTTATGGGCCCATCATTCCCTGGAGTCCTTTTCCTTCTCTCCTGGTCTTTGTGATCTCTTCCCCATGATCTGTACCTTATCGTATCAGGAAAGACATTTTTCCCAAATAAGGTCACATTGCCATCTTCCCAGGGTAAGGACTTGGATATATCTTTGGTGGGGCCACTCTTTACCCCATGACAGGCAGTGAGGTGCTTGTCTGAGGCCTCAAGTCAGTACACAGTGGAGAATAAGAAATTTTCTTGCAGTACACATTTAGACAATTTTCAGCACTGGTCATGTGAAAGGACAGCACCATATCCTGTGCTGGACCTTTCCAAGTACTTTATAACAACTGTGTGCTGTAATTGTGCTAGGATGGAATTTGAATTTTTTTTAAGTTAAAAATATTTTCTCCATGTGTCATGTGGGATTTTAGTTCCCCGACCAGGGATTGAACCTGCATCCCCTGCAGTGGAAGCACTGAGTCTTAACTACTAGACCACCAGGGAAGTCCCCTCGTTTGACATTTTAGTTTACTTCTAGACAATTTTCTTGCATGCCTTCTGTTTTTCCTGGAATTTCTAATTGCCTCTTTTTTTCTTTTAACCAAAGAATACTGTGTGCTTTCACTGCATCCTGAAATTCATTCAGCCTCTTGACTATACTCTCTGGTGTGTGGAACTCCCTTTCTTGTAAACCTCCCTGTGTGATTCCTGGCCCACAGCTCCAGTGCCCCATCAGGTCTCTCCCCTCACTCCTGTCCGGAGATGACCCTTCATTGTTCACTCTCTTCCCTGGCTTCTCCTTTTCTTCTTATTTTTGCTAGTGTGTGAGAGGAACCCTTGGGAGGATCTGTTGCTCTGTCATCTAGTGTGGCTTATAAGACGGCTGCTGTCTGCCCCAGCCTCTTTCCCTCTTGGATGACCTGCTTCTCCCCTTTCTCTCATTTAAGTTCTGCGGTCTCGTCTAGTGTGACATTGCAGATACTCTTGGCAGGAGCCTTTATTCACTACTCCGCCCACCTCTGCTAACCCTTTCCATGTTAGTTTCCTGTCTTCTTTTTTTACTGTAACAGATTGCTGTGGTTGTTCAGTTGCTCATTAGTATCCGACTGTTTACAACCCCATGAACTGCAGCACAGTAGGCTTCCCTGTCCTTCACCATCTCCTAGAGTTTGCTCAAACTCATGTCCCTTGAGTTGATGATGCCGTCCAACCATCTCATCCTCTGTTGCCCTGTTCTCCTCCTGCCCTCAGTCTTTCCCAGCATCAGGGTCTTTTCCAGTGAGTTGACTCTTTGCATCAGCTGAGAGATCCTATTGTTTCTTTGGTAATTTCCTGTCCTCCATTCTTTTCTGTTCATTTACTCAGTTGTGTCTTCTGTTAGATGTTGCACCCACAGGATCAATTCCCTGTAACTCTGAACTGTGACCTCCTGCTGTTTATAACTATCAGATGGGAAGTGGTTTGCTTGCTTACTTGATTGTGAACCCCCCTGCCCACACACCCTTCTACCCAAAACAAAGTAAGGAGAGCATACAGAGCCATGCAGAGCTCTTAGATTGAGCACTGCTAGGAGACAGAGAACACTGCAACATTCACATATTTTCTAGAGCTGTTTGTTTTTTTGTTTGTTTTTTCTATTTTCCTGGGATAGTTCCTTGAGTGTGTTTCTAGTTTTTCTATGGGATTTTTGTTTGGGCAACAGTGCTTTCAATTTTTAAACACTTATTCTCTGTACCCTGAACTTCCTTTTTATGGTATCCTGTTTACGCATAAAATTTTGTCTGAAATATCTTGAGAATGCTAGTCAGAATTTTTAGGTTAATATTCTCTTCTGTTTCCTGGCTTCACTCTTTTTCCTCTGGAGTCAGTGGTTTTGTTGCTCTTGGCCTTGCCCTTTTGTGCCACTGGTTTTCTTTGACTGCCTGGCCATCTTTAGGTGTCTGTTTGTATTTAAGGTTGATGACCTCATTGCGGGTGGGCGGTGTTGATTTCCTTTCCTGGGCCCTGATGGACAGGCTTCAAAGACCAGCTCTCAGCTTAAGGGCCAGAGTCTGGGAGGGAGGGGGAGAAATGCAGCAGGAAGGGGAACTCTGTGGCCACCCCCAGTACCAGAGGCTGCCCTCTAGGGTGCAGGAACTCCCTGCTGGTTCTCCCCGTGCAGCTAATGTCTCGTGTGTGTGTGTGGTTCAGAGTTTGCTTGGGTGAAGGCTGGCCTGCCTCTTGCTCTGAGCTGTCCTCACCTTCCTCTCTTGGGTGTCACCCCCAGTCTCCTCTGCTGACTGTTAGCTGGATTGGAATTTCTCAGAGAGGAACAGCAGCAGACTCTAGTTGGAGCTGCAGGCAAACAGACTCTTGGCCAGTGCCTGCGTGCTCAGCCATGTCCGACTCTTGGCAACCTCATGGACTGTAGGCCACCAGGCTCCTCTATCCATGGAATGTTCCAGGCAAGAATACTGGAGTGGGTTGTCCTTTCCTCCTTCAAGGGATCTTCCTGACCCAGGGACCTAACCTGCATCTCTTGCATCTCCTGCATTAGCAGGCAGACTCTTTTTACCACTGCACCACCTGGGAAGCCCATAAACACTCTTAGTCCCAGAAGATTGTCTGTCCTGACCTGTTCATAATAGAGATGAGGAGACTGCAGAGGGTCTGAATGGCTGGGTGCTGGGGTCGGCAAACTGTCTGCAGATCCTGCAGGATTTGAGGCTCTGGAGTTAGGGCTTCCGTGGGGTTAGGGTGATCTGTGGGGTCAGGGTGATGTGGCCAAACATGCAGGCTTGCAAGCTCTCCCGGAGCCTTCCGTGATCCCAGCTCCCATTCTTAGAGCCCCGGGACCAGCCTGTGCTTCCCGCCGCTCAGGCACAGTTGACCCAACACAGGCTGCTGGGTGGCATGCACTTGAGGGGGCCGCAGCACCTGGGATCCTGTCATTTCCTCCCGGGAGGGGTCGGATGGAAGCAGATGAGACAGGACAGGAGGGTGCTGGCGCCCACACGGAGGTTGGAGATGGGGCGCCAAGGAAGGGCCGCAGGGAGGGCGGGGCAGCCCAGGGTGTGCGCTGAGACTGACCCTAAGCCCTCTTGCCCGCAGGAGAGCGCCCCTTCGCCTGCAGCTGGCAGGACTGCAACAAGAAGTTCGCGCGCTCCGATGAGCTGGCGCGGCACTACCGCACACACACCGGGGAAAAGAAGTTCAGCTGCCCCATCTGCGACAAGCGCTTCATGCGCAGCGACCACCTGACCAAGCACGCGCGCCGCCATGCCAACTTCCACCCGGGGATGCTGCAGCGGCGCGGCGGGGGCTCGCGAACCGGCTCGCTTAGCGACTACAGCCGCTCGGATGCCAGCAGCCCCACCATCAGCCCAGCCAGCTCGCCCTGAGCGCCTTGCGGGGGGCGGGGCCCGTGGCAAGCCACGCCCCCACCCAGGCCATGCCACGCCCCGAGGCCCCGCCTCCTTACCACAGCCATGAGCAGATGCTCTCACTTCTCGTGATTCCGTGTTTTTTCCTTTTGTAATAAGAGAGAAAGGGAAAAAAAGAACTTTATGAAGTCGACGACATCAACAACAACAAAAAACAATTTTATTCACCTCAGGTGTCAAATTTGTAAAAAAACAAAAAAACAAAAAAAACACAATGAAAAAAATTCCAAAAAACACCATCCACAATTGCACAAGAGACATACCCACGCAGGTGAGATTCAGCGGTGTTGAGCCCCCCCTCCTTTCTCAGGGATGGACATGTTCCATGAGGTCAGTGAGGACACCCCTTTCCTGCCGCCTTATTCTGTACATAGATTTCCACTCTGGAGTTTCCTTTAAGGTTTGGGCACACACTGGGGGCGGAGCAGTGCAGGTGGAGCTTCCTGCGGGCGGCGGATGGAGCGGTGGTCACCAGACTTGTGCTTTCAGGGCACACCCCTGAGCAGGACCCATGGCTCCCTCTTCCTGTCCCCGCCCAGCCTCAGGCTCGTCCCAGCGGCAGTGGGCTAAGAATGCAGAGGGCTCCGAGGGAGACCTCAAGCCGTGATGGGCAAGGGGAGCAGTCCTCACTTCGGGGACCCTGCCCAGGTCCCTCTCAAGCGCTGGAAGCAGAGATGCAATCCTGGGTTGGGCAGACCGATGCACCGTCTGCACCGTCTGATGTCCACACGGCTGTGCGATGCTGTGTCCCCGCAGAAGGCGCGAGGACCTTCCACTATTATACCACATCCTCTGACTGGCCTCCTACAAGGATGTCCGAAGGTGTCACCGGTGCGTCCAGTTCCTACAGTTTCCCCGACTGACCCTGCTCGTGAGACGCCTTTGTTTGACACGGTGGGTAAAGCGGGGCTCTGTGCGTGTGGCCTGCGGTGGCCTTGCGTAGCACTCCACGGAGACTGTTCGGTAGCAAGAGACCGGAACATTGTGACTTGGAACTTTGGGGGGTAGCAAGGCGGACGCTATGGGAAATGCAGTCGGAGAACATACATTCTCTTTCCTCCCCGGGGAGCACCGGACAGAAGTTGTGGAAGTGCTTTTTTTCAGACCCACCATGTCCCCAGCTGAGACTCAACACTCAGCTTCTCCGTGAGCTGTGTCCCCTGGACTCCTCCCTCCCTGGTCTCCCCCTCCCACCTGGGAGGCCCCAGCCCACCCCCAGCCTTGGGGCACTGGGGTATAGGGTCCCCATTGCCAGCCTTCCCAAGCAGAGAGCTGGGAACATCTCTCCGGGAGCCCTGACCCGGGCAGGTGGGTCAGGCAGGCTCCAGCATGCTCCCCTGTGGAGGGCTGGGGCAGCCCCCACCCAGGCACGTCCCTGGCCTTCCTCCAGGGAGTCAGGGCCTGTAAATACAAGTCCCCAGGACAGTGTGTGTATGTGTGTGTGTGTGTATGTGTGTGTGTGTTGGGGCAGGGGTGTGGGTTTGGGAAGGACTTGGGGTATCTTGCAGAAACCTCTGTTCACTTTGATGAGGAGGAATGACCCTTGGGACCTCAGAGGGCCGTAGAGGGGCTTCCCTGAGCCCAGAGTGCCTTGGTTGTGGCCATTTTGCTTCTGCCCCCACCTGATCACAATGAGGGGTACAGCACGGAGGAGCCCCGGAGACCCAGCCCCAGCTGGTGCTCATGGGCCCTGGGTGGCTCCAGAGCGCATGGGCGCCCCATGTCCTTAGCAACTGCCGTCCTCTGCGCTCCGGGTGCCCATTTCTAACTCTGCTGTGTCAGCTGGGGTCAGCCAGTGGAGTGAGGGTGGCTTCTGAGAGCGTGGCAGGTTCGAGGTGGGCAGGTGTGTCGCTCTTTCTGTGCGTGGGAACCGGGCAGAAGTGGCATGGGGTGAGGCCTCACCCTGGCCTCTGTTGGGGCTGGGTGACAGCCCTGTTCACATTTGGTCCAGGACAGAGAACAGAATGTGCTGGACACCTGGACAGAGCAGTGCCCTGAGCACTGGGGGTGAGAGCTTTTCACGCCCAGTCCCCAAGTGAGGCCGGCAAGGCCCTCGGAGGTCCCTCCCAAAGCCGTTTCTGTGTGGGGCCGAGAAAGCCACACTCCGAATACATTTCATGTCTCAGGAACTCACATTCCAGGTTCAGGAATTTTATTCCAAAGTCCTTTGGTGCGCTCACTGCCCACGCGGTCCCCAAAGTCAGGGAGGGGGGCCACGTGCCCTGCGGGAGCCTGGTGTCTCCTCGCGACCTGGCTGTGGCATTGCCGAGGAAAGACGGTTTCAGAGCCCACGTCTCTCTGCACATAGGAAGAGGGGAAAGGACTCTAAACCCTGTCATCTTGGAATAAAAGAAGAGCTGGTTTGTTTTGGAGGGGGGAGGGGGGAGGGGGAGGGAGGGAAAGCGGGCCTTTGCTGTTCCCAAAGAGAGCACTTAATTTAATTTTTCCTCTAAGTGACCCAGGGCTGTTCCGTTTGCTAGATGGAAGGGTAATATTGCCTTAAAACAGAAAAATGCAGGCGCGGGCTATTTTTGGCAGATGAGTGTGTCCTCGTTCCCAAAGCAGTTTTGGTCTAATGGCAGGGTGCGGACCTTCCGAAGTGGGCCTGGCCTGGGACACGGGCTGCTGCTTCTCTGCCTTCAGGCATCTAGAGAGAACTGGCTGGCACCCGGAGCTCTCAGCCTGGAGCTCCAGCCAGCAGGCCATCCTGGCTCATCTGAGGCTAAAATTCATCTCACTTGAAGAGTGGGGAAAATCCATGCATCTCAGGCTAGATTCGAATGGGCTTTTGCTAGCATCTCATCATCACGACATGTGGAAGGAGGGATTGCAGGGCCTCCCTCGCTCAGACCCCCGTGGGAAGTGGCTGCACGGTGGTGGGGATGGGCGGAGGACCCTGCTGAACAGCCTGCATTTTTTTCCTAAGAAGTAGAATGTCTTCCCGGCCCAGGTCTGTTTCAGGGTCTTTCATTTTTCTGGTTTATGGCCATGCTTGCTGGCTTCAGTGTGATAACTCCTAGAAACAGTAGTGAAAACGCCAACAGTTATTGTGTGCTGCCTTTAGTTCTTGTAGGCCAAGGGGGCATAGATCTCAAAATGAAGGTTGCCCAAGTGAAGGGAGAGGTTCCCCTCCAAGAAGGTCTACAAGCGACCCTGGGCTCAACCTGGGGGCTGGTGTTTGGCCCTTGTCCCAAACAAGGAAACCCTCAGTGTCAGCCATATTAGGGTTGTCAGCACCCCAAACGCCTACCCTGTTCTATAACCATGAGGAAAGATGAGTCCCTTCCAGAGCGGGCCATGGGGTGCTGTGTGGGGATAGGCAGTGATGCCCTTGATGGGAATGTGATCCTGCAGGTGCCCGCCTTGCAACCTGCTGCAGCCCATGCATCGCACTTGAGGTGCAGGGCAACCCCTTTACTCTGAGGCCAGGCATCCGGGCAGGTGCAGGATTCGCCAGGGTGCGGCCTCCAGGTGCACACTTAAGCAGCAGCACTGGGATCCCCAGACCTCCCCACGCTCTTGGTCACAGCTTAGACCGGGGTGGCGGGGTGGGAGGCAACTTAGAGGCAGGGACAGACAGCAGGCCCCCAGTAGCCCCCAGCCCCCGTTTGTTGGGACATACGGACAGGGCTGGTGGCTTTCAGGGGTCCAAGTGAAGTGTGGCAGAAGCGGGGTCTTCATTCAAGTCTCCTGCCCCCCAGCCCACTGTCCCCAGAAGATCCGGCTGCTTTTCTTGCCAGAAGCAGGGCTAAGGTGGCTGCAAGGTCAGAGCACGCCAAGGGACTCACTCCTTGAACTCAGCGAGTGAAGGACCACCCAGCAGGGCAGCATGACCTGAGCAATAGCGTCCCCTTGATGCTCAGCTCCTGGTTTCAGCTGTGTTTACAAGGCTACCTGATTTTTTTTTTTTTACTTCTAACAGCGTTCACTTTTTTTTTTTTTGTTAACCCTTTTACAAAGTCATTCAAAGACTCAGTGCTGAAGCGTTTGAAGACTGATGGGTTGGTCACACTGCAGCCAGTAAGAAATGCTCTGCAGGTCACCCACATCTTTGCTGTCCAAAGATCCCACATTCAATTCTGGTGACCGTATATCTTCCAAAGCTAAAACCAAGGGTGTGGGCCGATACTTTTCTTGAATTCAGGATTGCCCTGGGGAAAGCCGGGTCCTATAAATGATTCTCCTGACTCCAAGACTTGAGCTTCAAAGGTTTGTCCCAGACACATTCCAGAGAATTTTGTATCAGAACTCAGATGCACCGTCCAGCTTACTACTGATAAATGCCTGAACACCGTTCAGGGAGAAGCCCTTCCTCCTGCCCGCTACTCTGTCTCATCAGTTAGAAGAGTTGGATGTGGTGGGAGGCAGGAGCCCAGGGCCGTACTTGGTTTCTACTGAACCCTTCTTGCCATATGGGACTTGCAGTGTGCCCCCTGGCCCCGCCCAGCCTCTCCCCTTCTCGTGCAGCTTTAAAACCTACTACTTTTATTTAAAGAGGGACAGATGAGAGCAAGTTGCTTCCCCTGCCCTGAACACCTTGCATTCCCTGTGGGGGACACAGGAGACATGGGAGGTGGGGTAGGGGTGCACGAGCAGCTTCTCCCAGGGCTCCAGGATGTCTTCCTGGTGATATGATGACAGGATGCTGCACACATTTGTTTGGAAACCAAGCCGAATGCCTGCCCGGCAACCAGAGGTCTGGGTGAAGGCTGTCTCCCCTACTCAGCCCAGGAGCGCCTGTCCCAGGCCAGCCTGCCATCCCTGGAGCACAGGGCCACCTCCCAGGGTCCATTCCTGGATCAGGGTGCCTGTCTCTGGGCGTGTGGGCAGGAGGTTCACTTTGGAGAGTCCCTGTGCCAAGCACCGAGGACCCTGAGGGCTGGAGGGTAGCTGAGCAGCTGTGCATTGTTGGGGGCAGGGCTGTTGTGGCTCCCACAGGCCAGGAATCCACCCAGGAATCTCTGTGTGCTGCGTGCACTAGGGGTCTCAGCCACCCTGGACTTCACAGACGGCCCCTGCTCTTCCCAAAGCCATTGATGGAGCTTCTCTGGGACTGTTTGCCAAACCCCATGGTAGACTCCAAGGGTCCAAGACCATTTCCATCGAGCACACTTTTCTGTAGGAACTTTTGGTTTTGTTTTGTTTTTTTAACCATCACCACACCATGCTTCCGAAGGCCACGTCTCGTCTTTCCCGGATCACTACAGTGAAGTATTACAGTTGTACAGTTCCCAATCTGGCCTTGGCTTGCTCGGATAAAACTTTGTATGTATTTTGTAAGGCATAGATTCTATATTGTAATGATGTCCTATGCAAAAAGAAAAAAAAATTAACGAAACTGTAAATTTTATTGTTTTAACGTGTATGCATGTTTAGTGACGTTTACATTTTGAAATAAAATTTATGATTCATTATTTGCCAGAACTGCTTCTTTGATGGGCGAGGCCCTGGAAGGGGAGGAAACCAAAATGGCCCAGTTTCAGAAGTTGGATATAACCGGCCCAAGGGGTAGACACCAGCTCAGAACTGCCAGGTCTTACATGGGAGAGGGGGAGAAGGCTTTGCAGGGGACAAGTACTTTGGCTACCTGATGCGAAGAGCCAGCTCATTGGGAAAGACTAACGCTGGGAAAGATTGAAGCCAAGAGGAGAAGGGGGCGACAGAGGATGAGATGGTTGAATGGCATCACCAACTCAATAGACATTAATTTGAGCAAACTCCGGGGGATGGTCCGGGAAGCCTGGTGTGCTGCAATCCATGGCGTCACAAAGAGTCAGACACAACTGAGTGACTGAACAATAAGCACAAATTGTTCTGGTGGCCCACTACCCTGGTACCCTTGGCTTATCACCTTCCCCACACCCCAGAAAGCTCAGCCTCACCAATCCAGTCCCCAGGAGCTCTGAGAAGGCAGGTTCCCGTGCAGGGTGCAGTGCTTGTTCCAAAAAGCGCTCTGTATGCAGCCAGCTCGGCCCCTAGTTCAGCCTGGAAGCCGATCCTGAAACACACCGAAGGGGCCAGCCTAGGACCATGGGGACAGGGAGCCCAGAATATGGGGTGCAGGGTGATACCTGTTGATGCCAGTGAAAGTCGCTTAGTCATGTCTGACTCTTGGCGACCCCATGGAATTCTCCATGCCAGAATATTGAGGGGGGTAGCCTATCCCTTCTCCAGGGGGTCTTTCTGACCCAGGAATCAAACCAGGGCCTCCTGCATTGCAGGCGAATTCTTTACTAACTGAGCTATCAGAGAAGCCCTGATGCCCAGCTGATTCCAGAGCCCACTTGAATCTGTGGTCATGAACTGCCCAGCTGCTCCCTGCAACAGGGCTGGTCCATGCCAGGCAGGGGCAGGGGAGGGTCCTGGACTGAAGTTGTGCTTCCAACCCATGGTCCCAGCCCACCAGGTGCAGACCCAGAACTGGGGTTCTTCTGTGATCACCCTTATTCTCCATAGGCTACATGCAAACCATGAACAGACGTAAAGTAGCAATAACAAAGGAAGGCCTTGCAGGTGACCAAAGGTACCTTTTCCTAAAGCTCCATCCACACACGCCAGGCGTTTCCTGATGAGAGCTTGTTTTCTGTGTCATAGAGTAGGAGGAGGGGTGGGGAGGGAAGCCCCCTGCATACACTGAACTGTCAGGAAAACATCCACTCGTTTTCAAACAAAAGTCTTTCTGGAGCGCAGTCTCGGTGGGAGGGATCATGTTCCCTGGACGGCTGTGGTTGTGCCTTACGGAGACAGTTCCTGGTTGCTCACAACTCCCCAGACAGCAGCAAGCAAGATGGAGCCACTTCCATAAATAATCATGTGCTAAGAGCCTGAAAGCTTCAAAAATACCGATGGGAAAAAAAGCAGCCATATGTTGTGACACTGGTCCTTTCCAAGCAGGGCCTGGCATTCAGATAGCCCCCATCTCAAGAACCTGGGATCCCCAGAGACCCCCAAGAGGTCTCCAGTGGTGAAGAAGGGGGGAAAAATAGGTTTTCCCAGTTGCTTGAAAAGCAAATATACTAGCCTATGTCCACATATGTACTCTTGCCTAGAAAATCCCATGGACGGAGGAGCCTGGTAGGCTGCAGTCCATGGGGTCGCTACAAGTCAGACATGACTGAGCAACTTCACTTTCACTTTTCACTTTCACACATGGAGAAGGAAATGGCAACCCACTCCAGTGTTCTTGCCTGGAGAATCCCAGGGATTGGGGAGCCTGGTGGGCTGCCGTCTATGGGGTCGCACAGAGTCGGACACGACTGAAGTGACTTAGCAGCAGCAGCAGCATGTCCACAAACACAGCACATCAACCATGGGGGAAGAGGCTGTACAGATGGGACCCCAGCATTGGGTCCCTCTCCCTCTGCATTTTTATCAGGTGAAAAGATCAAACTGAAGGCAGTCAGGGGCAGTGCTGAGGGTGTGGGGGAAGTGTGCACAGAGGTACTGGGCAATGACTTGGTTACCAGAGTGAGAATTCTAGCACCAGCAGGCTAACAGGATGTCAGCGAGGATGTGACTGCAGCTGAGCCCACTGCATGTGTCACTCCGGACTGGGACAGACCCATCTCACCCAACCAAATACTGGGGGGACCCAGCCTGGCCTGCTGGCCTGCTGCCTGCGGATCTCTGGTGCAGGAGGTTGACCAGAGAGCTGTCTTTGAGCAGGCGGGGGGTGTGTCTGGTGGAGGGGGTGTCAACTGGGAGGACAGAGGCTGGCTGAGCATTTCCCGCCTCCTGGCACTGGCCTGCAGTAGCACCCCACAGGCGGGGAGAGGGGGTTTCCCGGCACAGGCAGAGCCTGCCAGGACTGCATTCTGCAGGGGAGCCTGATCGGGAGGCAGAATAAGGCAAAAACAGTGTATTTCGGGGAAAATCCAAAATTATCTCCTCATGGCCTTGGCAATCCTGATGGGGTGTGGACTGGCCTTTGCTGAGTTGGGTTCTAGGCAGAGGGTCTTGAGGTGCAGGCTAGACTGTGCAACTTATTCCAGGCATGTGGGTGGCTCAAGCAGCCCCCCAGTCAAGCCTCTTCTGTTCTCTGGGGAATTTTCTGCCATCAGCACCACACCTAGGGCCTTCCAGGAGGAAAGCATATTGACCTGGTGACAGCCAGGATCGGAGATCCTGCAGTAGCAGCCCCCGGATCAGCAGGTGTTGACCGAGAAGGTGGGGACCACTGTAGTTTCACATCGTGGTCACCCTCATTTAGGAATGCAGCTCCACAGGAGTGAGTGGCCCCTGGGGTGAGTCCTCTACCCCTGCCCCCTTCAGGGTGTCTTCCATTCCCAACACCTATTAATACAATGGGCAACAAGCTATCTGTGAATTCCACAGGAGTCCTGCGTGAGTACCAGCAATAATTATCAATGTGGTTTACACAGTCAATAGACTTCTCATTGGACCTCACAGGAAGAGTCATCAGCACACACACCAGCCACACAAGGGCTGCTGCTTGGTGATCCATTATTGCTCTGGGAAAATGAATACCAAACTCTGGCCCTGATGAATGTTAGCTACTCACCTCTCTGTCTCCTGCTCTTCCTTTCTTTCCTTTTTATTAATTTTTTTTTCACCTCTCTGTCTCCTGCTCTTCCTTTCTTTCCTTTTTATTAATTTTTATTGGTGTATAGTTATTTTATAATGTTATTAGTTTCTGCTGTACAGCCAAGTGATTCAATTATACATATACATCTCTCCACTCTTTTTTAGATTCTTTTCCATATAGGTCATTACAGAGTATTGAGTGTAGTTCCCTGTGCTATGCAGTGTGTCCTTGTTGGTTATCTGTTTTATATATAATGCATGGGTCCTCATTCATGTCTGACTCTGCAACCCTATGGACTGTAGCCCTCCAGGCTCTTCTATCCATGGGATTCTCCAGGTAAGAATAGTGGAGTGGGTTGTCATTTCCTATTCCAGGGGATCTTCCTGAACCAGGGATAGAACCCGAGTGTCCTGCATCTTCTGCACTGGCAGGTGTATTCTTTACCTGCTGAACCACCTGGGAAGCCCCATCTTATGTATAGTACTGTATATATGTCAATCCCAATCTCCTAATTTATCCCTCCCCCCCTTTGATAACCATGTTTGTTTTTTACATCTGTGACTCTATTTCTATTTTATAAATAAGTTCGTTTGATCTACTTTTTAAGATTCCACATAAAAATGATAGCATATATTTGTCTTTCTCTGTATGACTTACTTAACACTTGATGAAAATCTCTAGGTCCATCCATGATGCTGCAAATGGCATTATTTAATTATTTTTTATGGTTAAGTAGTATACCATTGTATATGTACCACATCTTCTTTAACCATTCCTCTGTTGATGGACATTTAGGTTGCTTCCATGTGCTGGGCTATTGTAAACAGTGCTGCAATAAACGGTTGGGTATGTGTATCTTTTTGAATTATGGTTTTCTCCAGTTATATACCCACAAGTAGGATTCCTGGGACATATGGGCTCTATTTCTAGTTTTTTGAGGAACCTCCAAACTTCTCTACTTAGTGGCTATACCAATTTACATTCCCACCAACAGTGTAGGAGGGTTCCTTTTCCTCCACACAGCCTCCAGCATTTATTATTTGTAGATTTTTTATGCTGGCCATTTGTCTCCTGCTCTTTGCAACCGTAAGCGCATTCCAGAGGGTTAACTGCCTGAACCCAGAGCTGGGAGGGTGGCTCATCCAGGACTGCGCCAGCTCTCTCCCAGCCACGGTCTGGGGGATTTCTTCTGTGAACTTTCCATTCGGGAACACAGCTGCTAGTGTTCCACTTTGACTGCAGTGGAAGTGCACACCCCAAATCCTCTGTGGCGGGGGACATGGGGTAGGGAGGTATACACAGCAAGTGTCAGAGATGAGATCTCGCTGGGGTGGGGGTCGAAACTTCCATTATATAGATATTCCTTTTTTTTTGGCTGTGATGAGTCTTCATTGCTACATGGGCTTTCTCTAGCTGTGGTGAGCAGGAGCTACTCTAGCTGTGGTGCTCAGGCTCCTCATTGCCTTGGCTTCTCTCCTCTTGTGGGGGACGGGCTGTAGAGCACAGGCTCAGGAGTTGTGGCGCACAGGCTTAGTTGCTCCAAGATGTGTGGGATCTTCCTGGACTAGGGATCAAACCGATATCCCCTGCACTGGCGGGCAGATTCTGAACCACTGGACTGCCAGGAAAGTCCCCTCTATTACACATACTCTTATGAATGCAGCAAATATTAAATAATAAAAAGTTAAAGTTATTTGTTAAAATTACCAAAATGTTTTAAATAGCATAAATAGGAATTGGGGTTAGTTAAACGAACCATGTAACATCCAGTATGTTCCATATCCACTGTATTATTAAGTGAAAAGGCAGGTTATAAAGCAACATGCAAAGTATAATCACATTTTTCTTTTGGGCCACGCCATGTAGCTTGTGGGATCTTAGTTCCCCAACCAGGGACTCAACCTAGACCCCAGCAGTGAAAGTAGAGTCTAGTTCCTGGACCACCAGGGAAGTCCCCACATTTTAATTTTTAAAAGTGTTCTCTATAGCTATGTAATTGTGATTACATATTTATAAGCACAGAAAAAATACTGGTAAAAGACAAAGCTCAAGCACTTGCTATCTTTAAGCAGTGGAAAGCATAGGTTACTTTTGCTTACTTATTTTGGCTAATTCTCTAAATTTCAAAACTACTCAGGTATAATGTTTGGAATGAAAGACATATAAATACCGATGGCAGATTTGTGTTGATGTATGGCAGAAACTAACAGGATATTATAAAGCAATTATCCTCCAATTAAAACCATAATTAAAAATATTTCAATAGCAGTTTTGTGAGGCTAAAAACTTGCCCAAGCTAACTTGGGGGCACCTACCCCATCCCCAGGAGAGGTCCACCAGCTTTCATAGCAGTGCCTTCCAGGAGAGCAAAACCTGGACACACCCAAGGCCCCCTCATGCATCCACATAAGGAGGGACATGTCCACTCACTGTCTGGGCATCTGTGCAGTGACCAATGCAGAATCAAGGACTTTAACCTTAGGATATCCAGAAACACTGCTGAACAAAGAAGGCAAGCTGCAAACAGGAAGACTGCTGTAGTGGCCGGCTTGTGAAATCTGGAAAGCACCTGAAGCCATGACCCTATTCCTCGAGCATCAACATTGGTACCCATATCCTGGAGTCCAGAGGATGTGGGGAGGGCAGGCTCAAGGGCCCAAGGGGCTTTCACGGGTACCTTCAACACAGCATTTATTTAGGATTCGAGCTGGGTGGTGGGAGCTCTGAGGTTGTCTCCTTCTCCATATTTGCTTCAGGTGTGAAATGTTGGACAATTTTACACTGTCCACGGATGGGACCCGTGTGTGTCATTTGGGCTCCTCCACCAGGTCAGCAGGCTGTGCCTGTCCCAGGAGGAGCTCTGCTCCTGAAATACGGGTCCTGCCAGGGGGGCTGGCACCCGGAGCACAGCCACTGGCTGGGACACAAGCCATATGCAGTGACCAAAAATAAAAATAGAACTGTGAGGAGAGGAGGCAGGCACTGGGATCCTCAGAAACAAGAGAAATATTCATTGATATGAAACTATGGAGGATGTGGCCCTGAGGGCAGGAAGGGGTCCTGTTACCTGCTCTGGTACCATGAAGCATCCACCTGGGGGATGGGGGAGCTGTTATACTTGTCATTATTCTTATTCTTCACCCACCCCACCCCTAGCCCCTCTGGCACTGTGCTGTTAGGTAAATATTTGAAACTGGTCTTTTTCCCCTACTTGTATACAATAGGGTATACAGGATGCATGTTCCTTACACATGGACTGTAAAACTAATTGTGAAAGTGCCAGTGAAAATGCTTTACAAAGTAAAAGTAAAACAGCAAACTGTATTTACTCTGTGGATCGTGGCATGGTGAACTTTGGGAGTCATATGATCATAGCTTTCCTGTTTAACAGTTATGAATTTTAATCAAAGTAATACATATGAACAAGATTAAACAGCCAAATGTGCGTGTGTGTGCTCACACGTGTGTGCATGCATGCTGTCATGTCTGACACTTTGTGAGCCCATGGACTCTAGCCCTCCAGGCTCCTCTGTCCATGCGATTTCCCAGGCAAGAATACTGGAGTGGGCTGCCATTCCCTTTTCCAGGGGATCTTCTCAACTGATCAAATCTAACATCTCCTGTGTTTCCTGCATTGTCAGGCGGATTCTTTACCACTGAGCCACCTAAAAAAACAAATAATACCCTCCCAAAACGTAGTGATAAAATGTTTCTCTCTCCCCTACTCACCCCTGGCCCTCCCCCGGAAAGTTCCACCATTCCAGGGATAAGCCTTTTATATCATTTCTGTTTTTAAATATCTTGTTGGTTATTCCCTAAAGCCTCAGGGGAACACTTATCCGTCCTCGGGTTTTATGATTAACGGGCTTCCTGATATGAAGGCAGAGTCTTCTCTGTGAACCTACAGTCATCCTCATCTTGGATCATTCCAGGAAGATATTTTTAGCATCCAGGGCAAACTGGGTGAGCACATTTTACACACCAACAGTAGTTAAATATCATATCTCATTTTAGTTTGCCTTGTATCTGGAACTTAATTTTATACCTGTTTTTCTCTGTAGTTTTCATTTTTTAAAATTAACTTATTTACTTAATTTTTGGCTGTGCTGGGTCTTTGTTGCTCATGTAGTCTCACTGTCTGTTGCTGAGAGTGGGAGCTACTGTTGGTGGCAGAGCTCCGGCTCTGGAGCGTGGGCTCAGTAGAAAATGGTGCACAGGCTTAGTTGCTCTGTGGCTTGTGGAATCTTCCTGAACCAGGGATCAAACCCATATCCCCTGCACTGGCAGGCAGATTCTTAACCACTGGACCACCAGGGAAGTCCCTCTCTGTAGTGTTTAATGCCTTTCTTCCTTCTTGTTAGCAAACTAATAAGGTGCCTCAGCCTGAGCCTCAGCTTCTCTGTTTTAAGACCTCCTCCCCAGCCCTTTCCCTACTCTCATCCCTACCTGGCTGTGCAGAGCTGTCAACTCCGGGACTTTCTTTCCTGCCCCAGGACAGTAATTTTGGAATCCAAATACCATGTTTTTCTGTTTTCTTTATCACTTTGTTGAAAAACACCACTCATCTCACACACTAGTAAAGTCATGCTCAAAATTCTCCAAGCCAGGCTTCAGCAATATGTGAACCGTGAACTTCCAGATGTACAAGCGGGTTTTAGAAAAGGCAGAGGCACCAGAGATCAAATTGCCAACATCCGCTGGATCATGGAGAAAGCAAGAGAGTTCCAGAAGAGCATCTATTTCTGCTTCATTGACTATGCCAAAGCCTTTGACTGTGTGGATCACAGTAAACTGTGGAAAATTCTGAAAGAGATGGGAATACCAGACCACCTGACCTGCCTCTTGAGAAACCTGAATGCAGGTCAGGAAGCAACAGTTAGAACTGGACATGGAACAACAGACTGGCTCCAAATAGGAAAAGGAGTACGTCAAGGTTGTATATTGTCACCCTGCTTATTTAACTTATATGCAGAGTACATCATGAGGGACGCTGGGCTGGAAGAAGCACAAGCTGGAATCAAGATTGCTGGGAGAAATATCAATAACCTCAGATATGCAGATGACACCACGCTTATGGCAGAGAGTGAAGAGGAACTAAAAAGCCTCTTGATGAAAGTGAAAGAGGAGAGTGGAAAGGTTGGCTTGAAGCTCAACATTCAGAAAACAAAGATCATGGCATCTGGTCCCATCACTTCATGGGAAATAGATGGGGAAACAGTGGAAACAGTGTCAGACTTTATTTTGGGGGGCTCCAAAATCAGTGCAGGTGCTTAAGACGCTTACTCCTTGGAAGGAAAGTTATGACCAACCTAGACAGCATATTAAAAAGCAGAGACATTACTTTGCCAACAAAGGTCCGTCCAGTCAAGGCTATGGTTTTTCCCGTGGTCATGTATGGATGTGAGAGTTGGACTGTGAAGAAAGCTGATCACTGAAGAACTGATGCTTTTGAACTGTGGTGCTAGAGAAGACTCTTGAGGGTCCCTTGGACTTCAAGGAGATCCAACCAGTCCATTCTAGAGGAGATCAGTCCCGGGTGTTCATTGTAAGGACTGATGCTAAAGCTGAAACTGCAATACTTTGGCCACCTCATGTGACGAGTTGACTCACTGGAAAAGACTCTGATGCTGGGAGGGATTGGGGGCAGGAGGAGAAGGGGACGACAGAGAATGAGATGGCTGGATGGCATCACCGACTCAACGGACATGAGTTTGAGTGAACTCCGGGAGTTGGTGATGGACAGGGAGGCCTGGTGTGCTGTGATTCATGGGGTCGCGGAGAGTCGGACACGACTGAGCGACTGAACTGAACTGAACTGAATTGAGTAACTGTCCAGGAAAGGATGTGTGGGAGGCTTGCATGTTTTCAAATCCTCGAAGGTGTGACGATACTGACGTTCTGCCGCATACGTGACTGGTAATTTGGCCGAGTACAAGCTGACCTTGTTTTATTGCATCTCAAAGATATTTTGATTTTTACAAGTTGAAGGTCTGTGGCAATGCTGCATTGTCAGATGACAGCATTTTTTTAGCAATGAAGTGTTTTTAATTATGGAAGAGGAAATGACAACCCACTGCAGTATTCTTACAGGGAAAATCCCATGGACAGAGGATCCTGGCAGGCTACATACAGTCTGTCCATAGGGTTGCACAGATTTGGACATGATTGAGCAACTAAACAACAAACAATTTTTAATTACTGTGTGTACAATTTTAGACAATGCTACTGCACACTTCCTAAAGTATAAACATAAGTTTTATAGACACTGGGAAATCTCCAAATTCATGTGACTCACTTTATTGCAGTATTTACTGTGGTGGTTGGCTCTGAATGCTCAGTGTTTCCAAGGTCTGCCTATATGGAAAACTGGGTTCAAAATACTTACTATCTTCTTACACCCAGTGCTTCTGATGGGAAGTCTGGTCCCTCTCTGATTCTCGCTCCTTTGCAGCCAACATTTTATTTTTACCCTCTGGAATCCCACTCAAATCATGTTCATTATGTCCCAGACACTGTTCTACACCCCTGACCTGTGCCAACAAGCTAGATTCCCACAATAGCCAGTTTACAGATGAGAAGATAGAGTTGTCTTTGGATAGTCAAAACACCATCTGCATGGCTGAAAGGAGAGCAAGCCTGTTCCGTGGCCACAGTGGGGAGAGCGCACTCTCAGATCAGGGCAACTTCCCTGGGGAATCAAGCCACAGGCAGGCCTGGGTGTTCACCCCCACCAGGGAGTATTGTGTATCCATCAAAAAGCAGGGCACAGGGACTTCCCCAGTGGTCCAGTGGTTAAGACACTGCCTTCCAATGCAGAGGGACAAAGGTTCAATCCCTGGTCAGATCCCATATGCCTTGTGGTACGGCCAAAAAAAATAAACATTAAAAAAAAAAAAACAGGGCACAGATGGGAACAGCCAGCATTAGAGGGTCCTAAGTCTTGTGGTTTGTTTTTTTTTAAAGGTAAAATGTCAGATAGAACCTATAAGATACTACCTCTTATAGGTAGAAAGTAGAGGATATTAAAATTTTTTTTGTATATCAGTTTTTGCAAAAAGAAGCCATGTGGCTGTGGGCAGAGGGGATTCGCGTGGTAGCAAGATTTCTCTAGGTGTATTTTTTTTCCTATAACAACTTTATTGAGATATAATCTATATATCATACAGTTCACCTATTTGATGTACACAGTTCACAGGATTTTAGTATATTCCCAGGCACATGCAACCATCACTACAAGGTTAGATCATTTTCATCCAGTCTGAAGGTGGCCCCTGCATCTACTTTTCCTTCTCTCCTCATTGCCATCACCCTTCTCTTTTCTCTCTTTGATGTTCCCTGCCTCCCCCATTGGGCTTCCCTGGTAGCTCAGTTGGTAAAGAATCCGCCTGCAATGCAAGAGACTCCGGTTCGATTCCTGGGTCGGGAAGATCCCCTGGAGAAGGGATAGGCTACCCACTCCAGTATTTTTGGGCTTCCCTCTGGCTCAGACAGTAAATAATCCTCCCACAATCCAGGAGACCTGGGTTTGATCTCTGGGTTGGGAACATCCCCTGGAAGAGGGCATGGCAACCCAGTCCAGTTTTCTTGCCTGGGAAACCCCCATGGACAGAGGAGCCTGGTGTGCTACAGTCCATGGGGTCTCAAAGACACGATGGAGTGACTAAGCACAGCCCAGCCTCCTGCCGAGTGTCTGCAGATGGCTTCTGGGTGCCTGGGGCAGCGTCTGATACAGGAGTAAGTTGTTTGTTATTGTTGCTCAGTCGCTAAGTCGAGTCCGACTCTTTGCAACCCCATGGATTGCAGAATGCCAGGCTTCCCTGTCCTCCACTGTCTCCCGGAGTTTGCTGAAACTATGGGAGTAAGTGCCTAATACAAATTCACCCAAGTTCACCGAGTGCACATATTGGACCGTAAAGGACCGTGTTGGAAGCATTGCTTGATAGGTGAGAAAACAGGCTCCTGAGCTCACTTGGCCAGTGTCACCCTCCCCCCCACCCCTCACCCCTACCTTGTGAACCCACTGGGCCTCCTCCTTCCTCCAGTCCATGTCTTGCCTTTGACCCTGCCGCCCAGACAGCCCGGGGTCATTTCCCACGGAGTCGAAATTTAGAAATTGCCTGGGGTGGGGGAGGGTGTTGAGGGAGGCCAGGGCCTGGAGGTCAGGTTAGGGCAGTGGCATGCTTGGCAGACAGGTAGGTCACCTGGCATTGGGCCCAGGCCACGCCCGGCGTAATTACGTAATTACCGTAATTACCAGACAGGAGCCAAGCGAGCTGCTGGACCGCGCCCACGGGGACTCGATGAGCAAGGCCTGGGGCGCGGCACCTCCGCTCCCCACGGGACGCCGCGTTGGCTTCGGGGCTGAGAAGTCCAGTAGGCCGGAAGCCCGGGCCCGGCCCTCCAGGGAGGGGCACTGGGGCGGCTCCGAGGCCACATCCCACATCCCACTCGCTTGTCTGTTCTGGTTCTGGCAGGTTCTTGGGCCTGGCCCCCCTTCCCGGCAGACACTGCTTCTGGGTTCCCGGCTCTGACAGCTAGCTAGGCAGTCACTCGACCTCCCCAGGCCTCGGACTCCGCATCTTTATGGGTTCGTTGCCAGGATTAAATGAACTGATATGTGTACAGCTGGAAGCCAGTTTTCTTAGTAACGTTGCTGCTGCTGCTGCTGCTGAGTCACTTCAGTCGTGTCCGACTCTGTGTGACCCCATGGACGGAAGCCCACCATGTTCCCCCGTCCCTGGGATTCTCCAGGCAAGAACACTGGAGTGGGTTGCAAAACGTTATTAGGGACCAAACCCGGTTCTTGGCACCTCATACACGCAGAGGGATGAACCTGACAGACGAATAAGGGGGGGCAGAGTGTGGGGTCTGCAGACTCCTCGACTCTTCCTGGGGTCCCCACCCCCTCTTCCGTCTGTTTCCCTCCTGCCTTTGGCAAGACTCCTTCCAGGGCAAACACCACCTTAGATCTGCCATCCTGGCTAGAGCTGAGATTGTCTTCGTTTCATGCCGTATGGGGCCGCAGAGCCGTAATTAGCCTAATAAGGAGCCTGCTGCACGCACGTCTGCGCTTGGGCTCCGCTCCGACAGCTACCCGGTAATTTGCCAGACCGCTCGACTAAGGCCTTTGCCTGGACAGGTCCCACCACTAACCAAGCCAGGTTCGGGCGGGGCGGTAATGATGTTATTTTCCAGGCTTCCGCCCCCACGCGTGTGAGAGCCCAGCCCCACGGGCAGGGCCGTTTCCGCCCGGGAATAAGCTTCAGGGCACGGGGCTGTGAGGACCTGTGACAAGCGGAGGGGAGAAGCCGCCCCCTAACGCGGAGCCAGCTGCTGGCTTTGGTCTGCTCAGGTGGGGAGGTGGGGAGCCGCCCGGTGTTGGGGTCAGCCCTTCAGCCAGCACCTGGACTCCCATCCAGTGCCTGTTCTGGGCACGTGATCAGGGTGGCTTCCCCTCTTCTCACAATGGTACAGGAATGGCCTTGGAGGTAATAGCCAGTGCCCATGTGCTGTGCAAGTGGCCAGTGCCTCTGGGGGCTGCTCACATCCCCAGTGCCCACCCAGGACCCTCTGAGCCACCTTTGCCATGGGGTCACAGTGTAAGGTACATTGCCCGCAGTCTCCAGACACTGGAGAGACCAAGCAGAAAGCCCAAGTTTTAGAAGCCGCGAGTCAGGAGGTAGAGACCTCACCATGGTGCCCATCTCCCCGCCTGCCCAGGGCAGCCACACATGCCCCCGTGGGCAGAAGGGCCCTGTAGCCAGATCTGGGAAGCAGAGGGCCAGCCCAGATGCCTACAACATGCTCACTCACTGGGCTCTTTGATCCACCCCACTGGGCGGGCCTGCATCAGTGGAGAGGTTTCCATGGAGACGGTGCTGAGGGAGACAGCCCCAGCCCTACCCCCAGCCCTACCCCAAGCAGCCTGTGTGTCCCGGGCAAAGCCCTGCTTGCTCCCCTTCGCAGCCTTCCAGGAGGAGGTGGCACCAAGCCCCCCCTGGCCTGGCTTACCCAATCCCCCTCCGACAGGGCAGAGCTCCCTTTGGAAATGAAAGGGATCCCTCAGCCCTGCCCCTCCTGAGAAGGAAAGCTCACCAGGTTGGGTGTCTGCTCCCCTGCATTTTCTGGAGTCCATGTGCCAAACCATCAGAGAAGCAGGCCCACACAGGTGCCGGGCTGGCCCCAGGAGGTCCTGGACCAGGACTGCCGCCCCAGGTCCAGGCCCAGGCCTGCTGCCTTTATACCCAGACCTGGCCCAAGGTGCTGAAGACTAACTGCCGTCCACGGGCTGGGTGCCAGACAGGGGTAAGCTCTGAGTCAGAGTGGCTCACCTCTGTGCATATGCGGGGTGTGCCGGCTGCACGGCCCAGGGGTGCTGGCCACTGGAAGGGAGGGTCCTGTGGCCCAGGCAATCATCAGGCCTCAGGCCTGGCCTGTCCCGGCACACCAGGCTGGGAGGAGCTGAGAGCCTGGCTCTGAGCCCCATACCTCCCTGCCTGGTCCTCTCAACGGGCCTTTTCCTGGATGACCTTCACAGCTTTCATTATCCCTGTGTTCTACTGTGCTGCCTGTGGAGAGGGTGGTTCAGACCACCGAGCATCCATCGGTGTGGCCTGGACCCACAGACCGCTCAAGTGGTTCTCAGTACCTACCAGGGGTGGTCCTACTCCCAGGCCACCCTCCCCTCCCTCTGCCTGGGGTTTCTCACTGAGAAAGGGATGTCTTCACAGTCATTCTCTCCCAGCATCGCTGGAGTGAGGGTCACCTTCACTTTTTTTTTAATTGCTCCCATTACTTTTTCTTTTTAAGTTTTCTTAAAAAAATATGAACCATTTTTAAAGGTTTTATTGAATTCATTACACTATTGCTTCTGTTTTATGGGTTTTTTTTGGGGGGGTCACAAGGCATGTAGGATCTTAGCTCCCGCCAGGGATTGAAACCCCACCCTCAGTCTTGGAAGGTAAAAAGTCTTAACCACTAGACCACTGGGAAAGTCCCCTACCTCCACTTTCATGCTTGTATTTTAATTGGGGAAGGGGCAGTAAACCTCTAAGCCTGCATTTCAGGTGGTGATTAGGATGAAAAGGAAACAATAATGAAGAGAAGGGGACCTGAGTGGAGGGGGCTCAGCAGCCATAAAGGGGTTGATCAGGAAGGCCTCCCTCAACACGGGATGTTTAAATAAGGACCTGGACCAGGTGAGCTAAGGAGCCTAGCAGATGACTGGGCAGAGTTTCCAAATAGAGAAGGGCAAAGGCAAGCTGCAGAGGTTGATGAGGCTGGTGAGAGGAGGGCAGAGGGTGACGAGGCCCATGGGCTAAGAAGAAATGTTTCTGGTCTTAGGGTTAGGGAATGGATAAAGAAGATGTGGTGCATACATACAATGGACTATTACTTAATCATAAAAAGGATCAAAACTAGGTCATTTGTAGAGACTCGTGACTTAGTCTCTGTGGATGGACCTAGAGACTATCATGGAGGGAAGTTAAGTCAGAAAGAGAAAAACAAATAATGTATATTTAACCCATATATGTGGAATCCAGAAAAATAGTGCTGATGAACCTATTTGTGAAACAGAAATAGAGATGCAGACATAGAAAATGGACCTGTGAACGTGGGCAGGGAGGGGACTGTTGGATAAACTGGGAGAATAGCATTGACATATACACACCACCATGTGTAAAATAAGTAGTGGGAGGCTGCTGTATAACCGAGAGCTCAGCTTAGTGCTCCCTAATGACCTAGAGGGGTGGGATGATGCGGGGTGAGGAGTGGGAAGAAGGCAAGAAACAGCATCATCATCTATGTGTGTTGTTGTTATTTAGTTACTAAGTTGTATCCCACTCTTTTGTGACCCCATCGACAAAGGCATGCCAGGCTCCTCTGTCCATGGGATTTCCCAGGTAAGAATACTGGAGTGGATTGCCATTTCCTTCTCCAGGGGATCTTCCCAACCCAGGAATCGAATCGGGGTCTCCTGCATTGCAGGCGGATTCTCTACCAACTGAGCTATCAGGAAAGCCTGGGAAGGGGGTTGGGGCTACAGATTAAGCTCTATAAAAACTCTTTAACGAGGAGATGAGATGAGCTTCAGGGTGAGTGAGCATGTCCACCTGTCGGGGTGGACGTAGCTGGGTGATGCAGCCCAGCTCCACAGGGACAGAAACATTGGCTCTTGGACCCCTCCAGACCTCCCCCAATGTACCTCCTAACCTGTGTCCTTTAAACGCCATTTACATTAAACTGGTGCTTGTAAGTCAGTGTTCCTCTGAATTCTGTGAGCAGCTGTAGCAAATTAATTGAAGCTGAAGAGCAGGTTTCGAGCCCCTCCAATTTATAGCTAGTTGGTCAGAAGCACAGATGACAACCTGGGCTTGGGAGTGTCTGAAGTAGGGGCTGTCTTGCAGGACTGAACCCCTAACCTGTGGCATCTGGTGCTCTCTCCTGGTAGATGATTTCAGGAGGGAATTAAATTTGTTGTAGGAAGGGGGACCCCTTCCGGGGCCCAAGAGTAGGCTGTTGTCCAAGGAGATACACATACTGACAAAGCAAGAGACTTTATTGGGAAGAGGCTCCTGGGCAGAAAGAAGGAGGTTAAGAGAACCCAGGAGGACTGCTCTGCCATGTGGCTCCCAGTCTTAAGGTTTATGGTGATGGGGTTAGGGTCTGGGTTGTCTCTGGCCAATCATCTTGCTTGGCACATGGGAGGGGACCCTGGGCTTGGGACTGAGTCTTCTGAAGAGCTGACTGCCTCCCATGCCTCTGGGACAGTCCTGTGCATGCGTGCTAAGTTGTTTCAGTCATGTCACTGTTTGTGACCCCATGAACTGTAGTCCGTCAGGCTCCCCTGTCCATGGGCTTCTCCAGGCGAGAATACTGGAGTGGGTTGCCATTTCCTTCCCCAGGGGGTCTTCCCAACCCATGGATCAAACCTGGGTCTCCTGCATTGCAGATGGATTCTTCATTGTCTGAGCCACCAGGGAAGTGGTACAGACAGAGATGTTGGGCAGACAATACGGGCCCAGGTTCCCCTAGGTAGCCACAGATAACAAAGGCCCTGGAAAGGCAGCTTCAGTCAGAGGAGGTGGAAAGGCTCAGTACGGGGTGGGGGGTAGTTGGGGGTGGAGGGGGCTGAGCACAAAGGCAGCAGGACTCAGTGCTTCCCTCCCCCAGCCAGCAAGCACATGTTCCAGACAATCAGCCTGGGATAGGAGCTGTACCCCCCACGGCAGGAAGCCCAGGGTGGAGCTGGGGAAGCAGACACCAGACAGCATGTTATCTGGAATTCTCTGCAGGGCAGGCCTCCCAGGGAAGGAAGAAACGCTCTAGCCCAGCCCACAGCATTGACAGGGCCTCATCCAAACAAGGGACGGGAAATGTGGGGAAGCTGCTGTGGAAAAAGTTTGCACTGGGGGTCGGGCCAGCATCCCCGTGACCCATCCCTTCTTTCTTGGGGGCCCTTGCAAGTCCAGCTCCACCAGAACCAAGGCACAGGGCCCAGACCCCAAGGACGGGAGGAAAGGTGGCTGTGGGTGGTTTTCCGTTTATTTTCTCTGCACAGCATTGTCGTCAACTCCAGCGGACGGCCTCCCCTGGCCCCCGTGATGTCTGGGGATACAGGAGTCCCTGATTCTCTTAGAGCTTCTTCTGCTGGGAACCACCCTGGGGGAGAGCCTCCGCTTCGGGCTTGGTAATGTCTTCAAAGCTTCAAAGGCTGCAATGAAACCTGGTGCCTGGCAAGTGATGGCTCATTAACTCTGGCCCTATAATAATTATTATTTTTTAATTAATTTATTTATTTTGGTTGGGCTGGGTCTTCACTGCTGTGCAGGCTTTTCTCTAATTGCTGAGATCTAGGGCTGCTCTCTGGTTGTGGTACGTGGGCTTCTCATTGCGGTGGCTTCTGCTGTTGCAGAGCATGGGTTCTAGGTCACACGGGCCTCAGTAGTTGTGGTTCCTGGGTACGAGAGCACAGGCGCAGTAGTTGTGGCACCCAGGCTTACTTGCTCTGCATCATGTGTGATCTTCCTGGATCCAGGACTGAACACACCCATGTCTCCTGCACTGGCAGGTGGATTTTTTTTTACCACTGAGCCACCAGGGAAGACCCTGGCCCCAGAATTCTTGTCTCCAGACAGAGAATGACAGGCCCAGAAAGGGTGTCATCACGCTTTCCAGCTGCTGTAACAAAGCAGCACAGACTGGGTGGTTGATGAACAATAGAAATATACTTCTCACTGTCTGGAGGCTGGAAGTCTGAGATTGAGGTGCCTATAGGGTTGGGTGAGGGCCCTCTTCTGGGTGACAGATTTCTCACTGTGTCCTCACAAAGGCAGAAGGGACAGTCTAAGGAGCTCTTATAATCTCTAATGAACAATCTCTAAACCCATTGATGTGGTCTTCACGACCTAAGCACCCACCAAATAAAGCATCACACTGAGTATACAGATTCCAACATGTGGGGGACACGATGCTCAGACCATAGCAGAGGTGGGGGGTGACTGGGCCACCTGAGCTACAGACAGTAGACTGGCTGTCTTCCCAAGTGCCCGGGGCATGCAGGCCACTGGGAGAGTAAACTCAGGGTGGCGATGTGTTGCCTGCTTGGGCTCCCTCAGTGGGCCCCATTATATCTACTCTTTTCTAATAATGGAACCTTTGATTTTGAGAGTGGCACATGGCTATCTGAACCAATTCTGACCAATGGGGTATGAGTGGCATCACCAAGAATAACTTCCATTCCAGGAATTCTGCTGCTAGAATGTCAAAATGATGACTGGAGCTGAAGCCGTCACGTTGTGCCATGAGATAATCCTAGGAATGGAAGCTGCACATAGGTGAGGCTGGGAATGGTGGAGCCAGAGCCTCAATATGCTGCAGCCTCCTTCACAGACCTTCCTTCTCACACATGGAGAAACTGGTGTCTTGTTTAAGTCACTGTTGTTTTAGGATATCTTTCACTCACAGCTGAAGACAGTCCTAGCTGCTATACCACTTTCAGAGATTTTAGAGTGAATTACATTTCTCATGAAAAAAGTCAGCCAGTGATTACAAGTGAGCTCACTGCACAGGAGCACCGTAGCTAAGCTCAGGCAGTTTACTTAGGGATGACCCTGGTCTTGTCAGGGACAAGGCCTCCTACACATGGCCATGTTACCATGACTGTGGTGACAATGGTGTGTGTCTGTGTCTTGTTCAGTCACTCAGTCGTGTCCAACTCTTTGTGACCCCATGGACTGCAGCACCCCAGGCTTCCCTGTCCTTCACTATCTCCCAGACTTTGCGCAAACTCTTGTCCATGGTGTCGATGATGCCATCCAACCATCTTGTCCTCTGTCAAGAGGATAAGGCTTCTCCTCCTGCCCTCAGTCTTTGTCAGCATCAGGGTCTTTTCCAATGAGTTAGCTCTTCGCATCAGGTGGCCAAAGTATTGGAGCTTCAGCTTCAGCATCAGTCCTTCCAATGAATATTCAAGACTGATTTCCTTTAGGATTGACTGGTTTGAATTCCTTGCAATCCAAGGGACTCTCAAGAGTATTTCCCAGCACCACAGTTCAAAAGCATCAATTCTTTATGGTCCAACTCTGGGACTTACAGGTGCTCAAGAGAAGGAAACCAGCTCAGGTGTCCAGGGGGAGATGAAGCACCCTTTTACTCTCCTCCCCTCTCCACCCCCCCCCCCCGGAAATGGCAACTGAGCACCATCCCAAGCAGACCCGAGGGATGGGCGAGGTGCACAGGTGAGTAACAGTGGTCTCCTGCCTGACATACTTTCAGAAAATAAAAACAGACATGACTGTATAGATTTGTAAGCCAAGGTAGAGGAGACTGCAGCTCAGCCCGAGTGCAGGAGGCAGCCCGGGTAGATGTGCTAGGCTCCCCAGCACCTGGGGAGGCTGCAAGCTCAGAGTCTGCAATTGATGAACAGGACTGGCTGGGGTTTTCCTGCAGGGAAGGGGAGTGATGGTGGAGGGACTGTCCACAGAGCCTCGGGATGAGCACTCCGCTTGCTTGGAAGTTCCACCAGAAGGCTGGCATTGTCTGGTTTGGGCTTGGAAGTGACCCTGGGGTTATCACTGGCCAGGTCTCTGGGGTGGAGAGGCCCAACCCCCTCCACTGAAGGCTACGGATAACATATTACCAATGAGTCTGTCTTTGGACGGAGCTGGAGCCAACCTTCCCGGGAAGGGGTGAGGCCTGCTGAGGAAACAGCCCTAGACCACAGGGGGAAACTTGCTGGCTGTCCAAATGCCTCGGTCTCGGATGTGCAAACTGGCAACTGAGAGGAATAGTCACCACAAGAGAGAAGGACCTGGATTAACCAAGTAAGAGCCATCTCGGGAAGACAGATAATAAAGGCGACGAGCAGAACTTAGAAATCATAGTTAACGTTTCAGAGATGTTTGAGGAGGTACTGCATTCACAAAACAAGAACAGGTAGCCAGAAAAAGGAAAAGTCAGGGAACAAGAAAAAGTTCAGAGAGATTAAAAATGTGATTGTCATACAAAAAATCAGGAAAAGGACTGGAAAACAGAGTTAAGGAAACTTCCCAGACTAGGGCAAAATGATGAAAAATATGAGAGACAGTTAAGAGTTGTGTGGTATCAGTCCAGGATATCCAAAATATGTCTAATAGAAGTTCAGAAGCTAATAGGATTCAGTTTAAGCAGTGCTTAGGGAGAAATTTATAGCTTTAAATGCCTACATTAAGAAAGAGAGGGATTTCCCTGGTGGTACAGTGGTTAAGATTCTGTGCTTCCAGTGCAGGAGGCACAGGTTCTATCCCACATGCCAAGAGGCCAAAAAAAAAAGAAAGAGGAAAAACCTCCAAATGAATAATCTAACATCTAATCTTCCAACTAAAAACACTGGGGGAAGAAAGGAGAGAAATAAATCTTAACAAGGCAGAAGGAAAAAAATAATAAAGATTACAACAGAAATTAGTGAAACAGAGAATCTAAAAACAATAGAAAATTCAGTGAAACCAAAAGCTGGTTCTTTGAAAAGTTCAACAAAATTGACAAACCTTTAACTAGATTGACTAAAAAAAGGAGAGAAGATTCAAATTACTAGACTCAGAAAGGAGAGAGAGGACATTGCTATCAACTTTATGGAAATAAAAAGGATCGTAAAGGAATACTATGAACGGTTCTATATCAGCAAGTTAGAAAACTTAGATGAAATCAACCAACTCCTAGAAAGATACCAATTACCAAAACTGACTTAAAAAGAAATAGATGGAGCTTCCCAGAGGGCTCAGTGGTTAAGAATGCGCCTGTCAATGCAGGGTACACAGGTTCAATCACTGGTCTGGGAAGATCCCACATGCCTCAGGGCAACTAAGGTGCGTACAACTACTGAGCCTGTGCTCTAGAGCCCGTGCTCTGAAACCAGAGAAGCCACCATCATTAATGAGAAGCCCCAGCATGGCAACAAAGAGTAGTCCTGGCTTGCCATAACTAGAGAAGAGCCCTCGCAGCAACGAAGACCTAACACAGCCAAAAAATAAATAAATAAAATTATTAAAAAATCATTTGCCAAAATCCAACACCCCTTCATGATAAAAATTACTCACAAAGCTAAGAAACAAAAGGAAATATCCTCCACCCTATAAAGGCATCTGTGAATCACCCACAGGTAGCATCGTACTTGGTGAAAGACTGGACCCTTACTCCTCAGATCAGGACCAAGACTGCTTTTGCCACGTTTATTCAAAGTGTGCTGGAGACCGAGCTGTGTAGCTGTCATCACTGGACATAAGAATGCCTGGTCAACCATAAAACCATTTCAGGAAGTGCTTCCTGGGAATGCCAGGGAAAGAAATCAAGGGAAGTGGGGCCAGAAATCCAGGGAGGGAGGAGAGACTGCTGGGATGCCTCTGACTGGTGTTGATCGCTTATAGTTTTTTGTTTGTTTTGTTTGGGGGTTATTTTTTTGGCCATGTAGCATGTGGGATCTTAGCCAACCAGAGATCGAATCTGTGCCCCCTGCAATGGAAGTCTTTAGTCTCAATCACTGGGTCACCAGGGAAGTCCCTGAGCACTTAACATTTTAAGTGTTTTTCTGGATGTTATATTATATTCACAATAAAGAGGGAAAATAGGAGGAGAGAGATGAGAGCAAGTGTGAAACCCTTCCATGCCATGTTATTGGAGGCAGATGTGGAGTTGAGACTTTTTTCCCTGGTTCGTGGTCATATTTGAAGACCTCTTCCCCACCTTACCCACCTCATCATCATCATCCCCCAGGAGAGGGGGTCCCCTTAAACATTGGTTGTACATCACTGCCGCCCAGGCAGACACAGCCTCTGACCCAAACAAGACGTTCTGTGCTGGCCGGACAACCATGCCCAGCTGTCCTCCTTAGACATACGTCTTCCGGCCTCTTCTCAGGCAAAGTCATCCTGGTTTTTTTGCTTGTTTGTTTTTTTTTTTTTTTCCCTTGGTTTTTAAAATTGAAAAAAAATTTTTTTCGTAAGTTCATCTTAATTGGATGTTAGGTAGTGTGGATTTTACCATAATGGAGGCTTGATATTTTTGTATTTTGAGAAATATTCTTGAGGTTTTTATTCTAAGATGCACCTAAGTTACTCAGAAACTTTTTGATCTTTTTTGGTCTTGCTTTTGTGATTTGTCAGGTGAGTTTAGAGCTGAGCTCAGTCTAGACCGGAGAGTCTGGTTTAACCCTGAGCACCCCTCCCACCCCCGCTATTCAGTGAATCCGTTACTCAGTGAATGTGAGGTTCCAGTCTGGCTGGTGGGGGTGAAGCCCCGTGTGAACACCCGGCCCTGGTCTCTGCTCCTTACAGTGCTCTTCACAGGCATGTGCGCATGCCTCCAGGGAGCACTCTGCACACCCCCAGGGCTCTGTCTCAGCAGCAGTCCCCTTGGGGTCCTCTGTCCTAAAACCTCTAGCTGCCTAGAGATAACTCCTTGGATGTCCAGCTCCATCTTCTGAATTTGGGGAGCCCTCTCTATTCATCCAGGAGGCCCCTTGTGTGCTCTGCAGCCCATAAACCTCTCGGGCAGTCAGTGGGGCTACCATGGGGCTCACCCATCCATTTCCCATCTCCCAGGGACCACCGTCCTTCCTTGACCAATGTCCTGTTGTTCACAAGCTTGTCTGGTTGTGTTGGTAGTTTTGGGAGGGAGGGTAAATCTGGCCCCTGCAGCTCCATCCTGGGTGCACCCATGGCGGGGTGGGCTGTACCACGGGTGGAACAGGAGAGAAGGTTCTGCGCACAGGGCAGGCAGGGGTCTCAGAATTTCTCTCTGCTGCCTTCTTTCATAGGAAGGAGCTGGGGAGGGAGGAGGCCTGAGGAGAGAAGAGAGTGCAGGGGAGAGAGGAGAGCCAGAGGATCAGGGGACCCTGCGTGATGTCAGCAGCACAGAGGCCCAGAAGCCCCTTGACCAGAGGGTGAGGCAAGCCCCAGCACAGCTCAGGCATTCAGGCTGTGGTCCATGCCTAAGTGGGGTGACCAGGTCCTCGCTTTTGGTCACCAGGGAAGCATGATTCCCTGGGTCCACCCCACTGAGATTCCCCTCCATAACCCTTCTTTCAAAGGCACCCCTCTTCTCAGGCCCCAGGGCTGGGTCAATCCATCCAAGGCCAGCCTCTCGGCCTTGGTCCTGCCGACCTTTCTAGTTCACAAGCCTGAGAACAGTCCGTTTGTTTGGGTAAAGCCATAAACCCTCAACAATTCTCTATCCTGAAATTCTCAAGAAGAACATGTTTGTTTTTAACTTGAGCCTCTGCCTGGAAAATCTGAGTGACTTCAGCAACGAAACCCTCGACCCAATGCGTGCATACACACTAAGTCGCTTCAGTCGTGTCCAACTCTTTGTGATCCCGTGGACTGTAGCCTGCCAGGCTCCTCTATCCCTGGGATTCTCCAGGCAAGGATACTGGAGTAGGCAACCATTCCCTTCTCTGGGGGAATCTTCCCTACCCAGGGATCAAACTTGGGTCTCTTATGTCTCCTGCAGGTAGGTTCTTTACCACTAGGGAAGCCCCCCAGCACCAGTAGGATATTCAAATGAACCACACAGACCACCGGCCCCCACCTTTCTCTGAACTTCATCAGGACGTGCAGGGCTGTCTGTGCTGAGGCAGAAGTCTGGCCCACAGGGGAGTTCAGCCTCTGCTGGTGGTGGCCTGGCTTCTTTCCTAGTGCTTCCATAACATGGGACAGGGCCCAGCCCCTATTCTCCCTGGACACATGTGTCTGGCTGTTGGTCTCCTTAGACCACCATGCCAGGCCGAGACTGCCTCCCTGTTGGGGTTTCCCTTGGCCTGAGCATACTGCAGGGTCCAGGAATGCCGGCCTTCCATCCTCCTTCCTTCGCTGGCCTCCAGAGGACGAAGACAAGCATCCAGGCTCCTCTGCCGATGGTGGCCGCCCCATGTTCACTGGGGCTGTGACAGCCCAGTGTCCCAGTCAGCACTGGCCTCTGCCGGTGAGTGTGCTTGGCTTCTCCCTGCTGCTGGGTATGCTTGGATTCTAGAATCCTTGAGGGCCCCAGGGATCATCAGCTAAGACACGCCACACTGGATGCTCAGCCTGAGAGGTCTTCCCAAGCCCTCAGTCTGGATGCAGGCTGGCCTGGCTGGAGGAGGGCTGACGCTGATTGTCATCTTCGGCCCGGAGCCAGTCTCTTAGGGATGCAACCACCCCAGCTGCTCCTTCCCATTCCATGGGGGGTGCTGTTCACCACAATCTGCCTCTCAGCTGCCCTCCACCCTGCAGGGTTCCCAGGCCCCAGACAGCTAGGAGACACAGCTCCTCACCTTTCTCTTTTGAGTACCTGCTGCATGCAGGGAAGATGCTATAGGCACTAAGGGAAGATGGAATGAGGCCCAATGAGTCCTACTGCAGGAGATTATGCCTGTCAGAGGATGGAACACCAGTATCCTCCTGACGGCTGGTACTGGAGCCTGGGGTACCGCGTGTCGGCTCAGTACCTTGCAGCTGTGATCTTGTCCCAGCTGGCATCTTGATCATCCCCGTTCTGCAGATGGAGAAGGAAGCTCAGAGGGTTTGTCCGCTTGCTCAGACTCACACAGCCAGACGGGTGCCGGCCGACACGGTAAAATGCCAGATCAGTTCCAGCAAGAGACAGGGAGGGTACACAGAGGAGGTGGCCTTGACCTAGGCTCCGGGGCTGGGCTTCCAGATGGAGAACAGAGAGGAAGGGCAGAGAACAAAGGTCATAGACGAATCAGGGTGCTGGCCATCCACTGAGCCTGGCCCTGGGGTGTGTGGCAGGGGCAGGATGGGCTCAGATCTGGGTACCGCCCCCACCCCAGGTCGCAGGGGTGTGGAAGGTATTCTGCTAAGTAGTGACTCCCTCCATAGGGCTAGACCTGCCGGGGCCTGAAGCTGGTTATGAAGAGAAATCAAAAACAGGTTTATGGGTGAGTCAGTAGCTGGGAACACACAGAGAAATAGGCATCTTAGAGGTCTTCCCTCAGCTCTTGCAGACCGGGTGGCCGCCCATGCCTGCTTTCTGGACGGCCAGGACCACAGTGACCCAAGGACCAGTGGGAGCAGGTTTGCTAGGCCGCAGGGTGCCTTCCTGCAGGACCTGGCCTCACTGTTTTGTGTTTTGTCTACAGTGCTGGAGGGGGTGGGGGAAGGGACGCTGGCCAAAGCTACATCTGAGACCTTGTTCCCAACCACAGATGGGGCGGGTTGGTCGGAAAATATTCCTTTCCTGAGACATCGAAGCTCAGACTCTTTGAATCACTCTGCCACTTCCTTCCTGTGTGTGTCTTACGCACACTGGCTGGGGGACCGGGCGGGTTCAGGGTGTGTTGTTGTTGCTTGTTTTTAAGTTTATGTCTACCGTCTTGTTCCTTTTTGAGTTGCACGCGAGAGGGGTGGGGTTGGTCCTAAGAGGCCTTTGTCACTGAAGCGGATGTCGGAGATGACTTGGGTTTTCTCTGCAAGTGAAAAGCCTCTGCTTGTGAGAATGAAAAGGAAGGAGGGCCAAAGGTAAGGACCTTCACAGGTGACATCATGCTTAGTCTCAAATCGGCCTCAAGATGCAGGTAAGACAGGTAAGGAATGTGAGGACCAGGGAAGCTGTGGTCGCATCTTGGAGCCACTGTTTCCTGCATCTTAAGTCCAAGTTGCTCCTGGACATCCATGGGCCATGTCAACATTCCCTCCAGTGTCTGTACTGCTGGGCACCCGGTCTTCCCCCACCCCTTGGCCCCGCTCTGCTAAATGTGTCTGCTAATGGTTTCCTGAGATCAAGGGAACTTTGGCTTGCTAGTGTTCCTTTCTCTTTAGGTAAACAGAATACAAAGGGGTTTCTCCAACATCCTTGGCTGTGACTCACGGGAGATGACACAATTCACGTGGCAACCCCATACACACACACACACACAAACACACACAGTTGTACACATGTATATATGCATGTGTGTATAAACATGTGTACACGTGTAGACAAATGTTTATCTATAACGGAGACAATTTTCACAAGAAACACTGGCTGTGTGTGCCCTACACTCACCCTCTTGGTGATACATGCACATTTTCTGTATAGTTGCACACACACAAACACAAATGTGAATCTGTAACTGATGCAAAATTTAGGAGACATCAACTCGCCCTGTGTGTGATACACTTGATGTGTGATCCACCCCATTTTCTGCCAGCTGTCTCCCACTGAACTGTGTCCATGCATTAGTGATCACAATTGATGTGTCGATGGTTGGCAAGCACTGAAAGGGAAGTGGTTGTGTTGGTGGGCCTCATAGTCCCGTACCCAATCCCCTGGCACCTGCACTCCATGCAGTCAGGCATACCTCCTTGCCAACACTTGTTGTAATTTGATTTTTATTCTAGTTGGATCTAGTCTAGTAAATGTGAACTAGTAGCCAATTGTGGATTTGATTTGTACTTCCCTGTCAGTTAATGATGTTGAACATCTTATGACTTCTTTGTTGAAATATCTATTCAGATCCTTTGCCCATTTTTAATTGGGTTATTTGAGTTTTTGTTGTTGAGATGTCATGGTTCTTTGTATATTCTGAATGAAAGTTCCTTATCAGATGCACGATTTGCATTTTTTTCCCTCCCATTCTGTGGGTTGTCTTCTTACTTTTGTTGTCTTTGTGTTTGGTGCTGTATCTAGTCTAACCCAAGGTAATGAAGATTTATTTCCTCCTAAGAGTTTTATAGTCTTAGGTATTTCATTTGGATTTATGTTTCATTTGGAGTTAATTTTTGTATACTGTGTGACACCTCAACAACCAAAAGGCCTTCAACTGGTTGGGTGAGGCCCACCTGCTTTCCAGAGGATAATCTGCTTTACTCAAAGTGTACTGATTCAAATGTTAATCACATCTAAACAATATATTCACATATATATACATATGTGTGTGTGTGCTTAGTCGCTCAGTTGTGTCCAACTCTTTGAGACCCTTTGGACTGTAGCCTGCTGGGCTCCTCTATCCATGGGATTCTCCAGGCAAGAATAATGGAACGAGTTGCCATGCCCTCCTCCAGGGGATCTTCACAACCCAGGGATTGAATCGTGTCTGCCGTGTCTGTTGCATTGCAGGTGGATTCTTTACCCATTGAGCCATCAGGGAAGCCTATATATATGTATATATATATATCAAGCCCCCATACATATATACACACACACATATGCATATATATATATATACACATATACTGTGTGCCTAAGCAGTTGGGGCAAATTATGGACAACAGATAAGATATAAAAAACAAAAAAGCCCAACTGCTACTTCGGAAGAGCCTGGAGCAAAGCAGGGTACTGTACATGCCCCCTGCACACACAGCACCACTCAACATAAATCACCTAAGCCCCACTCCGGCCCCACCCCTGGACCCACCCTGACCCTCATCCCATATAAGAAACCAGTTCACCACCACCCACACCTCAGGGAGCAAGTAAGGGAACCTGTTGTTTATTCTCACTGCCCGCTACCTGCCCCCCACTGCTGTAGCAGAGACCCTAGTAAAGCCTTGCTTAAATCTCTTGTCTGGCCTCTAATCAATTTCTATTGATTAAGGAGGCCAAGAACCCTGGTCGGTAGTTGGGAGGAGCCCACCCATAGGCCCCGAGGCAGCAGAAGGCACTCTGGTCCTGGCTGGAGGCCTCCACAACCTTCTAGGTCTGCAGGTGGGTCCCACACCCTGATGGCCTAGGACCCCCACTCATGGCCACCCCTGTCCTGGGTGTCTTGGCCCAGGCAGAGGTATGGAACATGAGACAGGGTCGGTTTGGGGCCCACTTTGGGGGGGATGAAGCAGAGCTCAAGGGGAAAAACACAGAGGCTGAAGAATCACACTTGAACCGGGCGCCACATTGATTCTGATTGGTTTCTAAGTGCAGGGAAACGCTGCTCTTCCCACCCTAAGCAACTGCATCCTCCTCAGGCCGGTGGGTCAGCAGGGAGATGAGATCCAGGTCCTTTCCAGTCCCCTCAGCCTAGTCTCAGCTGAGCAGAGCCCAGTGGGCATCAATGTGACCTCATCCGGATGCCGAGTGCCTCTCCAGCCCCCACCCCTCAGCCTCTGGAGGTATGGCGACACTTGTCCCTTTCTCAGGGCACACTGGCCCTTCTCCTCTGGTCCCCGTTGGGGCATGTGGCTGAGGTCAGTGACTGTGTGGCTGGTGTCCAGCCCCTCTTGGCTCTGCCCACCTCCACATCCTATGGCACCAGCAGCATCACTCAACAGCTCTTTGCTCACACCTGATGCAGTGCTTCTTTCCTGAGGATGTGATCCTGCAAAGGGACTCAAAACAGAGAAGGCAAGTGACAAAGGAGGGCTTGTGGCCAAAGAAACACCTACCGCTCATCAAGAAGCACAATTGCAGGCTAGGGCTGTCCACTCACACAGTGGGCCATGTCTGCTGCCGGAAAGCAGGATTCTGCTTCATTTTCTTAATGATATTTTTTTTGATGTGGACCATTTTAGAAGTTTTTGCTGAACTTGTTGCAATATTTCTTCTGCATGTGGGACTTTAGTTACCTGACCAGGAATCGAACCTGCACCCCATGCATTGAAAGGTGAAGTCTTTTAAATTTTTATTACTATTTATTTTTGGCTGCGCTCAGTCTTCATTGCTATTCAGGCTTTTCTCTAGTTGCAGCAAGGAGGGGCTACTCTCTAGTTGTGGTGCATGGGCTTCTCTTGTTGCAGAGCACAGGCTCTAGAGCACAGGCTCAGTAGTTGTGGCACACAGGTTTAGTTGCTCTGCTGCATATGGGATCTTCCTGTACCAGGGATTAAACCCATATTCCCTGAATGGCAGGCGAATTCTTTACCACTGAGCCACCAGGGACACCCAGAAGGCAGTCTTAACCAACGAACCCCCAGGGAGTTCCCAGAATTCTGCTTTTGATGTTGTATTTGATATGCACACAGTCAGCTCCCATGGGTGCAGAAGTTCTCACCGGGTATCTTCATCCAGGCTCACACCAGCCGGGACACCCAAACAACACACACACTCTGCAGGCCGGCGGATGCTGCCCTGGAGTGTGGGTGACCAGACCCCAGTTCCCTGCCTCACTGTTCCCTTTACCTAAATCTGGTTTCCACCCCTTTTCACATTGCTTTCTACGTCCTTCTATCATGCATATGTAAAATCTATTCACAACTTAATCAAAACATCTCTTTGGGAAAAAGTGAGCCCGGGGAAGAAAGTGTGAACATTGAGTCCTGTTTTTCCAAAAGACTCTCCATCTGCACCCCCCACTGGACGCAGAGTCATTTTCACGAGCTGCTTGAGAATTTCCTGTTTATTTACCCAGACTTCCAGTCAAACCGGGACTCCGGCCCCGCCTCCCCCCACAGCAATCAACTTGGCGCAAGGAGATGTCTGGGCCGGGGAGCTAAGAGTGACTCACCTCAACCCTGCCCACCCCAGCGGCCCCTGCCCACCGTGGGCTGCAGCAGATGGAGGCTCCGGGCACCTGGGACCAGAGGGAAACGCCCGCAGGACACCTTCCAGCAAGAGAGAGGAGACAACCGGATCTCAGCCTGGAACAGAGCAGGCCTGTCCCCCTCTGTCCTCCCTCCAGCAGAATTGGGGGTAGCTGTGGAGGAAGGACTGTGACCCTCTTTCAATGACTAAGTCAGCGGTCTCTCTTGGTAACAGTCACGTTGCACTTGAAAATATGTGGGTTATTTTCAAATATCTTTTGATATTAATTTCCAATACAATTCCACTGTGATAAGAAAACATACTCTGTATGATTTCATCACCTTTAGACCAGGAAATTTTTGTACCTTGTTTTACACCCCTGGATATGTTCCAGTGTCTCCTGATTTATAGTCTATGGGAAATTGAATAGAATTTGTATCCTGCTGTTGTGTGAAAATTGTATAGATCTTTATTATATTGAATTGGTTCCTGGTGCTTTTCAAATCTAACTATATACTTCTACTTCTCTATTCTATTAATTTTTTGTGAGTCTGATATTGAAAATCCAGTTAAAAATCTTAATTTATTTACTTAAAAAAGAATTGTAACATGTAGTGGAACTATATGTGACTTTGTTCTGTATTTTCCAAGTTTCCTGTAAATGCTATCATACTTTCATAATTTAAAAAAGGAGAAAAAGAGAAACGTGCCCCTGAGATGGGTATAATGTGTGCACAGGAGATCCCCAGAGACAGCTCCCCGGGCAGACACGCTACCAGGCATGGACATGCACAGGCACATGCGCACGCACGCACGCACAGTGGCGCTCATTCCCCTCAGCCAAGGCCTCCTGTACACTGACTTCCTCTTCCTTCCGTGAAGGCCACATCACAGCCAGGCTTGTGACTGCCCTGCCAGGCCTGACATTGGGAGTCTTTTTTCTCGGAGGCTTGCAGGCAAGACCATTAGACATGCCAGCCTCACCCCTACAATCCACCTGGGGGCAGGGAGAGGGTTGCAGGGAGGGTTGGTCCCTTCCCTGCTGCTGCCCCTCCCCTTGCCTGTGGCCTCTGAGCCCATTTTGAGCCCCTGCTGCTCTGCTCTGCTATTTCTCAGACTTCAGCAGGTAATTCCACAGTCAGGAGGGAGCAGCCTCCATAGTCCAGGGCTGCGGAGGCCAGAAGGTAGATAGTCCCTCGGAGCAGGGAGCCACAGGGCTCTCAGCCAGCATGCGTCCTGGGTCCCCCATGCCCCCAGTCCCACCAAACTCACTTCACCCACAGGCCTGTGGCCAGCTGAGTGGTCCAGTGATGGGTGATCAGCAGTGGCAGTTTCTCTTCAATTCTTTCCTTTCTCCCAGGTTGGTTTCCATCTCAAGAGAAGTCCCAAGATTCAGAGGATTCAGACAGGAAGAGAGATGAATTCTAGGAACGGAGTTTTCATGATGGTTTAACATCAACATAAGCAGAGATGGTACTTCTCCCACCTCTGTGCCTGGGTAGTTGAAGGGGACACCTGTCCCTCAGGTCACTAAGCTGGGCTTGCCAGAGAAAATCCTGATGCCCACATGCTGTGACAACCCTGCACCCACAATTCCTACCTTAAGCCCTAATCTCCTAGGTTATGGGATGAAGTGGGGGCCTTTGTGAGGTCATGAGGGTGGGGTCTTCATGAATGGGATTGGTGTCTTTTAAGGATAACCCAGAGGAACTTCCTTGGTGGTCCAGTGACTAAGAATCTGGCTCCCAGTGCAGAGAATGTGGTTTGATCCTACATGCCACATGTCGTGCGGCGTGGCCAAGAATAAATAAATAAATAAAATACTAGGAAGTGGGCTCTCACCACACATGAACCTGCTAGCACCTTGATCGTGGGACTTCCCAGTCTCCAGAACCATGAGAAACAAATCTCTGCTGTTTATATGCTGCTCAGGCTCTGGAATTCTATTCTAGCAGCCCCAACAGACTCCTACACCAGTTAAATTTGAGTGGAAAGTCAACGGAAAGTTGTTGTTAGTGTATGTTCTAAATATTGTCTTCATCATTGATCAGAAATTCAGATTCAACTGGGTATCCCACATTTTATTTTTTCTTTCTAATCTGGCCACTCTACCCAGACCTTCTGTCAGGCTTGTTTCTCCTTCAAGAAGCAGCTGACTGGGGGATGCGTGCAGGCCTCTTCCCGCAGGCCCTCTGCCCTGCCAGGGGTTGCTCCTCGTGGGTCCTCCCCCTTCGTCAGTCCTCCCAGCCCTGCTGTTCTTCATTCTGCCCAGCTGGCCCTCCTCACCCACTCCCGCCCTGAGCCTCCGGGGACTGGCCTCCAGTGCTCCTGAAAGGTGTGCACCCTAGCCGTCCCTCTGTCCCCGCTGTCCCCTGGCCTTGGCTCCAGTTCCTCCACCCTCTCTGGGCCTCTCCTCCAGCAGAGGTTCACCGAGCAGTATCTCAGCCAAGTGGAGTGGGGGAGCAGTGCGGGGAAGCAGGACTCCAGGGCCCAAGCCATCTACAGGGTTTGCAGAGGGCCTTCTCCTTGCTATGTTCTCACATGGGGGAGGGGAGAGGTGGAGGGAGGTGGAAAGAGAGAGAGAGAGAAGCAGCTCTGGCCTCTTCTTATAAGGACATTAATCCCATCACAAGCTCCCCACCCCCATAACCTAATCACCCCAGAGGTCCCACCTCCAAATGCAATCATATTGGGGCATAGAATTTCCACATATGAATTTTGATGGGGACCCAAATATTCTGTTCATCACCATCTGTAACAGAAAGCAAAGACAAAGGAGCATCGCAACTATTACCCGACCACTTTCAGGGGACAGGGATCCCCAGCAAACGTTCTTCACAGCCAGGTTCTGCCCAGGGACCCACTGCCCTCTCCTGAGGCACGATTTTCACCATCCACCCTTGGGCATCTAGGAGCCCAGGGCATCCACAAGAGATAAAACCCAATGGATTTCATCCACGGTCACAAAGCACCTGCCATATGGCTGCCAGAATCACAATACCTGCAGCTGGAAATAAGCACAAGCATTGGCCAAGTGGGAAAGGGACCTAGGGGTTTTTATGGAGGGTGGAAGTGGTGGAGAGGAGCCTTCAAAAAATATTCAAAAGTTAAAGCTAATTTTAAAACATTTTTCCTTTAGAAGCAGTGATTTGTGATTATATCTATTGCATCTCTCTTTCAGGCACCCAGAGAAGAACTTTTAAACACACGGTATCAAAAAATCTAACTGATGGTGTTGATCATTTTTAAATAAAAAGTTGTTTTTGAAGTGGATTGCTTGGTGTCATTATTCATTTTGTTTCTCAGCAGGGAAATAAATGGATCGGGAATACCCCCAACCCTCTTGTTGGTGGCAAAGAGACTGGTTTTTGTTTTATCATAAACAAAACGCTGAGGACTTCCCTGGTGGTCCAGTGGTTAAGACTTCACCTTCTATTGCAGAGAGTAGGGGTTTGATCCCTGGTCAGGGAGCTAAGATCTCATATGTTTTGCAACTAAAAAATCAAAACATAAAAAGCAGAAGCATAAAGAGACAACTCATTGGAAAAGACCCTGATGCTGGGAAAGACTGAAGGCGGGAGGAGAAGGGGACGGCAGAGGATGAGATGGCTAGATAACATCACTGACTCAATGGACCTGAATTTGAGCAAACTCCAGGAGATAGTGGAGGACAGGGAACCCTGGCGTGCTACAGTCCCTGGGGTCGCAGAGTCGGGCATGACTTACAGACTAAACAACAATTGTAACAAATTTGATAAAGACTTTAAAAACAATCCACATCAAAAAAAATCTTTAAAAAATTGTGTGTTGAGTCCAAACTTCTGATTTAACTACTGTTGGGTGCACCACAATCCGTTACATATTTCAGATCACAGAGCACAAACAGCAGCAAAATCTAGACCTACAGAATTAACCAGCCGAAAGATTAGGTTTGAAAGAAGTGCATGGTTGGTTTGCTAAAGACAACTTGCAGAGGTTTTTGTCCCCCTCTGTGTATAGGAAACAAAAAGGATGAAAAGCCTGCTGTGGATCTTCTGGCAGGCCTGATGTCTCAGGAAAGGAGACTTTGCCTGAGAGACCCTCCTTCACAGCCTCCCGGGAGCCTCAGGTCCTGACCACCAGGGGGCAGGGCTGGGCATGCGCCACCTAGTCTGTCCCCAGGGAGGCTGGCAGGTTACCTTCCCTCTTTCCTAGAAGCAAATACAAAACTCACATGTAATCTCCAGCTGGGTCACCTGTGAAGGGCAGAATGAATACGTTTACTACTGTAGATGTTTAAAATGATCAACCAACAGATTTAGAATTAGTCACCAATCCAAAAGATACCTTAGCCCCCTGTTGGGGCAGTGTCATTTACACTTACCAGAAATCTTTCCAGGTGTCACAGGTGATAAAGAATCTGCCTGCCAATTCAAGAGACGTAGGGGATGAGGGTTTGATCCCTGGGTCAGGAAGATCCCCTGGAGGAGAGGAAACGACGGCCCACTCCAGTATTCTTGTCTGGAGAATCCCATGGACAGAGGAGCCTCGTGGGCTACAGTCCATGGGGTCATGAAGAGTCAGACACGACTGAAGCGATTTAGTACAGCATGCGTAGGACTCATCACCGTCTCTGAGTCGCTTGCTTGTCCTTTGGGCTCTCTGTCCTCTCCTCCCAACGTCCCTCCTCAGGTGGCCAGGCTTCTAGAGGCAAAGGGCACACACAAATCCCGTACATTCCTGAGTCCCACACGCTCCTGACCCTGTTTCCACACTGAGCAGTCATTCCACCAGCTGTGCTGCTTTTACTGAGATCTGCAAGTCCAAGCATTCAGACCACACATTTGGACCTACTGGATATCAAGGCTCTGCCAGGGCAGAGGGGGCCTTGGAAGGCAGGACTATCCCCATCACTTTGCCAGGGGGCCTTGACCACTTCCCTGGGGCTTGTTCTAAGGCACCTCTCCTGCCAGAATGGGACCATGTGCCGGCTCTTGGTAGAGAGTGCAGACAGCGCTATGCATAATAGTGTGTGTTCTGCTCGGACAGGCGTGGGGCAGAGACAGTGGAGTTCAGTGCAGGATGGGCCATGCTGTCTTCCTGGGGGCAGCCTGGGCTGGGGCAAAGACTTGCCTTTGGGGTCCCCAAGCAGGTGTGTCATTGACAGGTGGAGATCCATCAGCCCAGAGAGGATGCTCCTCTTGGCCCCCGCCTCCAGTGCAGGCCAGCACCGCCAGCTGCTGGGCACATGGCCTGTCTGAGACCCCCAGGTTCCCCTCTCCCTGTGGGCACGTCTGGGACAAATGTGGAACTCAGGGCCGGTGGATGGCGCTGTGTGCAGCCCAAGGTGGATGTTGTTACTCTCACTGGCCCACGATTTCTTGGTCAACAAGCTGCCATGAGGATCCTCTGTAGTGGTGTAAGAGTGGCCAGGCCATGCCAGGACATCCCCAAGCCTCCTGCAGGGGCTCCCTGAAGCCTCCCCTGGTCCTGGGACCCAGGGTGGAAGTGGCCACTGCCATGAGGCAATTGTCATTGTCCATCCTCTTGCCAGGAGCTTCTACAGTAATCGGTTACTGCCCCTTTCCTGACCCCAGGGGCAGGAAGCTGGTCTGTCTTCTTCCCAGGTGGGTCCACAGCATGGGCGTGCCCAGCACAGAGCAGTCTCCCGGTCAGGTCAGGTCAGTGTTTCTGTAAGGAATGCTCACTCCACCTGCCTGAATGCCCTTAACTCCTTCTCCATCTGATGCAACGCTCCACTCCTTAGCCAGAGATTCCTGCTTGGAGCCCAGCCGGGCGCTGGGAAATGCAGAGAAGGTCCTCAGTCCCATTCCCTGGGTAGTTGCCTGCTGGGCTCACCTGGCACACAGGGGAGAGCTCCTCTTTCACATAGAGGGGAAAGGTGCCATTACATCCATGGGTTGTGCCCCCTGGGCATCAGGAAAAATCAGACAGAAGTCCTGATGTGCCAGAGCCAAACATGCAAGCAAGGAGATGCGTTTGTGTGAGTGTGGCCAGGGCAGAGAACAGACGGAGCTCAGCTTCCAGGAGAAAGGGAGCCATGGGGAGAGGGCAGAGGCAGGAAAGGCAGATGGCACAGCTCTGTGCAAACACACCACGGGGCCTGCCCAGCCCTGTGCTTCTACACACATGCCCACTCAGGTGTGTAAAAGTCTGTATATACCAGGAAAGTCCATGTCCACCCGGGCTACTCCAGGGATGGGGGCTGGTTGGAAGGTCGAGGGGGCTATTGCACAGGGAGCCAGAAAAGATGGACAGGGTATGCTCATGTCTCAAGTAACCAAAACCATTGCCGGTGGGACTGGAAATCCAATAAACGTATTTAGAAACACTGTTTGGAATTTTTTTCTTTTTTTGGCCTTGCAACATGTGGGATCTTAGTTTTCCAACCAGGGATTGAACCCACACGCCCTGTGTTGGAGGCGTGGAGTCTTAGTCACTGGATTACCAGGTAAGTCCCTGGAAATTTCTAATAAAGTGAAAAATATACTTATTCTGTGGGCCAGGAATTTTGCTTCTTTTGTATTCATCCAGAAGAAATGAAACCTAGTGTTCACAAAACATTCACAAAAGCTCATGGTGGCTTTATTCATAATATCCCAAACTGGAAGTAACCTGCTCACTAACAGAAAACTGGATACACAAATTGTAGTACAGTCACATTGTCCAGCAATAAAACAGCGACAAATAACCAAGGCCCACACCAGTCTGGGTGAATCCCCAAAACCCATGTGACAAATGAGAACTGGCCCCAAACAGGACATATTTGGATTCCCTTTGTGTGTTTGTAAGGACAGAGCAAATCTAGAACAGCCTGGATAAGAGCTTATCCAGGTAGTGTCCAGGAAGTAGACATTTGTGCCCAACTGTAGTTTAACTTGTTACAATATTGCTTCTGTTTTTTGTTTTGTTTTGTTTTGGTCCAGAGGCATGTGGGATCTTAACTCCCTGACCAGAGATCTAACCTGCACCTCCTGTATTGGAAGGTGAAGTCTCAACCATTGGACCACCAGGGAAGTCCCCATTTTTGGGATTTTTGAAGGCAACCTGTGAGCCATTTGGGCTTCCCAGGTGGCGCTAGTGGTAAAGAATCTGCCTGCCAATACAGCAGGTTCTATCCTTGGGTCGGGAAGATCCCCTGAAGGAGGGCAATGCAACCCACTCCAGTATTCTAGCTTGGAGAATCCCATGGACAGAGAAGCCTGGCGAGCTACAGTCTGTGAGATTGCAAAGAATTGGACACAACTGAAGCAATTTAGCACACACACATGCATGTGGGCCACTTGGCTGTGCCCTCCCAAAGCCTTTAAGAAGGAACCTGTAAGGCCACCAGGTATGGGCGGGGGGCCCTGACCTCATCTCCTAACAGACCCAATGGCACTCAGTGTTTGAGGCCAGTAGCAAGGCTGCAGAGAGCCCAGGGGGCAGAGCACAAAGCAGAGAGCCAGGGTTCTGGACAAAGCCAAGCCCTCCTCTCTGCACGTGACAATTCCTCTTTCCAAGAAACAGCTCCTGGCTACTACTGGGTCTTGGTGGGGACTGAACAGCTGTCTGGGATGTCAGCGAAGTGTAGTCCTCATCTCAGTGCATGATGGACTGAGTGTGAGCTGGCCCACCCTTCCATGAAGTCGGGTCTACATGGCTGTATTCTGTCATCTCACGGAGGTGATGTGTAGGAGCCTGAGAAAACCCAGAAGGCACATGTCAGCTGAGTGAACAGGTAGCTCAGACCCTGCAACATGTCTTCTTGCTTGTGAACTCCTTTCCCTCTATTGACACCTCCTGGGACATTCCCAGGAACCAGATGGTCAAGGCAGCCTGATTTCAGATTGTTCTCCGTGATGCACTGGTTCTGCTGAGAGCGGGCTATGAGGGCATGACAGCTCCAATGTCGAGTGTCCCTGGAAGACAGTGGGGAAGGGAAACCATCCCCATGGATGGCGCTTGAGGAGAATGACTGATTATTGCTTTTCTGGATTGAAAGATGGCCAGAAGAATTCACCTACATGAGTGATTCCCTTCCCCTACCACTGTGGGGACTTTTGGCGATGTCTGGCAACATTTTTGTTGGTCCTATTTAGGTGGAGGGAGCTACTAGCCTCTAGGGGGTAGAGGTCAGCCAGGGATGTTGCTGCACTTCTTATAATGCACACAGGGCTTTCCCCTAAAAAAAAGGATGGTCTAACCCCAAATATGATTAGCGCCACTGTAGAGAAATCCTGATTCAACATATATATGTTGGCTGAGTCCCTTCATTGTTCACCTAAAACTAACTCAACATTGTTAATTGGCTATACCCCAATAGAAAATGTTTTTGGTGTTAAAAAAAAATAAGGTTTAAAAAAGAGAGAGAGAGAGAAAAAAGAAATCCCAATCCACACTGATTTATGGGCAGGGGCAAACAGTTTACGGGATGGTCAGGAACTTGAAAAGAATAGGATTCAAAGATCTGTGACCAGGAGATGTGGTGACAAAGGAAGATGTCTGTAGACAGCTCTCTTAGCATATGGAGATATCCTGTCCCATGTTTATGCTCATTAGAAATACCTCATTCAGGGACTTCCCTGGTGGTCCAGGGGTTAAGACTTCTGACTTCCCAGTGCAGGGGGCTCAGGCTCCATCCCTGGTCATGGAACTAAGATTCCACAAGCCCAGGTGGCCAATTTCTTTTCTTTTTTCTTTTTTTTAAAGAAAGAAATGCAGAGATGTCAGGCTGCCCCACGCCTAAGTCCGAATCTGCTTTAAAGATTCCAGGGGACTTGTGTGCGTCCTACAGTTTGAGAGGCCCTCAACCTGAGCGGTAGGCTGTCCGGAGGTGCCCATTCTGCAGTCGCTGGCAGTTCTGATGCTGTGTGAGTGTCGCTGTTGAGTTGAGGGTGTGGGAGGAGGTTTTGCTTATGAGATGGAACCCAGTGCTCCTAAAGGGGCCACCGGGACCACCAGGGCGCTAGTGGGCATCCAAGCGCCCTCTCCTCAAGGGGAGGGGGGAGAGGGGTGGGGGCACAGGTGGGAGGCCAGGGCAGAGCCGCCACCAGCATCCCAGGGAGGCAAGTTCGCTTCAAAACCCTGAGTGGGCCCGATGGCACGCAGGTGACCGCTCCATGGAAGAGGTCAGTTGTCAAGGTTAGGGGGGAAAAGCTCCACCCCCCCGCCAAGTATGTAAAACATATGCATCAAAAAGCAAAGGGCTGTAAATGTTTTTATTTCTCTACCCATTCAATGGCTGTTGAGTTCCCACATGCACGAGGCAGAAGCCAGCTGTCACACTACTTCCCTCAGCATGACTGCGTCCTATCTGTGTACTTAGTACCTGGGTGGCTGGCATCAGTGCAGGTTCCAGCAGCACTAGGAACCGTTACCAAACGCATACACAGCACGGACGGAGGATCGCTGGCCTTCGGGTGGACCAGACCGCAAAGGAGACATTGATCGCGTGGAGAGGACAGCCGGGCAGGCCGGGCCGCGGCGCGCGCTCAGGATCCGGGCCGCAGGCTCCTCTCGCCGCCGCCGCCTCTCCCCGCGGTAGCAGTGCGAGCAGCAGCGCAGGATCTCGGGTGCCAGCAGAATGAGCAGTCCTTGCCCTGGCAGCGCCGCTGCGCCGACCCCGCACCCCCGCCACCCTCACCGTTCAAGTGCGCTGCCGGCGCGTTGGCATCGGTGAACTCCAGGCCGGCCAGCGCCCCGCCAAAGCCGTAGGTGTAGCTCTGCGACTTGGGTTCTTCCGCCCCCGCCACCCCCGCCCGGGTGCTTGGCTGCAAGCGATTCTGCTGCCGGTACGCGGCGCACGGCCGCAGCGCACCCACCGCCTGCACCTAAGGGATGCTCTGGCTCCCCGGCGCCCGGAGGCTGCGATGGGGACCTGGCCGTCGCTGCCCGAATGCCCGCGCCGGCCCGAGGCTCGCGCACTCATTGAGCTTGAGCACCGGCTCGGTGGGCAGCCGCGGGCCCCGCGAGCCCTTGGCCTCTGGCCTACCTGGCAGCCTCTTGATCTTGGATGCAGCGGGGGAGGCTTCGCGGCGCCGCTGCTCCTGAAGCGCTCCTGCGCGCGGATCTGGTAGTGGCCGATCACCTCCTCGTGGAATTGGTGCCGGTGGCTGGTGAGCAGCAGGCCCGCGAAGATGAACCTCTGCTCGCCCTGCACCGCGGCGCGCAGGATGTTGAGCTCAGCTTTACGTCCATGCTGTATTTGCAGCTGTCGCCGCGAGGCCCGTCGCCTTGTATGTGGGCGACGGCGCGGTCTTCTCTAAGGACACCCACGACCACGTAACGATATAGCCCAGGTCTGGACTCTGGAGCCACACTGCCACCGGCTGACACTTGTGCCATCAGTAACACGGGGACCTGCCTTGGGAGCCTGTGAAGACGAGATACACGAAAATGCTTAAGGAGGAAAGCGCCCCAGGGAAGTGCCAACCTGTCCTGGGTACTGACTATGTGCCAGCCATGCCCCTCACTTGCTTTCCTCTTGAAACTTAAAAAGTACTGGTTGTGGGACTTCCCTGTGGTCCGAGCTCCCAGTGCAGAGGTCCCTGGTTGGATCCCTGGACAGGGAACTAGATCTCGCCTGCTGCAACTAAGATTAGGCGCAGTCAGTCAGTTCAGTCGCTCAGTCGTGTCCGACTCTGCGACCCCGTGGACTGCAGCACCGCCAGGCCTCCCTGTCCATCCCAGACTCCCGGAGCTTGTTCACACTCAGGTCCATAGAGTCGGTGATGCCATCCAACCATCACATCATCTCATTTATATTTGACACGGTGCAGCCAAATATAAATATTTTTAAAAACATTGGGTAGGAGACCAATTATTTGTAAGCTTCCTTTTTGTTTGTTTTTTAAGTAAATCCCTTTTCCTGGGACTTTACTATTGAGATCGCTCGCGCTCGCGCGCACACACACACACGCACACACACACAATCAGTCAGGTACTTAGAGCATCGGGAGGCAGATCGAACATGGGTCCTCCCTGAGGGTAGAGGGGTGGAGGTGCAGGGGGGTGGGAGGCACCTTTCTCACTACCCTCCCCTCCAGGGAGGAGGAGAAGAGAAGGTGTGCCCAAGAACTACTCCCTCGGTTCCCAGCTTTTCCCAAGGACCCACACAGTGTTATAATGAATTCCTCTCCGTGGCAGCATATCGTGTTCCGATCTCGGCAGAGAGAGTTTTGTGTTGTGACTTGCCTACGGTTTGTTTTCTGCGGAGGCGTGTTTATGCCTCTCCTTCTGGAGAAATTAAGAGGACAAAAACTCCCCTCGCCGGAGAGCGCGCCTACGTCCAGACCCGCCGGCACACACGCGCACAGGCACGTGTTCCAGACGGAGCCCGGGCGGCGGCGGCCCAGGGCAGGCCTGGGAGGCCCCGCGTGGAGGAGGATGCGCCCCGCCCGCCGGTCCGTCCCGGCGCGCGCCAGGCTTCCCCGGTCTCGGAAGGAATCCATAACCGAGTCACATTCATGGAGCTGCGAAGAAGGTCCAGCTTAGCTTCTAGCGACAGGATCAGGATCGGTGTTTGTAGAGAGGCACACCGAGTGAGAAGGAGCCCAGCTCTTCCGCGTGTACCCCGCCCGCCCGCAGGACGGCCAGCCCCAGGCACCGCCCCCAGCCTCTACACGGAAACCGGCGACAGCCTGCGGCCCTGCAGGGCGCTCGGGGAGGCGGCAGAGTGTAGGATCTTACTAGGCCCGCCCAGCGGGCGTTATCCCACCCCTAGTCCTTCCCAGGGTCCACTGCAAAGTGCAGAGTCGCTCAGAGGGATCCCGGCTGGAACGCAAAAGAGAGAGACCTGTGCCAGGTGGTCCGGGAGGAGACGGAGACTCAGAGACCCTGCAACCCTCACCGAGGACAGGAAAGGGCCACAGGGACCAGATGTCTCCGTGATTAACAAAACTGTATGGAGGGCTTCCGGAGGAAGCTCCAATGCAGGAGCCACAGGTACAATCCCTGGGTGGGGAAGATCCCCTGGAGGAGGAAATGGCAACCCACTCCAGTATTCTTGCCTGGATTTCCCATGGACAGAGGAGTCAGGTGGGCCATAGTCCAGGGATTCCTAAAGAGTCAGACATGATTGAACAGTGCACACACACACACACACACACACACACACACACTGATTTAAAGGGGAAATTTCATTAAGTGATGCTAGGTTTCCAATTGAATGATTGCTCAATCTCAGAAGATAAGAAGGCCTAGAAAGGGCCTCCATGTTGGCTCAGTGGTAAAGAATCTGTCTGCCAATGCAGGAAACACAGATTCGATTCCTGATCTGGGAAAATCCCACATGCAGTGGAGCAACTAAGCCCAAACCGCAGCTGCTGAATGTATGCTCTAGAACCAGTATTCTGCAACAAGAGAAGCCACCACAATGACAAGCCCTACCACTGCAAGTAGAGTAGCCCCCGCTTGCCACAACTAGAGAAAAAACCTGTGCAACAAGGAAGACCCAGCACAGCCAATAAAAAGAATAAGAAGGAAACCAAATGGAGGTGTACACAGAACCTCTGCACGCATAGGGGCATTGTGGCTGGAGCTTTCAAAACCACCATGAACAGTTTTAAGTATTTCCTCTTTGCTGTGGACGTTAAAGAACAGTTGGAGACATCACCTGGCTGAGACGTGGGCTGAAAAGCAGGTGCCCTCCTCGAGCAGCAGATCAAAAAAGCTGTTACTGCTGCTGCAGTTTCTGAGGAAGGACCTGGGAAAGATGGGGTACCACACACGGTCACCTAGGAGGGGGCTTGGGGCCAGGCCTGCCTATCTCCTCCCAAAGAAGGGGAGAGAGGGCTGGCGGCCCACCTGCTCCTACATTCATTCATTCAGCAAATGTGTGTCGGTGCAGGACCCAGGGATCCAGGGACCCTGGCGAGAGGAGCTCACATCCTGTACCCAGGACAGGGTAGACAGGTGGCACACTGCTCAGCTGTCAGGTGGTAAACTGCAGACCTAGGGAGCTTTGGCAAGCCTTTCTAGGGCAGGCCAGCCAGCAAGCCTTCCCATGAGAGAATGTGTAGGTGGACAAGGCAGTGATGACAAGAGATGGGCCCCTCTCTGCCGCGATGGATTGATTTAGGTTGGAGGGAGGAATCTGGGCCCACACCAGAAAGGCTGGGGCGGAGGCCCGGGTTTGCAGGTTTGTCTGGGATCTGCGGGGTGCTTCTGGGCCTGGTGAGATCAGCACCCTAGTGATGTGCTGACCCCTGTTGTCAGGGGCAGAGAGAATGGGGAGAGAGAGTGGGAGTCACCCCATTTCTGTCCTCGGACAGAGCGGCAGCCTCGCTGGGGCATGGGGGGGAGGCTGCACTAAGATGCCCTGCAGACCCCCTGCACGACAGCCCCAGCAGAGCAGCACAGCCCGGGGCCTGGCCGGGCCACTGTTTGGTTTGCTGGAGGCGGGCTTCCCAGCTCTGTGCCAGTCACTGGTGGAGGGAGAACTGGGTGTGAAGTTCTTCTGGGGATGGTACACGTGGGTGCAGGGTCTTGTTGCAGTCTCACACAGACCCTGCTGGGACCTCCACCAGGAGGTCTCACCTCTGCTGTCCCACTGGCTCAGGCGGCAGGTGTGGCTGGGCCCCTTCATCACTGGGGGAGTGGATGAGGAGCTGACAGCTGGTGGAGGGGGACTCCCTGTTTCGGGCTCACCCTCACCTGTTCCTGCCCTAGAGCACCTCTCTCCCATCCTGACTGAGCACCTGGGGTCTCCTGCATGCTGCTTGCTTTGGCACCAAGAACCCCATCTCTGACACAGAGCCTCCAGGCACCCTCCAGGAAGCCGGAGACAGGGCTCTCTTCCTTACTCCTCCTCCCCTTCCCCACCCCCAGGGGCTAACCTTGAGTCTGGTGTTATTTCCCCAAGATTCATGGCAAGGGTGTCATAGCATAAAAAGGCAAATCAGTAAATAATAAATACATAAAAATCCAAGATCGAATACCATGAACAGTGGATTTTCTTGTAAATCGGAAACACTGGCTCAGTGCTGCCCTCTAGTGTTGACAAAGGTACACAGATAATCCTCTTCACCAACTCCATCCAATTCATCCCCACCCCACGCCCCTCCCCCCATAAGGGAAAAACCGGTTTGCCCCTGGATTTTCCTTTTCAGGTGGATGGAGCTGGGCAGCACTGTGCTCAGGTTTGGGAGACAAGGGCGGCTTGCCCTTCCTCGGCCGCAGACTGGCTAGGTCCTGCCTTGGTGTGGTGTGACACACAGGCTGCCCCTCCCAGGGCTGAGCTGCGGCGAGTCAACACCCAGGGAGACTGCGGGCTGGCTCCCAAACAGCCGCCCTTGGACCACACCCAGGAGCTACTCCCAAAGTTCCAAGAGTCAACAGGACAACACAGAGGGTTGGCCCAGCATCCCACCCGTGCGTGGGAGCAGGGGGTAGAGGCTCCCTCTGTAGACCGGGCGCATGGCTCCCTGGAGCGCTTGGTAAAGGCGCCCACTGCAGGCAGCAGACAACCTAACCAGAGTGTCTAGGAAACGGACCGAAGGACTCTTTTTTTTTTTTTCTTTTGAACTTTTTATTTTGTATTGGGGTCTAGCCGATTAACAATGTTGTGACAGTTTCAGGCGAACAGCGAAGGGACTCAGCCTTGCATATACATGTATCCATTCTCCTCCAAACTCCCCTCCCATCCAGGCTGCTACATAACATTGAGCAGAGTTCCTTGCCAAGTACTCTAAATAAGCATTCTCCATGGATCTTCAAATCAAGCCAATCTGGGAAACATTGTTCTAGAACAGTCATCTGTTAGGAGCAGTTTCTGTGGGTTCCACATGGGTCTGTGACTGTCATGCATGGCAGGTGATCCAGGGGCAGCAGGTACAAGTTTTACCCTCTAGCACAGTTTGCTAGTGGCGTGTTTTAAAATTCTAATTTATTTTATTTTATTTTGTATTGTCTTTAAAGGAACATCAAGGGGGTTCGACCTCAAGTTAAACAATGTGTTTTGATTTGTCTCTCAAAGGGGTATATCATGCTTTAATTTACACTTAAGCATCCTATCCGTGAAGGAAAACCTTGAAGCAGAAATGTATGAGCCCACAAGAGATGTGAAACAAGAGTTGACTAAACTTAGGGGAAAAGCAAACAAAAAAAAGGTTAAAATAATTTCAGAGATGAAATTCGGTTATAAGGGAGCAGAGAAAGAACGCGGACAGCCAGCAAAGTAAGGACTGTAAAAAATGAAAATTAGTAAAGTGAATAAAATAGAAGAGTAACAAACTAAAGGCTCAGAGAAGGCAATGGCAAGCCACTCCAGTATTATTGCCTAGAAAATCCCGTGGATGGAGAAGCCTGGTAGGCTGCAGTCCATGTTGTCTCGAAGAGTCGGACATGACTGAGCGACTTTACTTTCACTTTTCACTTTCATGCATTGGAGAAGGAAATGGCAACCCACTCCAGTGTTCTTGCCTGGAGAATCCCAGGGACGGGGTAGCCTGGTGGGCTGCCGTCTATGGGGTCGCACAGAGTCGGACACGACTGAAGTGATTTAGCAGCAGCAGCAGCAGCAGGCTATTTCCAGTGGTCATATATGGATGTGAGAGTTGGACTGCGAAGAAAGCTGAGCGCCAAAGAATTGATGCTTTTGAACTGTGATGTTGGAGAAGACTCTTGAGAGTCCCTTGGACTGCAAGGAGATCCAACCAGTCCATCCTAAAGGAGATCAGTCCTGGTGTTCATTGGAAGGCTGATGCTAAAGCTGAAACTCCAATACTTTGGCCACCTCATGCGACGAATTGACTCACTGGAAAAGACGCTGATGCTGGGAGGGATTGGGGGCAGAAGGAAAAGGGGATGACAGAGAATGAGATGGCTGGATGGCATCACCGACTCGATGGACACTTGAGTGAACTCCGGGAGTTGGTGATGGACAGGGAGGCCTGGCGTGCTGTGATTCATGGGGTCGCAAAGAGTCAGACACAACTGAGCGACTGAACTGAACTGAACTGAGGCTATTTCTTCATGGATAAAGGCTACGGACACATCATTGAAAAACATGTATGAGTTCTGGGAGTACTAGTCAAATGGATGGATCTTTCATGAGAAGATTACTAGAAGATGAGTTCTGGTGAGTCAAGAACGAATGGAGTTTTATTAAAAGGCAGTTGAGACAAAGGGTGCATCCAACCACAGGGGCCAGAATGGGCAATACACCCATGTACCCACAAGGTGGAGGCAGACGGCCAGGCATAGTCTGTGAACAGCATGAACAAAGAGGATGTAAAATTGACATACATGAAAAATAGCCTTCATGCAGAAATGAGAGACGGATGCTTTGAATTGTGGTGCTGGAGAAGACTCTTGAGAGTCCCTTGAACTGGCAAGGAGATCACACCAGTTAATCCTAAAGGAAATCAACCCTGAATATTCTTTGGAAGGACTGATGCTAAAAGACTCATTGGCCAATACTTTGGCCACCTGATGCAAAGAGCAGACTCATTGGAAAAGACCCTGATGCTGGGAAAGATTGAGGGCAGGAGAAGGGGATGACAGAGGATGAGATGGTTGGATGGCATCACCAACTTAATGGACATAGTTTGCAAACTCTAGGAGATGGTGAAGGACATGAAGGATATGGACACGCTGCAGACCATGGGGTCACAAACAGTAGGACATTACTTCATGACTGAACAATGACAAGAAACAAAAGGAAGTTAGAAGACATAATGAAAGAGCATATTTCATTTATAATGTTAATTAAAGCAAAAGTATTGAGAAGTGAACTTGAGATGTGTGAAACACATATATGGGAAAATGGTACTATCCCCCAAAGGCACACAAGTAGAACCTCACACACTATGTCCTAAATGTGGAAGACTTTGTACTCATTGTTTCTTCCTAAGCTCGTTTGTAGATTTAACATGATCCCATAAGAAATAGAAGCACTTTATTTTCTTCTTGCAGTCAGACAAGCTGACTTTAATGTTCACTTGGAAAACTAAATGAGACTCTTCCCTAGTAAAAGACTGGTAAAAGACTCTTCCCTGGTAAAAGACACTTCCCTAGTGGCTCAGATGGTAAAGAATCTGCCTACCATGAGAAGACCCAGGTTCAATTCCTGGTTCGGGAAGATCCCCTAAAGGGAATGGCTATTCACTCCAATGTTCTTGCCTGGAGAACCCCATGGACAGAGGAGCCTGGTGGGTCCATGGGGTCTCAAAGAGTCGGACACAACTGAGTGACTAACACTTTCACTTTCATACTGTAAAAAAGAAAACAGATAAAAGTGTCAATAACATACACTACGAATTTCAGACACAAGAGATCAAATTGACACTATTATGAGAAACATTGGCCACAGAGATAAAGGGTAAGGGCTTCAGAATAACCCCCAGGGACACGGGGACATGAGGCTGGACTCTAGACTTGACTCTGCCCTCACTATTGCCACCTGCTCGCCTCCCATCACTGCCTGAGCCACCACCCTCATTATGTCCTAGCCTGGCATCCTGGTCTGATCCACCAGATCAGGTGCTAACTCCTTGAGGAATGGGGGACTCAGGGTGGGAGGTGCTGGCTGCCAGGGAAGAGTGTCTTTGGTGACAGGCATGGCACCTGCTCTCACCCTTGGTGGCAGGACTCTTCCCACGAGATCTGAGACAGCAGTAGGGCATGGAGGCCTGTCCCCATGCACTGAACCTATCCTGCAAGGTTCAGGGACTGACTCAGTCCACTCCAGAGGTGAAGACTGGCAGTCTGCAGGTTACAAGTGACCCACAGGTGGGTTTTATTCAGCTGACACATCTTAGCATTTTAAAAGAGTTGTCAACATTTGTAAATCAGGCCTTTCTGCTTAAAATCCAGATTTCTGGTTCCTTTTTACATAAAGTCGGAAGAGCTGGTGGTGCTGGGCCTGCCTGCCCAGCAGCGGCTCCCCTGAGGTCAGACCTCTAGTGTCTCAGGCAGCCCTGGTCCCTTCATATGTCTACCTGGCCCTGGAGCACCAAGCTCTTCCGATGATACTTATTTCCTTTTCAGCCAACCAAGACTGAGGATGATGCTGGGCCATCATCTCTGGACCTCCCATCTCTCTCAGTGTCTTTACACGTTAACTGTGAGGGACTTCCCTGGCAGTCCAGTGGTTAAGACTCTGCACTCCCACTTCAGGGGGTGTAGGTTTGATTCCTGGTTGGGGAACTAAGATCCTGCATGCTGAGCAGCATGGCCAAGAAAAAAAGAAGAAAAACAAAAAGTGCACGTGGCATCCTGGAAGCTTGAAAGTGCACTGGGCTTTGCTCTTTCTAGCCCAATGTGTCTGGAGCATCTAGTGCAGGAGGGGATGGGTAATCAAGGCCAGAGAGGTAGACTGAAGCAAGATCAGGTCAGGACCAGACAGGTCTTGTTAAGGTGTTTGCACCTGAGGCTTGATCCTGAGGCAGTGGATGACCTTGGAGAGTTTTAAAGGAAATAGCAGGATGATGGTGCTGGCTACAAAGATCTCGAGAGACCACTAAGGAGTGGGGTTTAGCTTTGGCTGATACACCCAGCGGGAGGAGAAAAGAAGATGGGAGTACCAGGGTCTTCAGAGTGCTCATCGCAGCCATCTCCATGGTGACACTGGAAGACGCTACAGTTCTTCTCAAGGCAATTTCCTTATTACAATTTCAAGAGTGTTTGGATTGCAGACACACCTCAACCCTTGCTTCACCCTCTTCTGAACAGACAGGCAAACTGAGAATTGGAGGAAGGAGACAAGGAAATGCTGGACTGGGACACAGTGAAGCATATGGGTTCCAGCCATGCCGCCAGGCCAACTGTTGCAACCTTGGCCACCCATCCTCCACTCTCTAACTCTAGGGGTCCCCAGGCCCAATATCCAGTGGAAACCAAGTTGTGCTTTTTTGTAATAAGGAAAGCTTTCCTCCTTACACTCAGTGAGACTCAAGGAAGGGCAACCAGCATGTTTGTGGTGGCTCAGACGGTAAAGAATCTGCCTGCAATACAGGAAACCTGGATTCAATCACTGGATCGGTACCATTGGAGGATGAAATGGCAACCCACTCCATTATTCTTGTCTGGGAAATCCCATGGACAGAGGAGCCTGGTGGGCTACAGTCCATGGGGTCACAAAGAGTCAGATGTGACTGAACAACTAGCACTTTCACTTCACTTTCCCAGATGTTCACGAATTCCTCAGCTTCTTCCATTCCGTCGCTACTCTGTGCGACCCCGTGGACTGTAGCCTACCAGGCTTCTCTGTCCATGGGATTCTCCAGGCAAGAATACTGGAGTGGGTTACCGTTCCCTTCTCCAGGGAATCTTCCCGACCCAGGGATCGAACCTGGGTCTCCAGCATTGGAGGCAGACGCTTTAACCTCTGAGCCACCAGGGAAGCCCCTCCCTGAGCTTCTTAGACCTCCTTAAGCCCTGCCTTATCTCAGCCTCCCCTCTCATCTCATCTTTCCCCTCCGCCTCATATTTTGTAGAAGAAACAGAGGCCAGCACTATGGAGGTGACTTACAATAGAGGGTAAAGTTCCAAAGGAACTTCCTCCAAAGATTACAATAGAATTACCACGTGATCCAGCAATTCCGTTTCTGCATAGACACCCAAAGGAACTGAAAGCAGGGAATCGACTGGATATCTGTACACCACATTCAGAGCAGCATGATTCACAGGAGTCAAAAGATGGAAGCAGGAAACGTCCCTGGTGGTCCAGTGGCTAAGACTACATGCTGACAATGCAGGGGGCCTGGGTTCAACCCCTGGTCAGGGAACTAGATTTGACATGCTGAAACAAAGATGGAAGAGCTTGTGTTCCTCAACTAAGACCTGGCACAGCCAGATAGGTGGTGATGGTTTTAGTTGCTCAGTCATGTCCGACTCTTTGTGACCCTATGGACTGTAGCCTGTCAGACTCCTCTATCCGTGGAATTCTCCAGGCAAGAATCCTGGAGTGCGTTGCCATTTACTTCTCCAGGGACTCTTCCCAACCCAGGAATTGAATCCAGGTCTCCTGCATTGTAGGCGGGTTCTTTACTGCTGAACCACCAGGGAAGCCCTGGGTGCAGCCAAATAAATAAATATTAAATAAATATTTAAAAAGTAGAATGGTGGTTACCAGGGGCAGAGGGAGAATAGGAAGGTGTTTAATGTTTAAGAATCCACCTGAAATGCGGGAGACCTGGGTTCAATCCCTGGGTTGGGAAGATGCCCTGGAGAAGGGAACAGCTACCCACTCCAGTATTCTGGCCTGGAGAAATCCATGGACTGTATAGTCCATGTGTTCTCAAAAAGTCGGACATGACTGAGCAACTTTCACTTTTTCAATGATTTTAAAATATTTTGTATTCAAAATGTTAAAACAAGACATGCACCTCAGAGTTTTGGTGTGGTGGTGGGGTTGCAAGGAGGCCTCTGTCTCTTTTAGATATTCTCAGTAGTGCAGAGCAGATGCAGTACAGAAAAAGGGAGTGAGGGTTCTTTGTGGTTTCCTGTGGTCGGAGTTGTATTACGGGAAAGTTGAAGGAGAAACTGGAGTCAGATAAATGAAGAGGGGTCTGGAATTCATGGGGTGCACAGCCTGTTCACAGGTACGTTTAGAAAACTGTGAGGATAAGAATAAAGCCTGGAGGGACAGTTGGGGGCTTGCACAAACAGCCCCCAACTGTCATGCAAAGATGGGCACAATAAAGGACAGAAATGTATCATTATGAACAAAGCTATTTCAAATCCTAAAAGATGATGCTGTTAAAGTGCTGCACTCAATATGCCAGCAAATTTGGAAAATTCAGCAGTGGCCACAGGACTGGAAAAGCTCAGTTTTCATTCTAATCCCAAAGAAGGGCAATGCCAAAGAATGTTCAAACTACCACACAATTGCGCTCATCTCACAGCTAGCAAAGTATTGCTCAAAATTCTCTAAGCCAGGCTTCAACAGTACATGAACCGTGAACTTCCAGATGTTCAAGTTGGATTTAGGAAAGGCAGAGGAACCAGAGAGTAAATTGCCAACATCCTTTGGAGCATTGAAAAAGCAAGATAATTCCAGAAAACCACCTACTTCTGCTTTACTGATTACGCCAAAACCTTTGACTGTGTGGATCACAATAAACTGTGGAAAATTCTTCAAGAGATGGGAACACCAGACCACCCTACCTGCCTCCTGAGATCTGTATGCAGGTCAGGAGCAACAGTTAGAACCGGACATGGAACAATGGACTGGTTCCAAATTGGGAAAGGAGTATGTCAAGGCTGTATATTGTCACCCTGCTTATTTGACTTATATGCAGAGTACATCATGCGAAATGCCAGGCTGGATGAAGCACAAGCGGGAATCAAGATTGCTGGGAGAAATATCAATAACCTCAGGTACGCAGGTGATACCACCCTTTTGGCAGAAAGTGAAGAGGAACTAAAGAGCCTCTAATGAAAGTGAAAGAGGAGAGTGAAAAAGCCGGCTTAAAACTCAACATTCAAAAAAGGAAGATTATGGCATCCAGGCCCATCACTTTATGGCAAATAGGTGGGGAGACAATGGAAACAGTGACAGACTTTCTTTTCTTGGGCTCCAAAATCACTGCAGATGAAATTGAAAGACTCTTGCTCCTTGGAAGAAAAGTTATGACCAACCTAGACAGCATATTAAAAAGCAGAGACATTATTTTGTCAAGAATGGTCCATCTAGTCAAAGCTATGGTATGTCCAGTAGTCATTAATGGACGAGGAGAAGGCAATGGCACTCCACTCCAGTACTCTTGCCTGGAAAATCCCATGAATGGAGGAACCTGGTGGGCTGCAGTCCATGGGGTCGCTAAGGGTCGGACACGACTGAGCGACGTCACTTTCACTTTTCACTTTCATGCATTGGAGAAGGAAATGGCAACCCACTCCAGTGTTCTTGCCTGGAGAATCCCAGGGACGGGGGAACCTGGTGGGCTGCCGTCTATGGGGTCGCACAGAGTCGGACACGACTGAAGAGACTTAGCAGCAGTAGCAGCAGCAGCATGTATGGATGTGAGTGTTGGACTGTAAAGAAAGCTGAGCAAGGAAGAACTGATGCTTTTGATCTGTGGTGTTGGAGAAGACTCTTGAGAGTCCCTTGGACTGCAAGGAGATCCAACCAGTCCATCCTAAAGGAAATCAGTCCTGAGTGTTCATTGGAAGGACTGATGTTGAAGCTGAAATTCCAATACTTTGGCCACCTGATGCAAAGAAGTGACTTACTGGAAAAGACCCTGATGCTGGGAAAGATTGAAGGCAGGAGGAGAAGGGGACTACAGAGGATGAGATGCTTAGATGGCATCACTGACTCCATGGACATGAGTTTGAGTAAGCTCTGGGAGTTGGTGATGGACTGGGAAGCCTGGTGTGCTGCAGTCCATGGGGGTCACAAAGAGTCCGACAGGACTGAGCGACTGAGCTGAACTGAAATGAAAAACGCCGGCGTCTCGGGGGCGGGGGTGGGGGTTGGGCATTAAGGGTGGTGGTGGGAGAGGCCTCGGACCCGCCCGCGCCCCCCGGGGCGCCTCGAGGCCGTGGGAACTACCAATCCCGGCGTGCCCCGGGCCGGAGCGGGCGCAGGGGCCCGTGCGCGGCGGGCAGCCGTTGGCTGGACCGGCGGTTGCCTGGGTTGTGGAGATGGACTCCGCGGGCGGCGGCAAGTCCGGGCAGTTGGCGGTGCCTGACTGCGCCTCCGACACGAAGCTGGTGGGGTAGAGAGTAGAGGGCGGTCGTTGCAGGCAGGTGGGAGAAGGAGGCCGCGGCGGTGAATCATAAATGAGTCCTAAGCAGGACCTGGAGACTAAATTCAGGAGGGTGAGTCTGAACCGCTGGGGAAAGGCATTCAGCGGCGCGGGAGAGAGACGGGGCCGGGGATGGCGGGGGTCGCGCTCTGGGGCGCGGCGGGCAGGGCTTTGAGCGGGGAAAGCGCGTCGCGGCGGGGTATTTCTGTGCGTCGTGAGGAAAACAGTACTTTGGGAGGCGAAAGCGTTAGGCCGGCGTTAGAGTGGGAGAGGGAGCCCTTGCCGCGGGGCACAGCCTTGGTGCCGGTTGTCGCTGAGAGGAAGAGGGCGCGGAGAAGCTGACCTATCAGAGGGAGGCGGCGGGCGCGCCTCGGCGGCCATCCGGGGAAGGGATGTGCCGTGGGGGAGAGGAGGCGGCGGCGGCTGTTTCGGGCGCCGCGCGAGGCTGCCCCGTCCGCGTGGGCGCCCGAGGGTTGGCGCCCCGGGGCGGCGGGAGCCGGGAGGCGGGGTCCCTCGCGGGGCGCGAGAGCTTTGCGCCCCGGGTGGGAGCGCTGCGGGTAAGATGGGCGCCGGCGCCGGGGTGCCCGGCTCGCGGCCGCACACGCGGCCTTAGAGCAGAGGAGTGCCTCCTTCCCGCGCCTCGGAGCGGGAACCGGCTCTTCCGCAGTGGCCGCGGGGGTGGGGGGCCGTGGGGACAGGAGAGAAAAGCGCGAGCGTCCAAGTCGGCTTTGTGTCGCCCGAAGGTATCCTTTTGCTGTCCGAGAAGCCGAGTGCCGAGGTCCTATGGGAACGAGAGCGCGCTCTCGGCGCGCTGTGGCTTGTAAAACAATAACTGAAAACTGCCTTAATATGTTTTCATTTAGAAGTCCCGTTGCCTTGATGTCAGCCTTTTAAGTACGGCAGTGGTTTGGCTAATTGCGGTAATATTTGATCAACAGTGATTTGAAAGGTGAGTTTTTACTGTCTCCGATCAACGTGTAGGCTGCCTGTAGAGAGCTTGATTTCCAGGGGAAGACAGCTCTGTAATTTTCACAATTACTGCATCTATTAATTTACGTTGAAGTGGAGACTTAACAGTAAACTAAAGTGGAAGTAAAGTTTTGTAAGGCAAGCAACTTTAAAATTCTCCTTCATTATTACGGCTGTACGTGTTAGTTACCACGGATGTCAAGATGTCTGCAAAAAATTGTAGGGATTTTCATACTTTGATGTGCGTTAGAATTACTTTTAGTCATATACACAAAACCCAAGCGTATTGTAACTATGGAATATTTAAGAGGTTGCTGAGGGTGTTTTCCCCCGTTCAGTTCAGTTCAGTTCAGCTTTCTCCCACTCGGAGAAGCTATGTGACTACTTCTGTGGATTGCTTTTTTTAAACCAGATGTTTTAGAGCTTTTCTGTGGATTGCTTTTTTTAAACCAGATGTTTTAGAGCAAGGATTCTTGATGTACGGTGTTTATAATTCAGAACACACCTTGAACTTTGACGGGAGAAAGTTTTTTGCTCTTTTCTAACTAAAATTTGTGGTTCAGTTATGACCAGGTTTCCTCCCCCACAAAAAAGCAAAACAACCCTCCCACAGTAGTATTAGCTGTATGTTTTCACATCTCAGCATAAAGTTGTGGGAGATACATTCAGGTGTAATATATGCTGTTATTTCAGAATTGTGGTAGTTGGTGGATCAACAGCTAAATGTTGTAGCAATTAAGGAGCTCATAGAATACCACAGCACATGATATTCTAAATGTTTTTATAACTTTTTCAATACAGTTGGTTTCTTTTGTAGTACTGTTTTACATGTTTGTAGAAAAATTCTGGGTAAATGCCCAAAGACAACCTGTGAAGGATCCATGGCACAAAAAGTTAGTCCTCACTGTAGAACATCAAAGGAAAATGATAGTACAGATTTGGGATAGTTAAGGATGGCTTTCTGGAGGAAGTGTTTTACTTCTAAACTGGCAGAATGTTAGTGGGAGAGGAAATAAAGGTGTATCCATGTGCTGCTGCAGCAGTGAATTAGAGAAGAGGACCGCAGAGGATGAGATGGTTAGATAGCATCACAGACTTCAGTGGACATGAATTTGAGCAAACTCTAGGAGATAGTGAAGAACAGGGAAACCTGGCCGTGCTGCAATCCGTGGGATCGCAAAGTTAGTTAGTTCCTTTCTCGTAAGGAAAAAGGAATTTTCTTTTGAAACTAACAATTTTATTAAAACACTGAAGAAGAATTGAGCTTCTGTAATGGTGAAAATATGAATGATGGGAAAGCTTTTTTCTTGATTCTTTTTTAAACTTGAAAGTTTCTCTTGTTAAACAATGGTACAACATATATAAGCATGGAATCAATATTGCTGGGAGAAATATCAATAACCTCAGATACGCAGATGACACCAGCCTTATGGCAGAAAGCGAAGAAGTAAAGAGCCTCTTGATAAAAGTGAAAGAGGAGAGTGAAAAAGTTGGCTTAAAACTCAGCATTCAAAAAACTAAGATCATGGCATCCAGGCCCATCACTTCATGGCAAATAGATGGGGAAACAATGGGAACAGTGACAGACTTTATTTTGGGGGGCTGCAGAATCACTGCAGCTGGTGACTGCAGCCATGAAATTAAAAGACGCTTGCTCCTTGGAAGAAAAGCTATGACCAATCTAGACAGCATATTCAAAAGCAGAGACATTACTTTGTCAACAAAGGTCCGTCGAGTCAAAGCTATGGTTTTTTTCTAGTAGTCATGTATGGATGTAAGAGTTGGACTATAAAGAAAACTGAGCGCCGAATAATTGATGCTTTCAAACTGTGGTGTTTCAGGAGACTCCCTTGGACTGCAGGAGATCAAACCAGTCAGTCCTAAAGGAAATAAGTCCTGAATATTCATTGGAAGGACTGATGCTGAAGCTCCAATACCTTGGCCACCTGATGCGAAAAACTGACTCATGGAAAAAGACCCTGATGCTGGGAAAGATTGAAGGCAGGAGGAGAAGGGGATGACAGAAGATGAGATGGTTGGATGGCGTTACAAACTCGATGGACATGAGTTTGAGCAAGCTCTGGGAGTTGGTGATGGACTGGGAAGCCTGGTGTGCTGCAGTCCGTGGGGTCACAACTGAGCGACTGAACTAACTGCCTGATAGTTTGCTGAGTAAGCACTGAGTAATTACGTTAAAGATAAAGCTAACATTTAAAATGAGTACATTTAACTTTTATTTGTTGGATTGTCTGGCAAAGTTTGAATCCTGGGAGGTTCCTTTTCTGTGTATTGATGTTATGTTCAGGTAATAAAAGCTGATTTTACATTTAGCCAGAGATAAATGGCTAATATTAAATATTACTATTTAATATTCTTAGTATTTTGTTTCTGTTAACTTCTGGCACAGATATTTGAGACGTGTAAACTATATTTGACAGTTGTAGTTTTTTAAAAAATAAGCGGTATAATAAACAGTGTAATATTTAGTTAAAGGCAATTTCTATATGTGTGCTTGGTGAATAGTTTTTGTGAAAAATAGTCTTAATTGTAAAGTGTCAGTGTTGCTAACCATTTTACTTATTTTGAATACATAATAGATGTATGTTTTTAAAGTTTTAAAATGGCTGAAATTGGATTGATGGAGATGGTCAAGAACTTTATGTGTATGTGCATATATCTTAATGGTATAATACCAGTATAGTTTATAAATGCATTTTAAGTCCCATCGATCATTTGTGTCGTTAAAAGTTGTTTCTGTTGTTGCCAGCTCCTGGCAGGCTCTACTAAACTGGTAACTTTTTTCTGCTCTGGCAGCAGAAACACACTGGGGAACAATTTTAAATAGCGATTGGAATAACTTAAACTATTGTGGTTCTCTTGGTCTGCCTCTGATAAAAACTTTTAAAATCCAAAACCAGATGGTCATCACTTTTTCATGGTTAATGACTTCCTCTATTAATTTAGTTTAATTTGTTTGGCTGCTTTTAAGAACATGGAGCTTCCCGGGTGGTGCTCATGGTAAAGAGCCTGCCTGCCAGTGCAGGAGATGTGAGATGTGGTTAGGTCCCTGTGTTGGGAAGACCCCCTGGAGAACTGCATGACAACCCACTCCAGTATTCTTGTCTGGACAATTCCATGGACAGAGGAGCCTGGCAGGCTATGATCCATAGGGTCACAAAGAGTCGGACACGACTGAAACAACTTAGCCCATGAGAAGAAGACAAGATGTTTTTCATCTGTCACTTTGCTAGTTGCTGATAATCTGCAGCAGAATAGCTTATTGCCTTGTGTAAACTAATGAACTTTTAAAATAATGTGGTATAAGTATTTTTCTTTAACTGAATTTGTTTTTGCATTGTAGCTTTTGACTAGTTGGACTTTGAGAAAGCACAGCTACAACTTTTGTTAGCTGTTCTTGGATCGCTTATCTAGCCCATCGATTTAAGGTTTAGGGTGAGCTTCTATGCTTATGGTTCTTCAGATTTGTTGGAGTAACTCCCAACAAGTGACGTTATGACTGTTCGGCAGTATAACTTTGAATACTAAAGTGGTCTAAAGGCTTAAATGATGTTCTTTTCAAGAGGCTCATTAGGTTCATTTTGGCCACAAAAGAGTTTCCGTGTAGAGCTTGTCTTTGAAAGATAACTGTACTTGGGTAGTCTTTTTTTTTTTTCTTCAGTATTTCTAAGTTAACTTTTTCTTTTTTATTTCCGTTTGTAAAGGTTGCCGTAAAGGATAAACAAGTGAAATACTTTTAAAATTTCAGTGGTTGGAATAAAAAGTACTAGATTTTTTAAAGGAATTTTTATTTATAATTTACAAGGTGGCTTTGTGTCATAAAATGATAGAAGCATATGCTTCTTAGTTATTGCACAGTTGTAATGTAAATACATATTGGAGCAAAGCTGAACCGTTTGAGTATGATGAAAGTATTATAGAAACTAGGGTATACAGCTGTTTTGTTTTACATTCTTTGGAATATTTCTTGTGTTCTGGTATAATATGTAATAGTTATTCAGTTCAGTTGCTCAGTCGCATCCAATTCTTTGTGACCTCGTGGACTGCAGCATGCCAGGCTTCCCTGTCCATCACCAACTCCCTGAGCTTGCTCAAACTCATGACTAATAAGGCATTAGCCCAGCTATTTTCTGGTTTTGGTACATTTTATGACAGATTGAGTTTTTTGCCTTAACACAAAGTTAGTGACTAAAAATGGTATTTCAAGCAGTTGATACTCAAACCTCAGTGGGTTTTCCTGCCAAGAAAGGGGGGAAAGATTTAAAAATTGCCTGATTTGTTTGACAGATGTATTGACCAACTCAGGTTTTGAACTCTGGAAGCATAATTAAATACTTACAAAATTCACTCTTAGCATATTGTTCAACACAGGTACAGAAATTTAATTCCAGACCTAATTTTCCACTCCAAAGAGCTATTTTTTTTTTTTTAATAAAGCAGTGGTATATTGATGTTGCTGGGTGTCGACAGTGATTGTAGGCTGAACATAGTCTATGATATTCAGCTTGTGGAGCTCTTTGTCTGTGATGGGTCTTTCTTCTTGGGGCCCACAAATACCACATCTGATAATTTACTCATTTTTGGTGTTTGTAATTGAGTAGCCTGTAACATTTACTGTGAGAGATTTTTATGTATGGCTGAGTCCTCTGCTGTTCACCTGAAACTATCACAACATTGTTAATTGGCTATACCCCAATACAAAAGAAAAGTTTAAAGTTGGAAAAAGAAATGTTGTGTAGTTTTCCCAGGTTGGTCTGTCAAAGTCTTGGAAAGATCCATTATTTGGAAACTAGGAGACCTGTTCGCTGAGCCAATGCTTGTGTTTAGCAGTGATGGATTTCTCAACCCACCCCACCCCACCCCCACTGGGCAGCAAGGGTGCACGTTGCTCCAATGAAACGCGGTTTGTGTTCTTGGGTCTTCCAGTGTGATGATGGGTCATGTGTTCTAATATCTGTGCATGTTACCCAGAGCTGGTGACAGCTATGGGGTGGGGAATTAGGAGGTCCAGGAAGCCTCTAGCAGCCGCTGGCCAGCAAGGGCCTCCTCCTGAGAGGGGCACATTGAGGCCTTCTCTTTCCTCCTTGCCAACCAGCCGCTATGGTGAGGATGGAGCAAGACCAGAAATATGTGCATGAACGTCTGTTACAGTAGAGTGCCCGCCAGTCATATGTTTTGTGTGTGTGTGTCCCAGCTTGCCTGCCAGGCCCACACACCAGGAGCTACCTTGGATCTCTAGCTAGAGAGCGAGTCCTGGTGCTGCCCACCTGGCCTGACTGCTCGATCGTGAGTCCCTGAGGCAGGGCTGACCTCAGCCCCGCCTGGACGTGCCTTTTTCCGTGTCCTTGTGCAGCAGAGATTCTACCCGTGACCTTTCCCTGCTCTTCAGGGGGCAGACACAAGGGAGCTGGTGTGTGGTAGGGTGGACGGTGCCATCTGCTCTTGGGGGAATGTCCCTGCGCTGCAATTCTTCAGAGCAGGAGCCCCTCCAGACTGAGAGCTCTTGATTGTGTGTCTCCTTTGGGCTTTCACAGGTTCGGCTTTTCAGTTAATTGCGTCTCCTCAAGGAATGGTTTTCTTCTTGATCACAAGCTGGTCAGTGTTTAATCAGCAGTGAGAATGGTGTGGCTTTAATGGCTGTGACACCCCCACCTCCCCACCGCCAGAGGCAGAGACATCTCTCACTTGTGTTGACTTAATGAGGGAGCTGCCCTGGGGCCTCTTGGATATGGCAATGTTCTCCCCACTCCCAGTTTTGGGAACTCTGCCTTAACTCTGCATGTGTTGCTCCTTTCATCCATTATGAGATGACTTGTCTGATAATGGAAAAAGGGATGCCAGGCACTTAAATGGCAGCCCCTAGCATTCCCTCCCAGCCTTCTCATCTGTGAGGTCTCTGCAGTGCCAGTGCTGGGGCGGGTGCCTTCTCTTTACTTCTGAGCCCCTTTGCCAGGGGCTCCATCCATCCATTCATCCATCCGTCCATTCATCCATCCATCCCCCTACCTACCTATCCACTCATCCATCTATCTGTCCATCCACCCCTTCACTCATCCATCCATCCAGCTGTTTGTCCATCCAAGCATCCATCCATCCATCCACCCGTCTACTCATCTAACCGTTCATCCATCTAGCCATCCACTCATCCATCCAACCATCCACACATCCATTCAACCATCCAGCCAGCCATCTGTCCACCCTTCCATCCATCCATCCATCCATCCATCAATCCAGCACCTGTCTATCCACCCAACCATCCATCCATCCAACAGGCATTTCCCAAGTGTTCCATCATTCTGATCCCTGTCTAGAGCTGGGTGGAGTCAGGAGAGGAGTGGAGGGGGGCTGATGGAGGGTGTGGGGGGAATCAGACCCTGAGTGTGACTCTGGCCCCAGAGGAGCCCAGGCTGGAAAGTGTGAGCACCTATAATGGGGCAGGGGGACTTGGTACGGAAGAGTGGGTGGATTTGCTCATCTAGAGCTCAGGCCAGAAGAGCCTCCAGGCAGAGCGGCCAGTCTGAAGCGGGGGCACCTGGTATGGGGGTGGGGGCCAAATGTCTGGCGGTGGGATAATGTGGTTTGGGCAGGTCAGAGCCAGAGATTGTGGGTCCTGATTGTCAGGGGCTTGAGCAGCCTTGGAGACATGGGGGCGTGTTGGTGTGGTTGGGGGCAGAACAGGTGGGGTGACACACACTGCCCAGTGACATATCTAGGAAGTGTTTCTCAACTTCTTACTGAAGGAGACTGTCTTTTCCTCCCTTGTTGAAGATTAATTGTCCATAGATGTATGGGTTTGTTTTGGGTCTCTGTATTCTGTTTCATTTATCCAAGTGTCTAATTTTGTGCCAGTACCATGCTGTTTTGATTACTGTAGCTTTGCAGTGTTGTCTGAAGTCTGGGAGAGTTAATGCCTCTTAACTCTCTGGCATAATGATTGCACTTAGGCATCATGAGAACCATGCAGCTTTATTTATTTATTTTTGGCTGCACTGGGTCTTCATTCCTTCGCACAGACTTTCTCTTGTGGTGAGCAGGGGCTACTTGGTTGTGGTGCATGGGCTTCTCATTGCAATGATTTGCTGTGGAGCACAGGCTCTAGAGCGTGGGCTCAGTGGTAGTGGCGCACGAGCCTGGTTGCCCCATGGCATGTGAAGTCTTCCCAGAGCAGTGATTGAACCCATGTCCTCTGCATTAGCAGGCACATTCTTAGCCACTGAGCCACCAGGGAAGTCTCAGTAAATTCTTTTAAACACTCTTGATTATGTGGATATTGATATTGCCGTCTGGTATAGGTAACTAGTATTTGTGTAAAAGTTTTTCTTCAGCTAGGACAGGCAGCCTTTACATTGGGATTTCTTAGCTAGGAAAAAATGTCTTGGAAATGAGTATATTAAAACTTTGCAGAAACTGATGATCCTATAGATCTAGGCTGGTGATTCAGAACCCCTGAAAATGCTGCAATAGGGGGCCAGTGAGAGCTTCTCGCCTCATCTATTGCACACGAAGAGCTTCAGTAACTTGTTCTAGGCCTCCTGGCTGACTGGTAGCAAAACACAGTCAGAGTTTAACTTTAGCAGATGCTGCCAGCAGTCTCAAGGTGGTGTACTATTTCACTCCAACCAGTAGTATATGATGGTCCTGGCTTTTCTGTATCACCAACACTGATCAGGGGTTAATCAAAATATACAAAAAACTTACACAACTCTATATTAAGAAAACAACCTGACTAAAAAATAGGCAGAGGACCTGAATAGACACTTTTCCGAGGAAGTCATACAGATTGTCAACAGGCACATGAAAAGATGCTTATTTAACATCACTAATCAAATGGGAAGTGAAAATCAAAACCACAATGAAATAATCACCTCACAACTGTCAAAATGGCTGTTGTTAAAGACAGCAGATAACAGGTGTTGGTGAGGATGCTGGGAAAAGGGACGTCTTCTGCAGTGTTAGTGGGGATGTAAGTTGGAGTAACCACAATGGAAAAGCTGAGGATCACTCAGAAGATTAAAAATAGAACTACGAAGGACTTCCCTGTTCGTCCAGTGGTTAAGAATCTGCCTTGGAATTCAGGGGCTGTGGGTTTGATCCCTAGTTGGGGAACTGAGATCCCATATGCCACAACTGAAAGATCCTGCATGCTGCAACGAAGATCCCACAGCAGCTAAGACCCAGTGCAGCCAAATTAAAAAAAAGAAAAGTACAAACTTCCAGTTACAAAACAAATGAGTTACAGTGTGCAGAATGTAGTCATTAACTGTGTAATACCTTTGTATGGTGACATACTGTAGCTAGACTTATGCTGGTGGTCAGTTTGAAATGTATAGAAATATGTTCACTAATATTCACTATGTTCTCTAGCAAGAATTAACATAGTGTTATAAGTCAATTATATTTCAAAAACAAACTCAAAGAGATTAGGGTTTTAGCTTACCAGAGGCTGGGGGTGGGGAGAAGGGAGAATTGGATGAGGGCAGTCAAAATGTTTTAAGTCAGTTTTGAAAGTTTTTAAAATTTAATTCTTAATCTATTTTTGGCTGCCCTGTGTCTTCGTTGCTTCGTGGGCTTTCTCTAGTTGCAGTGGACAGACTTCTCACTGCAGTGGCTTCTCTTGAGAAGCACGGGCTCTCGCAAAGTGCGGTCTAGGCTTCGTGGACTCAGTAGTTGCGGTGCGCAGACTTAGTTGCCCCATGGCATGTGCAGTCCTCCCAGAGCAGGGACTGATCCCATGTCCCCTGTATTGGCAGTCGGATTCTTAACCACTGGACCACCAGGGAAGTTCAGATAAGTTAGTTTTAAGATAAATAAGTAATAAGAATATAATGTACAACATGATAAACATAGCATGACTGTATGTTATTTATGAAAGTTGTTAAGAGATTAATACTGAGTTCTCATCATAAGAAAAGTAATTTTTTATCTCTTCAATTTTTTACCTAGATGAGATGATGGATGTTTACTAAACATGTGATACATTCATGATGTATGTAAATCAGATCACTGTGCTGTATACCTTAAACTTACACAGTGCCGTATATCAATCAGAGTGCAATAAAACTGGAAGGGAAAAGAATGAATAACAAATCACAAGAAACTCCCAGCTGTTTTATAGGCACTGACATTTTTGTCAGTGTTTTCTTTAATAAAAGCATTTAAAATTCTGTACTGTACTGCTGTAGGTAGAATCATTAAAGTCCAGATTCTGAGTGTTATTCAAAATACTGAATTTCCACAGTATAACATGATACTTTGCTTTGCTGGGGTTGTTTTGTTGGAGAGGGAACGATAGGGGGGTAATTAAAGATGAGTTAAGTTGAATGCTGTTTCCAGGTTTTTTAGGCTTGACCCCACTGAGAAACTACTTTTGGTTTCTGTAAATACTGCTTTTTAGACTGGAGACAGTGGCTTCTGTAGCTGTCTTCTCTTTTGCTTTTTAGTGAGGTCCTGGCAGAGGAGTCTATGGTATGTCTCCAGAAAGTCCTGAGTGACCTTTGGGAAATATGGGAGTTGATTAGGATTCATGTTAAGAAGAAAGATTGGCCATTTGTTAAATATTGAAGCTGGGTGATGGGTACACAGGGATTCATTGCATTCCAATAATCTGCTTTTGATTGTTTGAAAACTTCTATAATAGATTAACCAAAAACAAAACAACAAACCTTCTATGCTCATCGAGTATTTTTTACTGAGCTTCCTCTCACTTCCTCCCCTTTCAGTTCAGTTCAGTCGCTCAGTTGTGTCCAACTCTTTGCCACCCCATGAATCACAGCACGCTGGGCCTCCCTGTCCATCACCAACTCCCGGAGTTCACCCAAAGTCATACGCATCGAGTCGGTGATGCCATCCAGCCATCTCATCCTCTGTCGTCCCCTTCTCCTCCTGCCTTCAATCTTTCCCAGCATCAGGGTCTTTTCCAATAAGTCACTTCTTTGCATCAGGTGGCCAAAGTATTGGAGTTTCAGCTTCAACATCAGTCCTTCCAATGAACACTCAGGACTGATTTCCTTTAGGATGGACTGGTTGGATCTCCTTGCAGTCCAAGGGACTCTCAAGAGTCTTCTCTAGCACCACGGTTCAAAAGCATCAATTCTTTGGCGCTCAGCTTTCTTCACAGTCCAGCTCTCACATCCATACATGACCATTGGAAAAAGCATAGCCTTGACTAGATGGACCTTTGTTGGCAAAGTAATATCTCTGCTTTTTATTTTTTTTTTACAGTTCATAACTTTTATAAATAAAATAAATGTACAGTGAATAAGTTCTCTGAAATATTTCAATATTTCTGCAGGTTTAGTAACATCGTAAAATACATTTCAACTAAAATTCACAAATCTAAAAACCTGTTAGGCATTTTTAGGCGTTTTAAGATGGAAATGAAGACCAATGTTACATCGTAATATGCCAATTACAAATAGTACTTCAAATAGCAAATACTACAGTTTGTCCCAAACTTTAAAAACTATTCATGAACTCAACACTGAACTATTGATGGCTATGAGAATTGTTTCCTAGCCTTTTTGAAAATTTCAACCCATTTACGTTTAAGGTAATTATTGATAAGTACGATCCCGTAGCCATTTTCTTTATTGCTTTGGGTTCAAGTTTATACACTCTTTCTGTGTATCCTGTCTATAGAAGATCCTTTAGCATTTGTTGGAGAGCTGGTTTGGTGATGCTGAATTCCCTCAGCTTTTGCTTGTCTGTAAAGCTTTTGATTTCTCCTTCATATTTGAATGAGATCCTTGCTGGGTATAGTAATATGGGCTGTAGGGTATTTTCTTTCATCACTTTAAGTATGTCTTGCCACTCCCTTCTGGCCTGAAGAGTTTCTGTTGAAAGATCAGCTGTTATCCTTATGGGAATCCCCTTATGTGTTATTTGCTGCTTTTCCCTTGCTGCTTTTAATATTTGTTCTTTGTGTTTGATCTTTGTTAATTTGATTAATATGTGTCTTGGAGTATTTCGCCTTGGGTTTATCCTGTTGGGGACTCTCTGGGTTTCTTGGACTTGGGTGATTATTTCTTTCCCCATTTTAGGGAAGTTTTCAACTATTATCTCCTCAAGTATTCTCTCATGGTCTTTCTTTTTGTCTTCTTCTTCTGGGACTCCTATGATTCGAATGTTGGAGCGTTTAACATTGTCCCAGAGGTCTCTAATATTGTCCTCATTTCTTTTAATTCGTTTTTCTTTTTTCCTCTCTGTTTCATTTATTTCTACAATTCTATCTTCTAGTTCGCTTATCCTGTCTTCTGCCTCTGTTATTCTACTGTTTGTTCCCTCCAGAGTGTTTCTGATCTCATCTATTGCATTATTCATTGTATATTGACTCTTTTTTATTTCTTCTAAGTCCTTATTAAATCTTTCTTCCATCTTCTCAATCCTTTTCTCCAGGTTATTTATCTGTAACTCCATTTTGCTTTCAAGATTTTGAATCATTTTCACCATCAAAATTTGAAATGCTTTATCAGGTAAATTCCCTATATCTTCTTCTTTTGTTTGTGTTGGTGGGCAATTATCTTGTTCCTTTACTTGCTGGGTATTTCTCTGCCTCTTCATCTTGCTTATATTGCTTTGCTTGGGGTGGCCTTTCCCTCTTCTTGCAGTTTGTGGAGTTCTCTTTATTATGTAGTTTCTTCGCTGTGTCAGGGGTTGGACGGGTGACTTGTCCGGGTTCCCTGGTTAGGGAAGCATGTGTCGGTGTTCTGGTGGGTGGAGCTGGATTTCTTCTCTCTCCTTTAGAAGACAATGGGCTGCTTTTCTGGGAGCCTGATGTCCTCTGCCAGTATTCAGAAGTTGTTTTGTGGACTTTACTCCGCGTTCAAATGTTCTTTTGATGAATTTGTGGGGGAGAAAGTGGTCTTGCCATCTTATCCCTCCGCCATCTTGTTCCTTCCTCCCCAGAACACTGGATTCTTATATTCCACTTGGTCGTGGAGTATCTCTTCCCAGCTGCTCCAGCAAGGCGCAGCCGCTGTACCTTACCTTGGACGAGGGGTATCTCCTCAAGGCCGCGCCTCCTGCTTTGAATGTAGATCAGCTCCTCTCGGCCCTCCGGTGCCCAAGCAGCCACCGCCTCCTGAACGTGGTACAGCTCCTCTGGGCCACCGCCCTAACCCTGGGCGCGGGGTAGCTCATCTCAGCCACGATTCTGCACGTGGTCGGTTGCGCCGGAGCCAGGCGTCTCCCGCATCTGCGCCGCCGGAGCCGGGCGTCTCCCCTGTCTCTGCTTTTTAATATGGTATCTAGGTTGGTCATAACTTTCCTTCCAAGGAGTTCAGTTCAGTCACTCAGTCGTGACCGACTCTGCAACCCCATGAATCACAGCACGCCAGGCCTCCCTGTCTATCATCAACTCCCGGAGTTCACTCAAACTCATGTCCATCGAGTCGGTGATGCCATCCAGCCATCTCATTCTCTGTCGTCCCCTTCTCCTCCCACCCCCAATCCTTCCCAGCATCAGAGTCTTTTCCAGTGAGTCAACTCGTCGCATGAGGTGGCCAAAGTATTGCAGTTTCAGCTTTAGCATCAGTCCCTCCAATAAACACCCAGGATTGATCTCCTTTAGAATGGACTGGTTGGATCTCCTTGCAGTCCAAGGGACTCTCAAGAGTCTTCTCCAGCACCACGGTTCAAAAGCATCAATTCTTCGGCGATCAGCTTTCTTCACAGTCCAACTCTCACATCCATACGTGGCCACTGGAAAAACCATAGCCTTGACTGGATGGACCTTTGTTGGCAAAGTAATGTCTTTGCTTTTTAATATACTATCTAGGTTGGTCATAACTTTCCTTCCAAGGAGTAAGCATCTTTTAATTTCATGGCTGCAGTCACTATCTGCAGTGATTTTGGAACCCCCAAAAATAAAGTCTGACACTGTTTCTACTGTTTTCCCATCTATTTCCCATGAAGTGATGGGACCAGATGCCATGATCTTAGTTTTCTGAATGTTGAGCTTTAAGCCAACTTTTTCACTCTCCTCTTTCACTTTCCTCAAGAGGCTTTTTAGTTCCTCTTCACTTTCTGCCATAAGGGTGGTGTCATCTGCATATCTAAGATTGTTGCTATTTCTCCTGGCAATCTTGATTCCAGCTTGTGCTTCTTCCAGCCCAGCGTTTCTCATGATGTACTCTGCATGTAAGTTAAATAAGCAGGGTAACAATATACAGCCTTGATGTACTCCTTTTCCTATTTGGAACCAGTCTCTTGTTCCATGTCCGGTTCTAACTGTTGCTTCCTGACCTGCATATAGGTTTCTCAAGAGGCAGGTCAGGTGGTCTGGTATTCCCATCTCTTTCAGAATTCTCCACAATTTATGTCTCTTCCCTTTAGTTAGATCAAATCTCACCTGCACAGAAAGGAAGAAGCTGCGATTTGCAGATGAATAACATATACATCCTCCAGATCACAGGGACTTGAGTACTTGAGTCCCTTCTGTCACTAAGTTTGCTAGCCTCTTGAGTGTGGCCCCAAGGTTGCTGTGAGTTGCCCATTCCGTCCAGAGTCACTTTCACTCCAGCTTCGGTGATCTTGTCATCTGTTGCCTCCTCCAGCAGATGCTGCACCTGTGTCCTCTTAATTCGGCTGAGCCCCATCCAGTGTGATGTGAAAGTCCTTCATGGTGTCAGGAACTAGGAGTGATGGGGATAGGGCACCATGGAGTCCTCTGACCCCTGCCTAGTGAGTCCCTATCCCCCTGTCCAGCCTCCCAGCTTGGGCTGGGGCAGTGGGGGACCAGGGAGGAGAGAATGACAGTATCCCCAACACCTCAGTGCCAGTGGGTTAGGATCTGAGACTCTGACCGTATAGAGTAGGGACGGGTCAACCTGCACGAAGTGTAGGCCACCTTGACTGGCAAAGGTAAAAGGCAGGGCTTTCTGCCATTGTGGATTGGCTGGTGGGTTGGGCTTCCCAGGTGTAGATAGAGGAAAAGAACCTGCCTGCCAATGCAGGTAACATAAGAGACATGGGATGGATCCCTGCCTTGGGAAGATCTCTGGAGGAGGGCATTGCAACTCACTCCAATATTCTTGCCTGGAGAATCGCCATGGACAGAGGAGCCTGGGCTACAGTCCATAGGGTTGCAAAGAATAGGACACGACTGAAGTGACTGAGCACACACATCAGGTTTCCCAGCCATTTCTTCATTCACTCAACCAATATTGAAATCTGTGTTGGGGGAATTCCTTGGAGCTCCAGTGGTTAGGACTCCATGCTTCCATTGCAGGGGAAATGGGTTCAATCCCTGGTCAGGAAAGTAAGATCCCACTGGCCATTTAGCTAAAAAAAAAAAAATTCTTAAAGATGGGGGGAAAAAAAAACAAACACAACTATATTGGGGGTGGAACTACAGCAACGAAACAGGTCTCCTGCCCTTTTGGGATCTACTTTCTAATGGGGCAAGGAAGGTGATGATGAATTATGCATTACTGCTACTGCTGCTGCTGCTAAGTCACTTCAGTCGTGTCCGACTCTGTGTGACCCCGTAGACGGAAGCCCACCAGGCTCCGCTGTCCCTGGGATTCTCCAGGCAAGAACACTGGAGTGGGTTGCCATTTCCTTCTCCAATGTGTGAAAGTGAAAAGTGAAAGTGAAGTCGCTCAGTCGTGTCCGACCCTTAGCGACCCCATGGACTGCAGCCCACCAGGCTCCTCCATCCATGGGATTTTCTAGGCAATAGTACTGGAGTGGCGTGCCATTGCCTTCTCCGTATGCATTACTAATATATTTCAAATACTGGGAAAAACTAATCTGGGTGTGGTGATAGTTAAGACCATGAAGGGAGCTGTTTTAGACTAGGGTGTACTTGGGAAGGCCTATGAAAGTAACATTTGATCGGAGACCTGAGTGGTAAGGACCCAGCCAAGTGAAAATTTGAGAACAACAAACTAGTAATGCAAAAGCCTGAGATAAGCATTTATAAGAAAGTGAAAGTGAAGTTGCCCAGTCGTGTCCAACTCTTTGTGACCCCATGGACTGCAGCCTCCCAGGCTCCTCCGTCCATGGGATTTTCCAGGCAAGAGTACTGGAGTGGGTTGCCATTTCCTTCTCCAGGGGATCTTCCCAACTCAGGGTTTGAACCTGGGTCTCCCACATTGCAGGCAGGCGCTTTACCCTTTAAGCCACCAGGGAAGCTGGAGAACAAAAGATTTAAGCTAGTGAGCATTAGGATGGTAGGGGATGAGGTAAATGGAAAACATATCTAAGGTAGTGGTAAAGGCTTCTATTTTTTGTAGTCCCTTAGGAAAGGGCAAGTTAAATGATGTGCAGGAATTAGAAATGCCTATTTAAGCAGTCAAATAGCATCTTGCCGCTCTAAGGTTCTAATGGCAGATTACATTCTAACATCATACAAATACTGTTGTTTTTATTGTAAGTTACATGAAAGCGGCAGAGTGGTGAGAACAAAGGCCTTGTGTGGCTACTGCTCTGTTACCAGAACCTGAATTCCTTTGACTGGCATGTTACAGGGCCTTGCCCACTTACACTGAGCAAATGCTCCAGTTAACAGCAGTCAGTGATAATATAATTGCTATTAATGACATTTGAAATAGCAACAAGATACATGAACAGACTATTAGTGACAGGGTTGGGATACCAGTGTTTTCATTAGAAAGCATTCTGCATATATTTAATGCATATATATTAAATTCTGACTAGCCTGTTTTTGCTGGTAAATTGTTAAAATGAGACATTGTTGAGAACTGTCATTGGACTCTTATGTTGCCTGAATATGTCTCTATTTGTCTTTTGATAAATCACTTTCTGATGATTATATTCATTACGTATTTCTAAAAGAATCAGTAAATTAACAGAAATTACTCCAAGATTCCTGGAATTTTAAAAGCCTTAAATTAAGAGTGAGACCTGGGTTCAAGTCTCAGTGCTGTCACACACTCACAGTTGCATGGCTGTGGGTATATCCAAAAACCCTTGAGACTGAATTTGTAAAAGTAATCTATTATCTGTTCTGCCTCGATCACAAGAGCCTTGTAAAAATCTGATAAAAACTGTAAAATAAGATTCTGCTTAAGCATTTGGAAGCAGGAGATTATGCTGAGAATCTGTAAAGCCTGTGCCTGCCCTGTAATTTTTGTGTTTGGACAGACTCCCACACCCAAATCTTTTTCAGAGCCCCAGCAATTAAAGGAGGATCAGCTTTATACTGGGTGTTTAGGGGAGGCCTAATACCCAGTTTTTAGGTGTCAAAGTCCGTCACTGAGCAGGCTGATAAGTACAGAGCCCTTTTTTGGTGATTCCTCTGGCCCCATCTCTCACCCTACATTTAGGGACTCTGTGCCTCTTCCCTTCCCTTCCCAGGTAAACCCTCTCAATCCCACAGAGTACCAATCAACACAGACTGCTACATTTTGCTTTATTTTGCACATAATGAAGATAACCGATTGACTAAGCAGTTCCAGAACTGTCAGTGTTCATTAATCAAGAAGAAGAGGTGATCTCCTCCCAAACATATTGCGGGTATCATGGAAACATGTAACAACAGGTGCAGTACAGGTTGGTTTCAACAAACAGCCCAAGGGAGAAGGGTGAGTCCTGAGGATCCATGTGGATCAGAGCAGGGGCTGTGCTCCAGTAGGCTGGACTCTACCTGGCCGGTCACTGCCCCATTCCCAGGCACATCTGCCCTGTGAAGTCCTCTGCCCTTTGTCACATTCAAACCTTTCATCCCACATTTCATGCTCATCGTTTCCCCCACTTCCAAGGTAGATAATCCATACACAGAAACCCAGGCAGACCAAATATACTTGCCTGGTTGTATGTCACGTGGCACGTCTCTGACTCAGATTCTGTACAGGAAGTTCCCATTGCTGTTGCTGTCAAAGAACTCTCGTCTCCTCTGCACGACTCTGTTGCTGAAGATCTGGTCCCCTGAAATCAGCTCTTCCAACCTCTTGTCACTGGGCAGTTCCTCTGGTACCCCCACAGTCACTGGTGGGGTGACCTAGAGCAACAGCAACAGGCATAAAGCTCTTCTCTCCTCCAGGCCCTGGACTCCTTTATTCCTTTCCTTCTGTCTCCGTGATCATTGAGTGTTCAATTGTATAGCTTTCAAAGCTGTGCTGTGACCATGGCCCTTGGATGAGGCTTCATCCCTGGGCATCAGCAAAGAGCCCCAATATAGACTGGCTTGCAGAAAGTAGTTTGGAGCAATCCTCTGGGCCTGGGAATTACCACAGCAAGTGGGCAAGTCCGATTTTCTTGAGAACATTTTGATCCTGCTTCAGTTTCTGTTCGAATGTGGGTAGAAACTTATTTTTTAAAACCCTTTGGATCACAATGGTGCTGATATCACAGCTTTCACCCAGTCTGGGAACTGACCAAGACTGCAGATTCCCTGTGTAAATACCTGTGTAAAAAAAAAGCAGGTTTTCCATCTGTGAAGACGTCCACTATCAGAACAGTTAACGAATAATGTGACACTTGTGATAAATACATGAAAAGAAGAACTCTTGGAAAAACTGCAAATGCTGTCTCTGTCTTGTGCCACTAAATGGCTAAAGTCCATTCTTCTGTGCTGACAGCAGCACCCACTACTCCTATTCATTTCATTTCATATCAGCTGGATTCCTCTCACTGCATGGCAGGGTCCAGTTAGAGCCTGGGGATGCAAGAAGATGGTCTGTCCCTTCAAAGAACATATGATTCAGACATCCCTGACAGTCCAGTAATGAAGACTCTGTGCTTCCAATGCAGGGAGCTGGAAGATCCAGTGCAGGTGAGTTTGATCCCTGGTTGGGGAACTAAGATCCTGCCTGCCGGCCCCACTAAGCACCCAAAAACAAAAACACAAAAAAGACTGCTGTGTTGATTGAATGATACAATGTATAATAAATATCCAGCCCAGGGCCTACCCCTAAGTAGACATTCCAAAAAAAACATGCAATCTGGTGGTGGAGACAGATGTATTAACACACGGCAACACTATGAGAAGAATCCCAGCAGAGGATGCTGTGAGAGAACTGGGGAAGGAAAAGCTAGCACCACACCTGCATGGTGGCCCAAGAATTGCTTCAGGAAGTCCACGCTAGAGCTGGTCTGAAAACCAGTAGTTGTAAAAAGCTGGCAGATGGGAGGAGAGGAACAGGGGGTCAAAGGAACTGATGGTAGAGTAGGCAGCAAGTGAAATCCAGTGAAGCACATCACCTTTGCTGGAAGGAGCTCAATCTGTGTGACAGTGGGAGCCACAGGAAGACCATGCCTTGCTTAGGCATTCTGGAGTTTATCTCAGAGCAACAGTGAACAAAGGAAGAATTTTAAGCAGCAGAATGCCATGAGCAAATTTTCATTTTGAAGCTCAACCCAGTGAAGTCAAATAGGGGGTGGTCATTAATTAGATTCCTTGAACTGTAATCTGTATATTAATGAGTAATAATAACCTGTAACTTGCTTTCACTGACCAAGAGTGCTTTAATTGTTCTTACAAACTGCATACCCTCCTAGCTTCACAGACTAGAAAATATATCACACAACTCCTCTAACTGCCCCCTGTAGACAGCACTTCAGCCAAGGGGTCGATGTAGTAATAGTTGCTTAAGTTGTTATTCAGGACACGGGGCTAGTGTTGCCCAGCTCAAACTAGTTGAGACCACTGACCATTCACCTGGGCCTGCACAAGTGTCCATTGAATGACCTATCAATGTCAATAACCTTTCCTGAAACTTCAAACCACCCTGTTTCTCTTTTTTAATATCTATCTATTTGACTGCCCTGGGTCTTAGTTGTGACATGCAGAATCTAGTTCCCCAAGCAGGAATTGCACCAAGGTCCTCTGCATTGGGAACGTGAAGTCTTAGCCACTGGACCACCAGGAAGCCCCTGCACGCTGCTTCTTTACCCCATAAATATCCTAAGCCTCTCCCTTCAGGGAGGCCAATTTAAGATTTGTTCTCCTGTCTCCCTGCTTGGTTGCCTATGAATAACCGTGCATCAGGCAAACGAATGTGGTTCAGTTACCTGGTTTAGTAACTGGTTTTTTTTGTTTGTTTGTTTTTTTGTTTTGTTCAAGACCAGAGGTGGAAATGAGAGAGTCATTTTCTAGGCAGGTTGATAAGAAGTCTAGGGGTCCCCAAGGAGAGAGGGGTCTGGAATTCTCAAGGAGGAGAAAAGGACAAACTTATTTTCCCTCTGCATTTCTTAGGATTATGTATCCTGCCTGAGGACAGTCTCTAGATTCAGTTCAGTTCAATTCAGTGGCTCAGTCGTGTCCGACTCTCCGCGACCCCATGAATTACAGCATGCCAGACCTCCCTGTCCATCACCAACTCCCGGAGTTCACTCAAACTCATGTCCACAGAGTCGGTGATGCCATCCAGCCATCTCATTCTCCGTCCTCCCCTTCTCCTCCCGCCCCCAACCTTTCCCAGCATCAGAGTCTTTTCCAGTGAGTCAACTCGTCGCATGAGGTGGCCAAAGTATTGCAGTTTCAGCTTTAGCATCAGTCCTTCCAATGAACACCCAGGATCGATCTCCCTCAGAATGGACTGGTTGGATCTCCTTGCAGTACAAGGGACTCTCAAGAGTCTTCTCCAACACCACAGTTCAAAAGCATCAATTCTTCGGCGATCAGCTTTCTTCACAGTCCAACTCTCACATCCATACATGACCACGGGAAAAACCATAGCCTTCACTAGACGGACCTTTGTTGGCAAAGTAATGTCTCTGCTTTTTAATATATTATCAAGGTTGGTCATAACTTTCCTTCCAAGGAGTAAGCGTCTTTTAATTTCATGGCTGCAGTCAGCATCTGCAGTGATTTTGGAGCCCAAAAAAATAAAGTCTGACACTGTTTCCACTGTTTTTCCATCTATTTCCCATGAAGTGATGGGACCAGATGCCATGATCTTTGTTTTCTGAATGTTGAGCTTCAAGCCAACCTTTTCACTCTCCTCTTTCACTTTCCTCAAGAGGCTTTTGAGTTCCTCTTCACTTTCTGCTATAAGGGTGGTGTCATCTGCATATCTGAGGTTATTGATATTTCTCCCAGCAATCTTGATTCCAGCCTGTGCTTCTTTCAGCCCAGCATTCCTCATGATGTACTCTGCATATAAGTTAAATAAGCGAGGTGACAATATACAGCCTTGACGCACTCCTTTTCCTATTTGGAACCAGTCTGTTGTTCCATGTACTGTTCTGACTGTTGCTTCCTGACCTGCATACAGGTTTCTGAAGAGGCAGGTCAGGTGGTCTGGTATTTCCATCTCTTTCAGAATGTTCCACAGTTTATTGTGATCCACACAGATTAAACCTGTCTCTAGATTAAACCTGGCTAATCATGTTATCTGAAAATGTAAATTGTGGGAGTAGGTCTGGTCTTTACAAGGATTATATAACAATAATGTATCCTGCCTGAAGGCAGTCTCTGGATTAAACCTTCTAGCTAATCCTGTTATCTTAAAATGTAAATTATGGGAGTAGGTCTGGTCTTTACAACCTCCAGACATTCTTTGGATTCATTGGAGAGTATATAACTCCATTGCTAACACTAGCAAGCAGGTACTCTTTCTACCCCTTTCTGATGTCTATGTCAGAAGCTTTCTCTATCTCCTTTATACTTTAATAAAACTTCATTACACAAAAGCTCTGAGTGATCAGAATTCTTCTCCTCCGGAGGCCAAGGATCCTGGTGTCTTTGCATGATTCAGCAACAACCTTTCAGAAAGATCAGGCAAGAGGCTGTCAGTAATTCAGGCAGTCTGAACTGAGGCGGGAGAGAGGAGAAAAGCAGAGGAAAAAAGAGACTTGAGAAATATTTTAGGAAGACCAAATGGTTGTACTTGGTAAGGAACTAAATATTGGGTTAAGAAATAGGCTGACAGTCAGTATTTTTAGCGTGGGTGATTGGTGGGACCATTCAGGGATATAGCAAAAACAGGAGCAGAGTGAAATTGTCAGGAAACAAGAATGATTTCTATTTTTGTACGCGTTGAGTATGAGGAACTTGTGTGACAGCCAAACAGTGATGTCTAGTGCACAGCTGACTGTAGATTCAGAACAACTTGGCCCGGACATGACGGATCTGGAAGTCATAAGTGTAAGGTCGCGGAAACGGGCGTCTCAAGCTGTAAGGAAATAACCCAGACACCAAGGGAAAGTAACAGGCTTTATTTGGCAGTGCGCTCCCGGGCAGAACCCACTGACCGCAAGAATGGCCACGAGGAGTTCTGCCCCGAACAAAGGCAGGGTGCGATTTTTATGCCTTCGGGGCAGGAAGTGGTATCATATAACCTGGACAGGCCTAAGATAAGGTAAAGCTCGGGAATGCGAGATTGTGAATGGTCAGCTAGACCAGGTTGGTCACTCTGGAGATCAGGAAGTGGGGGATAGATCTCGGCAGAGGGTTATTATGTCAGAAATTCCTCAGCGGTTTGGCGAGACTTTTTCCCTACTGGAGAGGGGAAGAAGGAGCCAAGATAGCCACCGGGAAGGGGAAGCCAAGAAGGCCACCAGGGTCCGACCTTACAATAAGCCAACAGCAGAGGTGGTTGAAGCCACCTGACATCAGGCAGAGTGAGATAAAACAACCCAGGACACAGCTTGAAAAAACTGCAGGTATAGGAGGAAGAAGGGAAGCCCAGGGAGGAAACAGGAAACCAGTCCTACAAATAGGTGAGTGGTCCCCTGGGTTAAGGGAGAATTTCAAGAATGCCAACAAGGTCAAATGTTGAGAAGTGTTAGGCAAGTTCAGGTGTTAAGAGTCAGTTATGCCTAGCATTGAGGAAGTCACTGGTATATTTGTGAGCAGTTTCATTGTCATGATGAAACAAAAATGAGAGCAGGCAGCCAAGAGGGAACTAAAGGAGGGAGTATGGTGTAGCCTTGACAGCTGGGTTTCATTTTTGTTTTTTGTAATCCAAGTGACTGACTTCAGCTTTGCTTGCAAGCTCTGCCTGCTCTTCGAAGATGGCTGTCTTCAGTAAATACACTGCCAGGCATACGACAGATAAAAGACTGGGTGCTGCGCCCACCTCCTCCACACACACACTGAGGCAGCTTTGTTTTAGAGATTTATGGTTGACTACAATAACCACTAACTACTTGGGCCACTTGCTTTTTCTCTTCCTGTGCCTTAAATTCCTGTTAAATTCACCAATAAAGAGTGAGGCCTCAAAACCATAGGACCCACCCCTCAAAATAACAACCTCCAGGCCCAGCGATTGACCCCAATAAAAATAGAATTCCAGGCCCTTGTTCTCTCTACCCATGACCGTGCGGTGTGGCCTCAGGTTTGCCATGTAATTTCCAGGTCCTGTAAGTTAAAACTTCCCCCACCCACCACCATAGTTTCATGATGGTTATTGAAGGGCATCTTATAATCTTAAGACCCACAAGGGCTGGTCCAGCCACAGCACTGGTTATTGATAGACTAAGCCCAACCTACAACACCAACAACATTAAGTTGACAGATGGAGGTCTGTGAGAAATTAGTTAGCAGTTTGACCTAGAGCACCCAGAGGACAGGTCCTAGACAAGTGAAGGACTGCCCCTTCCCCAGTGATGTGGACAGAGTACAAGACAGAGAGTGGAAGGTAAGGAGGAGGTCAAGAGGCTTTAATAGCTTTTTACATAATGGCCTGACTTTTTGCCAAAAGAAAAAGTTATCTACTGATCCCCAAAGGGGAGTTGACAGGTAAGAAGTTGGAAGAGTTGAAAAGGCTGGTATTCAGTACACAAGAGGAAGCTGATAGAAGAGATGTGTTACAGGCTCATAAGATTTTGATCATCTCTTTGAAACACCCTTTATTCCAAATCTCAACCCCAAAGTTACTCTGATGAGAATGAAAAGTGGAACATGACCTAAAGAGGACTATTTAGCAATATTTGTCAAAATGCAAATCCATTTACCTTTGGCTTCAGCAACCCTACTTCTGGGAATGTGAATAATAGATGCTTCTGGCAGATATGTAGATTGCTGTGTACACAGTTATGTACCAGAGCACTATTTGTTACAGCGAGTGAGTGGAAACAATTTAAGTGCCCTCCATAAAAGACCAGGAAAATAAACTACAGTTTGTTAACCATCTACAAAAGAGAATGAGGAGCGCTCTTTGGAGAAGTGGAATGGAATACATTGAGTGAATAAAGCACAGTATAGAAAAGTATTTATAGATTCTGTTTCAGACTATGAAAGTGAAAAAATTCTATATTATGAGCTTGCTTGTATTTGCAGAAGGAAACCTAGAAAGTGACACCAAAAAATTATTAAAAAGAGGATCCATAGGACACTAGGAGTGTTAACACTTCTCAAAGCATATGCCCTGTTATACTGTTTTAATTTTGAGCCATATGTAATGTATTATGTATTCAAAACAAAAAACTTAGCCTGTCCTGGAGCTGCTCCATGGCTTCCCACGACTGGGTCCTGGGCAGGGCACCTGGCACCTCCATTCATCTCTGAATTTTCTGGAACTGGTTGGCTTTTTTCCGTTGTTTCAGGGCACTGGGGAGAGAACTCATAGGTAGGAAGTTAGGTAGAAGCAACAAGGAGAGGCCTGGCTGAAAGGGATGCAAACCCATCTCTAAACTCCATCCCAGACACACCCAGGAGAGCTCACAGATATGCTGCAAAATAACCACAGGGACTTTTTGACTCTTGCACAGGCACCCTAAGCACATGGTGGATAGAAGTGGGACATGAATATCCTACATCTAATTATAACAGATGGAATTATGGGAAGACATAAACAACATTACTTGCAGTTATATAACTTGTAATTGGCACTGTGCATAAACAGGAGGAGACTGGAAGTGTTAAAGGGGGAAGCCAAGAGGGATCGGTAGGAAGGTTGAGGAGGACTTCTTTGGTTGTGTTGGACTAATAAAAGATCTGTCTGCTTGAGCTGAACCGAGCTATAATCTGTTTGTTGTTCTACACCTTTTGGTTCATAGCTCTCAATTTTTGTGGCGACTAGACAAGAACCAAGGAAGAGAATTAAACCAACCTGACATTTGGTGCTGTGACATTTGCCGGGGGAGGGGGGGAGGGTGTGGTGTCTCAGCTTTATAATTTACTATACTTCAATTAAAAAAAACTTTGGTTTTTCAAAATGTGAAAAAAAAAGAGTCTGGTAGAATTGATAACCTCATTTCCTCTTTCCTCAAGTGTTGGGCTTCCCCTCTACCCTTCTGAGGAGCAATTCAGATTTGGGATCTGCCCCAACAAGGCAGACAGAGGTCGGGCACAGTACCTGGCACACTACTCCCTGGCCTTGGAAGCAGCTTTTCTGGAAGAGGGAGCCAATGTGCTTAAAGAAGGGTTGAATTTCCCGTGTATGTGGGTAGATCCCCAGGTGGATCCGCTGATATCACCCCAGGTGGGAATCCTCATAGCATTGTTGGTGCAGCGTCATCGAGTGGGTATGTTCTCACCTGTGGAATGCAAGCTCCGGGTGAGTCAAGGAAGGACCATGAGAATGTTCCCCAGGGAGAATAAGAGTATCCTGGAAGGATTAATTTTTATATTTACACTGGGGTCTGTTTCTATGACTTTCAACACTTTTTGTTACTGTAAACATTCATAATGGCCTGCAACCTGAGCCACCCACCTGTGAAAGACTGTCAGGAAGTGAAACTTCCTGCCTGAGGCATCTCACTTTGGGGACATTTGCAAGGATTGAATAGTCTTTTTACTTTTATTTTCTCACCCACCTCCACCACCTTTCCATCTCAGATCCTTAAAAGCACCTGGCAACCAGGCCCTGACAAGGTGATAATTTTGAGGCAATAGCCTGCCATCTTCTTGTCCAGCTGGCTCCCCGATGAAAGTTCCTTCCTTGCCTCAGCAACTCGTCTCTGGAATTGATTGGCGTGTGGTGCGTAGAGCAGAAGGAGCTTGGACTTGGTAACAATTTGGCTTAGCCATCCAGGAGCCTTGCTGCTCGTGGCTAGCCGGCCCGATCAGGGAATATTAGGGTAAGACCCTAGCAGTTGTCGGGACCATTTGTTGTCCTGAGGTTCTCTGCTTCAAGGTTCCCTGTGTTAGGAGCCCTAACGTCTGAGTAGCCAGGATAGGCCTGAGACCTTGCTTAGGCCTAAGTTTCGATTTCCTGGAGACAGGGTGGAGGCTAAGTTCACAGAAACTCCTCCCTAGAAAAGTCCCACTGGCGCCAAAAATCCTGCCGATCAGAGTCCCCCAGAAAAACCCCGCGCGCGCATGAACTGGCCAATGAGCTTCTGCGCGCACATGAACTGGCCAATGAGCTTCTGCCAGCTTGATCTTTTGAACAAAAATAGGTGCTTATGTAATCTAAGACTATAAAAACCGCTGTGACCTGGGCTCTTGTCCCACTCCACTGCGCTGGAGGAGGCATGAGCCCTAGCTCGAGCTAGAAATAAACCCCATTCTTGCTTTTGCATTGCTGCGAGTGTCTTATTCTACCAGTATGGGGGGACCGGACTCAGGGCATAACATTTGGGGGCTCGTCCGGGATACCTCTGACTGGGGAGAATAACACTCTCTCGGAAGAAGGAGTTCATCAGCCCGGAGGAGGGCTGATAACAGCACCGGTGCCAGGTCTGATCAGGGGCAAATTGATCGCCGTAGCCAGCGTAAGGCCGAGGCCCAGCGTTCGCGCTGGAAGGCAGCTGGCTCTGTGGGAGAGAGGAGGTCTCTCCCGATCCGGAATCTGGTGGGCAGTGGACGCCCTTCGGTAAGGTTACTTTAAACTGCAGGAAGCCTCAGAGGTCTCAGAGACCTAGTAGTGTGTTTTCGGCCGACGTTTGTCTGTCCTCCGTTTGTCGTGTTATCGTGTGTGCCGGCATCGTCTCTGTCTCTCTCCTGTGTCTTTTCTCTCCCGAAATCTATTCTGTGGTCCTGGGTCAAGGAAACTCTACCCCGCTCTCCCTCATGATGGATCATTTCTCTGACTTTAAATCTAGGGTGCGAGACTTATCTCTGCTAGTGAAGAGGAATAACCTGGTGAAGCTCTGCTCCTCGGAGTGGCCCACTTTTCATGTCGGGTGGCCGAGAGAGGGAACCTTCAGCCTGCCCACCATCCGGGCTGTTGGGGGAAGGTTCTCACGCCCAGCCCTTCCGGCCACCTGTACCAGATGCCCTATATCCTGGTCTGGCAAGATCTGGTGGAAAACCCACCAGCATGGATAAAGCCTTTTGTTTCTATCCTTTTCACCCATAATCCCACCTGGGATGACTGTCAGTAGCTGTTACAGGTGCTCTTCACCACGGAAGAACTGGAGCGGATTCTATCGGAAGCTCGGAAACATGTCCCGGGTGTGGATGGGAGGCACACCATGCAGCCGAACCTAATTGATGAGGGATTTTCATTGACCCGGCCCCAGTGGGACTTCGAGCGCGCAGAAGGTAGGAAGCATCTCCGAGTGTACCACCAGACTCTTATGTCAGGCCTCCGAGCAGCTGCCCGGAGACCAAGGAATTTGGCTAAGATAAAGTTGTTCAGGGATTGGTTTTGGCTATGGAGATTAAATGAAAATTACGCTGCGAATACAATCCCCAGAGCTCGGGTCAAGTAAAAAGGATGAATCGGACCCCAAAAGAAACATTGGCAAAATTGGCAATAGAGACTGGCGGGGACTGGGTAACTCTCCTTCCTTATGCCCTTTTATTGTTTATGCCGACCTCCTATAGAATCGGTCCAACTGTTTTTATAAACTAGTAAATTTTATATTGTAATATCTAATTCATGACTAAAGACTCGCACTGTGTCTGTCTTAATATGTCTTGGTATGTCTTTGAGTAATATTTTTGAAGTTAATTTGTAAATGAGCTCTATTTAATTGGCTTAAAAAAGGGTCAGTTCAGTTCAGTTCAGTTCAGTCGCTCAGTCGTGTCCGACTCTCCGCGACCCCATGAATCACAGCACGCCAGGCCTCCCTGTCCATCACCAACTCCCGGAGTACACTCAAACTCATGTCCACAGAGTCGGTGATGCCATCCAGCCATCTCATTCTCCGTCGTCCCCTTCTCCTCCCGCCCCCAATCTTTCCCAGCATCAGAGTCTTTTCCAGTGAGTCAACTCGTCTCATGAGGTGGCCAAAGTATTGGAGTTTCAGCTTTAGCATCAGTCCCTCCAATGAACATCCAGGATTGATCTCCTTTAGAATGGACTGGTTGGATCTCCTTGCAGTATAAGGGACTCTCAAGAGTCTTCTCCAACACCACAGTTCAAAAGCATCGATTCTTCGGCGATCAGCTTTCTTCACAGTCCAACTCTCACATCCATACATGACCACGGGAAAAACCATTGCCTTGACTAGACGGACCTTGGTCGGCAAAGTAATGTCTCTGCTTTTTAATATACTATCAAGGTTGGTCATAACTTTCCTTCCAAGGAGCAAGCGTCTTTTAATTTCATGGCTGCAATCAGCATCTGCAGTGATTTTGGAGCCCAAAAAAACAAAGTCTGACACTGTTTCCACTGTTTTTCCATCTATTTCCCATGAAGTGATGGGACCAGATGCCATGATCTTTGTTTTCTGAATGTTGAGCTTCAAGCCAACCTTTTCACTCTCCTCTTTCACTTTCATCAAGAGGCTTTTGAGTTCCTCTTCACTTTCTGCCATAAGGGTGGTGTCATCTGCATATCTGAGGTTATTGATATTTCTCCCAGCAATCTTGATTCCAGCTTGTGCTTCTTCCAGCCCAGCGTTCCTCATGATGCACTCTGCATATAAGTTAAATAAGCAAGGTGACAATATACAACCTTGACGCACTCCTTTTCCTATTTGGAACCAGTCTGTTGTTCCATGACCGGTTCTAACTGTTGCTTCCTGACCTGCATACAGGTTTCTCAAGAGGCAGGTCAGGTGGTCTGGGATTCCCATCTCTTTCAGAATGTTCCACAGTTTATTGTGATCCACACAGTCAAAGGCTTTGGCATAGTCAATGAAGCAGAAATAGATGTTTTTCTGAAACTCTCTTGCTTTCTCCATGATCCAGCGGATGTTGGCAATTTGATCTCTGGTGCCTCTGCCTTTTCTAAAACCTGCTTGAACATCTGGGAGTTCACGGTTTACATACTGCTGAAGCCTGGCTTGGAGAATTTTGAGCATGACTTTACTAGCGTGTGAGATGAGTGCAATTGTGCGGTAGTTTGAGCATTCTTTGGCACTGCCTTTCTTTGGGATTGGAATGAAGACTGACCTCTTCCAGTCCTGTGGCCACTGCTGAGTTTTCCAAATCTGCTGGCATATTGAGTGCAGCACTTTCACAGCATCATCTTTCAAGACTTGAAATAGCTCAACTGGAATTCCATCACCACCACTAGCTTTGTTCGTAGTAATGCTTTCTAAGGCCCACTTGACTTCACATTCCAAGATGTAAGCACTTACAAATCAAATAATTCTAAATTAAATAATAAATTCCTGGTTCAAGTAAACTGGAAAATATTCAGTATTAAATACCTGATATTAATGTTTGTTGATCTATCTAATATAGACATGTCTTAGAGTAATTAACATTAAGTAGAATATTTTCATTGCACCTAGGTTCAATATAAATTAAATATCATATCTGTTACAAGTTTGTCTACAAAGAAATTACCTTGAGTGAAAAAAAAAAAACTTCTAAGAAATATAAATGAGACATGAGCTTTTAGATAAACTCTATTAAGATTAAAAATGTCTGTCTAAAACAGTTTCTCTAGATTTTGGTAACCTGAATTTCTAAGGTTGTGCTAAATTAAGTAACAAAAGTTTATTGAATAGCTAGGTCATTTCCAAATAAAATAAGATTCTGAAACATTCACTACTGAATACTAACTTACAGAAAAAAGATTTTAGACTATTAATAAATAATGTTTGATGCCACCCTGAGATGTTCACTAAAATTTTTTAAGTTATCAGTGGTATTTATGTTCACCAATCTATAGAATGCTAATATAAAGGTCAATTCTTGGTTGCTTAAGGGAAGTAAGATGTGTGTGTTCAGTAAAGAAGGTATGAAGAATGAAGTTACACTTTATGAAGGAAAAAGGTAGTAGGTCTGACTTACAGTTGGCTGTTCCAGAATGGGAGAACAAATGGGTACAGAAAGTGATAAAATGGTTTTGTGGAAAGTGGACCCCAAGGAAAGAGTTTTGTGTATAAATAAACGTTTTCTTGAGATGTTAAACTTCATTTGACAATAGATTTAAGTTTATTTGCCTCTTAAGTGGTCTGTTCTATATTTGCCTCTGAAATCCTATATTGTTACTATGGCTGAGTGAATAGCTATTGTTTCACAGTGACCTATAATCCCATCTGACCGAGTGCTCTAAACCTTTCTGATATTTGTTGACAAAACTTCCTAAATCAATCTGATGAAGCACTTTTGGCTTCTAGCTGACTTTGGGATGCTTCAGAGGGCCCCTGAAACATCCCAAAGGGAGATATTACACTAATTGGGTTCAACTTCCATGTTAAATTACATGGGAAGTACTGTCAAGTGAATAATAAGTCTCGGGTATATTGTATGGTAAATGTTACTAATACAGATATCCTAGAAACAATTTATATATAAATTCTGATATATTCAGGTAAAATGTGGCCGTAATTCTGATTACTATCTTAAAGTGTTGTCACAGCACTAACCAAGTTTCTTGTGAAAATGCTTCCTCTTCCAGAAGATTTATAAAAAGGACTTTTGGATAAATACAAGTTTCTGAACTGGGTAAGAAATTAAAAGATTCTAGTGAGAAACTTGATGACTGTACAAAGGTTAACAAAAGGACCGAATGAACTGGCAAATATGCTTATAACTTTTATGGTTTCTGAAAAATTACTGGTTTGAATCTGTGTTTTCCAGATTTTAGGAAGCCTTCCCCTCAAACTAATTATGACTTAACAGTAATTTGGTAAAATGGTATTTAATAGACAAATTGAAGCATTTAACATTTTTCTCTATCTGACCCCTTCAGAGACTGGAAACTCTTAGGCTTCCAGTAAGTTTATCAGATAAACTAAGAAGGTTATCTCACTAACAGGTACAGAAATCTCAGCTTTGGAGACCTTAAGAAAGGGAGGAATTCACTCACATCTGTTAGGCAAAATCTGTGATAAGCCTTTGAGATGACTTTCCTAGCCCTGAAAGGTTTTAAAGTTAAGTTTGAGACTCCATAAAAGTTTCAGCAAAGCAAAAAAAAAAAAAAAGTCTATGGTTATATAAATAATCAGGTCAAGTTTATTGAGAACAGATCTATTTTGTAAACAAGTCTTAATTTGGTTATATTTGATAAAAATGAGAGTAATTTTGGGGAAAAAATGATGTTTCAATGAGTGTTAAATCCCAGTTTGTTAATGGAAGTCTGTTTCTACTAAGACTCATTTCCTGAATGGATCTTTGCTGTTATGTGATAATAATATAGGATTTGGTTGAGTTCTTGAAGAGCACCCTAGGTTTGTTTCTGAAGCTTGTCTCAGTGATCTATCTTTGGATGAAGATCAGATGCCTCATGACCTGCAACCAGGACTAGAAAAAGACATAATTTAAGGGACTGTCTCCAACCTGGATGGAAGGACTTTTTTCAGAAGAAGCTACACTACACCAGGATGAGAAGATGACAACATCAGAGGTAGACAGCTTGCCCAAGATGCTGGACCTGACTCGTATGATCATTTATAATGTTTTCTTGACTTCTTAGACCTCTGCATATAAATCAAATGCTTTTCTACCATAGGCCTGATCCTGTGCTAGTTTTAGAAATTAATCCAATTGTCGGGTTTGTAGACATGTAAAAGCTCATTCTGCTTATACAAAAACTCTGTTAGACTTGTGCCATCCTGATGTCCTTAAACCATGGCAACAGTCTGCTTCTAAATTGGAAAATTAAAAAAATAGCTGGAAATCAAGAGTCAAGGCTATGGGAAATCCAAGATGGCTGCTTGGCTTTTCCCAGCTCCCTGACAAACCTCATTTTTTATTTGATGGGTTAAAGCCTTCCTGGCTACAGGGTTAATGCCTCCATAATGAAAAATCATGGAATATTAAGTTTGTAAATTGTTAAATTAAGTTTCTAGTTTTGTTAATTAAGGTCTAGTGTTTACTAAGACTCACTGCTAAGACAGTTCCTTGTTACGTGATACTGCTAAAAGATTTAATTAAGTTATTAAAAAGGACACTCTAGGTTAGTTTCTAACGCTTATCTCAGTAACCAATCTTCAGATAAAGGTCAGATGCTCCATAATGTACAACCAGGAGATTAACACCAGGCTATAGTCATTTAACAAATGAAGTCAGGTGACTTGGGGTATCAGTTCAGTTCAGTTCAGTTCAGTCGCTCAGTCGTGTCCGACTCTCCGCGACCCCATGAATCACAGCACGCCAGGCCTCCCTGTCCATCACCAACTCTCGGAGTTCACTCAAACTCATGTCCACAGAGTCAGCGATGCCATCCAGCCATCTCATTCTCCGTCGTCCCCTTCTCCTCCCGCCCCCAACCTTTCCCAGCATCAGAGTCTTTTCCAGTGAGTCAACCCGTCGCATGAGGTGGCCAAAGTATTGCAGTTTCAGCTTTAGCATCAGTCCCTCCAATGAACATCCAGGATTGATCTCCTTTAGAATAGACTGGTTGGATCTCCTTGCAGTATAAGGGACTCTCAAGAGTCTTCTCCAACACCACAGTTCAAAAGCATCGATTCTTCGGCGATCAGCTTTCTTCACAGTCCAACTCTCACATCCATACATGACCACGGGAAAAACCATTGCCTTGACTAGACGGACCTTGGTTGGCAAAGTAATGTCTCTGCTTTTTAATATACTATCAAGGTTGGTCATAACTTTCCTTCCAAGGAGCAAGCGTCTTTTAATTTCATGGCTGCAATCAGCATCTGCAGTGATTTTGGAGCCCAAAAATAAGGCTTTATCTAATAAAAGTTCTTGACTTATAATTCTTATTTTACTAATAACTGCTAGCTATGGCTATATTATTTTCTATGTCACTTGTTTTACTGAGCCTGTGATATAATGCTGATATGCAGTTCCATATGAGATCAATAATTGTAATACTGTGACTCTGGGTATGAGAAAAAGCAACAAGAGGGAATATTTTCCTGGACCAGGAGGCTAGTAAGACAGTGGTCCAGAGACTTTTGCTACTTGCAAGGCCTGCCAGTTTTAGCACACTGAGTGGCCCATCGCTTTCCTAGACCTGGGAATGAGCCTTCCCAGCACCACGGGACACAATGGCCATAAAATGGTGTCACAGGGTCAGATATGTGGCTATGAAGGGACCCTGCTGACTGGAAGTTGGTACTTGCCAGCTGCCTCTACAAAGATTACATCATGACCATTGCAAGCTGCTGACCTTCAACACCCCCTGAAAGAAGTTCAGGGTGAAAATCAGGAATGAGGCACTCTGTGCTCTGAAAAAACTGGCAGAACAGGCCTTCAGATAGTCAGATCTTTTCAGAAAAAGGTTTTATGAGTTCCAATTCTTGCATCTTCTCATACCTAGAAAAATACTGAATCATTAATGGTGACATCTGCTTTGGCTATTAAAAAATTTTTTTTTTTTACAATTAAAAGTCAAAATAGAGTAGCTATGGTTCAGACATCCTGGGAAATAACTATTTCCCAGATATCCTGAAAAATGATATTATGGGTGTGATTTCAGATTAGACGCTGTAACGTAATGTAGAACTTAATGCTCCTGTAATGCATTTTTGCTTCTGTACTTTGCTTGCTGCTCATAGAACCAAAGTTACTCCATTTTAGATAAGGTTGTTTTTAAGTAAAGATTCCTAGAATTGTTTTTGAGTAAGGCTGTATAACGATCCTTGGATCAAACTCTATCCACGGAGGAAGATTCCTCCGTTTGAACAACAGAAAAGGAGGGAGATGTTAGGAGCCCTAACATCTGAGTAGCCAGGATAGGCCTGAGACCTTGCTTAGGCCTAAGTTTCGATTTCCTGGAGACAGGGTGGAGGCTAAGTTCACAGAAACTCCTCCCTAAGAAGATCCTGCTGGCGCCAAAAATAAGAAACTCCTCCCTAGAAAAGTCCCGCTGGCGCCAAAAATCGGGCCAATCAGAGGAAAAAGGGAAATCCCCCAGGAAAACCCCGTGCACGCATGAACTGGCCAATGAGCTTCTGCGTGCACATGAACTGGCCAATGAGCTTCTGCCAGCTTGATCTTTTGAACAAAAATAGGTGCTTATGTAATCTAAGACTATAAAAACTGCTGTGACCTGGGCTCGGGGCTCTTGTCCCACTCCACTGCGCTGGAGGAGGCATGAGCCCTAGCTCGAGCTAGAAATAAACCCCATTCTTGCTTTTGCATTGCTGCGAGTGTCTTATTCTACCAGTATGGGGGGACCAGACTCAGGGCATAACACTTGAAGCAGCACTGGCCGCCCCTAGTGCTTAGCAGTTGAGACGAGGAACGGACAAACTTCTGGAGTTGATGGATTCGATTTATTTTGTAGGATGAGTCTGCCCAATTTAATAGCTGGTTCAGCCAGTCTGCTTGTTTTGTTTCCTTTTGTGTTAAGAACCGAGGGTCTCGATTTTGGAGGGCAAGTTGCCCCAGTGTACACACTGGGAACATTTCCCCCTTCAATCTGGGCTTTTCCTTTACGGGACAAGCCAGTTTGGAGGCCTCACTGTTTGTGTGTTTTTATATATATGTATATTTGAATAACATTGGTGCGGTTCATCTGTAAAAAGAGCTCTGTTTAATTGGCTTAAGTAACAGTAATAAATGCTTATAAACCAAACAATTCTAAATACAAGAGAAATTAAAGGAGTTTCAGGTTCACGTGAACTGGGAAGTACTTAATCTTAAATTAGTACCTGATATACATTTGTTGATCTAATTATAATAATATAGACATGTCTCATCATCAACGTATTAAATAAGACAGTTATTTTGAGGCGCTAGCCTGCCATCTTCTCGGTCTGCTAGCTCTCCAATTAAAGTCTCTTCCTTGCCTTGCCTCAACACCTCGTCTCTCGGATTCACTGGCCTGTCATTAGGCGAGCAGAGCGAGCTTGCCCCTTTGGAAACCCGAGGTGGGGTGGTTCTCCAGGAGAGCTTGAGTGCTGGCCTTCCTTGCTGCAGTCACTCCTGCTGCCTGATGCAAGGAGCACAGGGGTGTGTGCTGCAGCAGGCGTGCAGAGGCAGGGCAGAGAGTGAGAGCTCGGACCTCGGCTGCTCTGTGTCCAGAGTCCAGCATGGAGGACAAAGTGTATTCAGTCCACGAGCCACTTAACAACTCTTTCCTGTTGCGGAGATAGCCTGGCTCAGGGTTAAAGAGGGTGGCACAGATCCTGCCAGGATTTGGGCTTTGGCCTTCTGCTGGCTTGGCCTTCTGCAGTGGAAACATGGGTCCCCCCTGAGTTGGTATTCGCAGAGACACAATCACCTCTTTCCCAACCTTTTGCCCAATTACCAACACAGGAATGCCATCACATGCGTTCCCCCAGTGTCTTTACTGTTTAGTATTGTAATTGGTGTGTTTACTTGTCCATGTCCCCATTACATGTGTTGACTGCTAGGATTCTTTCTGCAATTTACATCACCAGGGTTAGTACATAGAAGGAGGTAAATAAATGGTTCCACTCCCTCCCCTGTACCCACAGTGTTGGCAGCATCATAGAGTATTTGGGGAGCACCCCGGCTGTAATGTTTGCTAGTGGGACTTTACCCAGGTCAGAGTGACCAAGGCTGGTTTGGCATACTTAAGGCTTGGGAGCCTGACTCCGGCTTTCAGATGTCCAGATGTCTTCACTGACAGTGAGCAGGGATCGATGGCTGCTGGATCTCTTAGCCAGGTGACATTCTGCAGATGGCACCTGGAGTGATGTGGAATTTTGAGCATTACATTTCTAGTGTGTGAAATAGTGCAATTGTGCGGTAGTTTGAACATACTAGTTGTCGGTCATGAGTTTGGCGTTGTTGCAAGATTAGGAATATAGAGAGCTTGTGTCTTGTAAGTGAGACAGCCCTTGGCTGGATGTCATTAACTAGAAACAAGCGCGCTTTGGAACAGATGCAAAAGGAGCCAAGAAACCCTTTTGCAAGGCCCAGGATACACGGCTTTTCCTGGACTCTACTGCCAAACCATCCCATTAGCTTCCTCGACTGTGGCCACCACTATGTGCTGCTACAGCTCTTGTTCCCTTGTCCTGGGAGACCCTGTGCAGGGACCGTCACCGGACACTCGGGGTTTTTTTTCTGGCCCTGTTGCCTGAAGTGCAGCATGCAGGCGAGCTGCTGTACACTCCCCAGATGAGAGTTTCCCTTTGAAGCAGGGCCTTCCTGTGCTCCAGCTCCTCCTCTTCCTCAGTTTCTTTCAACTCCATAGCGTCCAGGTGTACTGGTAGCAGCTATGAGGTACATGAAAGATGAATGCCGGATCTCCATGGATGAGTCCCCTGTCATCTGCAAGGATCCTGCCCCCTCTGCCTCTGTCCTGTCCCTGACCTTTATGGAAGGTTCCCTTTGCTGTCTACTTTTGCATCTCCTGCTCCAAAAGGTCAGATTCAAAGTACTGATTAGGGAGCTTGTACCTGAAACCTCCTCATGTCCATGAATCGTTCCAGAGACAGAGCAGTCTATTTAGCACACAGGCCACACTTCGTCCTTCCCCACCTCCTTGAGACCACACATTTGGACTGCCCAACACACTATGGAGAGAGGGAGGTTAGTGGAGCTAGACTGGCTGCTGGCAGCAAGCCGTGGGAATGTAGCTGGCTCAGGGAAGGAACAGACCTGACTGGAGAGCGGGATGAACAGGGCAGGCAGTTCTTATCGCAGTTCTGCTGTTTAGTTACCACTGTGACAATTCCAAGTTCGTGAGGCTGTTGGGGCCCTTCCAAAATCTGTTCTGAAAACTAGAGCCTGGCTCTCTGTTCTGTCAGTTCTCTCAAGTAAGAGGGTTTCCGGCTTGGGGAGCTGACATTTGGAAGGGGTCACACTAGTGGCCTAGTACTTTGGGGACTCCTTGCCCAGATGCCATTGGAGATAAACGGAGGAGGACATGACTAATTTTTTATGACTGATTTTTCTTCTTTTTTTAATTGCTGAAGCCCCCACAAAACCTGACTTGAAAACACAGTTTTAACCTGGTCTTGTTGCATCGCTGATAAAATCTATGAAGGGGGTGGGGGCGATGGTGATTTTGTTATTTTTCCCTGTCGGCTAACTGGAGGTTCCCACTCTAGCGCTGAGAGTAATTGGAACAGTGATGTCTCAGCTGTTGGTAACTGAGCCAGGCGGTTCAGTCCAGGTCATAAGTCAGCCTAACGAGATCTAGGGGCTGGGCACAAATTGTGAGGACATCTTCTGAGTGAAAGCTGCAGCCCAAAATATCCTCTGATGCCCAGTGGTGTGAGTGATGAGTTAGATGCTTACCACTTTCACACTTGCAGTTATTCAGATTCATGGCCAGCTATGTGGAATGGAGGCAGAGGGAGAAAAGGACCCTGGGGTGCCAGGCACCCAGATGAAGAGATTACGCACAGATGAACAGTGCAATTTATGTTCTCTGGAAACCACTGAAAGGAAAGACCTTGTGTGCTAAGTGGCTTCAGTTGTGTTTCTTTGCAGCCCTATAGACTGCTAGGCTCATCTCTGTCCATGGGATTCTGCAGGCAAGAATACTAGAGTGGGTTGCCGTGCTCTCCTCCGCTGGATCTTCTCGACCTAGGGATCTAACCTGTGTTTTCTGCATTGGCAGGCTGGTTCTTTATCACTAGCACCACCTGGGAAAGACCAGGATGATATAAAATGTGCTGAAATACTAAACCAAGCCAGCCCAAATGGTTCTGGATTTTGTTGTACCAAAAGGCTAATGATCTCTGTTTCCTGTCCTCTTTCCTTGGCTAAAGAGAAGACTTTGAATCCCAGCCCAGCTGCAGAAGGGCAGAGGGTTACCCTCTGGAGATGGGCAAGTGACGGGGTCAAGGAGATGGTTACCTGTGTTTTGGCCTTCTCTTTCTTCTCCCACCTTCTGAATCATCTGGCTCAGGTGGGGTTATGATTTTCTTTGGGATTTTCTTGGTACGATGGATAAAGGAACTCCATTCCTAAAGGAATTATAGTCTGCTTTTGAGAGTGCCTCCTTAGAAGGGTTGGAAGGAATGGTACCTTCCCCTTCAATACATTCCTCCTGGGAAGCCTCTTCACTATCCTCTTCCTCTGGTTTACTGGTCTTAACAGGTCTTACAGGCCGTCACCATGGACACGAGGGCGGGCCCCCATTAGAGAAGAGTTCTGGGGGTCAGTCAGCTTTAAAGCAATTACAGGAGGTAGCCCTTCACCCCTTTGCTTCCCATGAGAATATGGGAATAAAATCTGAGGGGGAAATTGAAACAGAAGAAAAGGGGTGGGGCACAATCTTTTAAAGAAGGACATAATCCAAGGACATTACACAGGCTGAATATAATCAAATAGGTTCAGGATGGTGGACTAGTCAGTTTCCAACAGACCTTGAGCCTCAATGCACTCTTTGTAACACATCAGCAAGCTAAGTGATACACCCACAAGTGGGTGGAGGCCCAATTTAAATGTTAAAAAAAAACTTCTAGAAATATGTTTTAGGGTCTTTCCAGATATTCTAAAACTTAAAACTTAAAGTGGTGCTGAAATAAGTGATGAAAGGTTTGTAGAAAATGGACCCCAGAAAGGAATTTGTAGGTGATCAGTCAGGATTGACTAAGCCTAAAATAAGTTATTAATTCAGTAAATGAACCTTTCAGTTCAGTCAGTTCAATCCCTCAGTCGTGTCCAACTCTTTGCGACCCCATGAATCACAGCACGCCAGGCCTCCCTGTCCATCACCAACTCTCGGAGTTCACTCAAACTCACGTCCATCGAGTCGGTGATGCCATCCAGCCATCTCATTCTCTGTCGTCTCCTTCTCCTTCTGCCCCCAATCCCTCCCAGCATCAGAGTCTTTTCCAGTGAGTCAACTCTTCGCATGAGGTGGCCAAAGTATTGGACTTTCAGCTTTAGCATCAGTCCTTCCAATGAACACCCAGGACTGATCTCCTTTAGAATGGACTGGTTGGATCTCCTTGCAGTCCAAGGGACTCTCAAGAGTCTTCTTTCAGCACCACAGTTCAAAAGCATCAATTCTTCGGCGATCAGCTTTCTTCACAGTCCAACTCTCACATCCATACATGACCACTGGAAAAACCATAGCCTTGACTAGACGGACCTTGGTTGGCAAAGTACTGTCTCTGCTTTTTAATATGCTGCAATCAACCTTCCTCAGTGATCAATGCAAAGAAATAGAGGAAAACAACAGAATAGGAAAAACAAGAGATCTCTTCAAGAAAATTAGAGATATCAAGGGAACATTTCATGCAACGATGGGCTCGATGAAGGACAGAAATGGTATGGACCTAACAGAAGCAGAAGATATTAAGAAGAGGTGGCAAGAATACACAGAAGAACTGTACAAAAAAGATCTTCACGACCAAGATCGTCACAATAATGTGATCACTGACCTAGAGCCAGACATCTTGGAATGTGAAGTCAAGTGGGCCTTAGAGAGCATCACTACGAACAAAGCTAGTGGAGGTGGTGAAATTCCAATTGAGCTATTTCAAATCCTGAAAGCTATTTCAAATCCTGAAAGCTGTGAAAGTGCTGCACTCAATATGCCAGCAAATTTGGAAAACTCAGCAGTGGCCACAGGACTGGAAAAGGTCAGTCTTCATTCCAATCCCAAAGAAAGGCAATGCCAAAGAATGCCCAAACTACCACACAATTGCACTCATCTCACACGCTAGTAAAGTCATGCTCAAAATTCTCCAAGCCAGGCTTCAACAATATGTGAACCATGAACTTCCAGATGTTCAAGCAGGTTTTAGAAAAGGCAGAGGCACCAGAGATCAAATTGCCAACATCCGCTAGATCATGGAGAAAGCAAGAGTGTTCCAGAAAATGAACCTTTAAGCTGGTGTAAAACGGAAATTCGGTTTTTCTCTGTTAAAACAGACAAGTTTTCTGAAGATACTAAACTGCCTTTGATAACAGATTTCAAATTTATTTACATTTTAAATAATCTGTATTTGCTTATGAGATCTTTTATTGTCACTTTGGCTAAGTTTCACAGTAACCTATGGCCCTGCTGTATTTTAAAATGTTTGGGTATTCCTTTGACAGGGCTTCCAAGATCAAATTATAATAAAGTTCCTTTGACCTCTAAC